>NC_065581.1:63624813-63980646 GCF_024542745.1 Macaca thibetana thibetana | reverse complement strand
CTTGGCTGATTTCAGATGAATAACATTTCTTTAATGTTACCCAAGGGTGTAAGTTTATGGATCTGAAAGTGGTTTGAGCAGAAAGAAAGGTGACCCCTTTCTTATATCTCTAGGACATCGAGGCAAGAAAGAATGAGCACCATGAGAGTGACCTGAGCACCCATGCTTTATTATTCTTCATCCCAAGAGTCAACTGATTTGACAGCATGAAATCAAAAATGATAACAAACTTACTGTAACAGAAAAATGAGTAAGAGGCATAACAATAGATTAGTGATCCCCAAAATTTATGAAAGACACATATGAAGGATTTTTGCTCAATAGAAGAGACATGAAAGATGATTTCATGCACACGAAGGTGCTGTGGTTGAGGTGGGAGCCAATCTGACTAAGAGCTCATGTAAACTCAGTAGTTACATATTTGTTCTCTTCTTTGCCCACTCCCCTCCTCAACACTTCAATGCAGAGTGAAAGGCAGCCTGGCATTTGCATTTAACCCAGTCAAAACCCCGAAGGTATTAATAATTTGAAAGCACTGCCAAAAGAGAACTGGCGTTTCTGATAAAAAGTAGGTAATCCTGCAAAAGAAGACTATCTTCCCATCGAAACATTTGAAAAAGAGCTGAGATTAAATGATCGTACCAATATGCAAGACAGCCCTAGCTAGCCTTCTCTTCAGTAAGAGATGTATGGTGGGGAAAGACAAAAATACACAAAAGAAAAGGAAATCTATAAGATTTAGCCACAATACTCAGCATAGTCTGTCATTATTTAATACATTAGCAAAGAAAATAACATCTAAGAGAAAATAAAGATCATTTATTAAAAATAACCTATAGAAAACCAAATTAAATTTTACAAGATATTGCCTTCAAAAAATCAGGAGATTAACAAGAAAAAGAATAATTTAATCACAGGGCAAGAAAAAGCTCTTAAAATTAAAAACGTTTACTGAAAACATCAATATATGAGTTAACTAATAGTCATTTCACAATGAAAATGTACCTAGCTAGTGAAGTAGAAATAAAGAAGGTATGCTACACCTTAAAAATCTTATTTTTTTATAGTGAGAAGCAATAGATATTTTTAAATTTTAAGTTACAGTGGAAATAAAAATAAGTAAAAATGGAATTTTTAAAAAATAGTGTATCAAGTAAATCTAAAGAGCAGAAGGGTAGGTTTGAAGACTATCCATATCTATTATAAACATTTTTGTATCATTTAATAGAAACAGAATGGCATAGAGGACCTCTGTTGTCACACATGTTTTTTCTGAGGCCCTAAAGCTGAAGACACTGAGTGGTAAGTACCCATTCATATTCAAATTTTCATGAGATTGTTTAGTGATGCATAGGATCCATTGGATAGTTATCTGATTCTTAGCCCATCACCCACTTTCTGGTTAGGAGAAAAAGAAGATGAAAATAAAAAGCAATTCAAAAGTAAGGAGACTATTAATGTTCTTGTTGGACAGATGCATACTTTGCAAATATTTTCTCCCATTCTGTAAGCTGTCTTTTCACTGTGTTTGTTATTTCCTTTCCTGTGCAGAAGCTTTTTAGTTGGATGTAATTTAATTTTTTCTGTATTTTGCTTTTGTTGTTCATGCTTTTGAGGTCTAATTCAAAACATCCTTCTCCATGTTATGTATTATTTCCCCTATGTTTTCTTCTAGTAGTTTTTTTTTTTTTCCTCATTTCAGGTCTTACATTTAAATATTGAATTTATTTTGAGTTGATTTTTGTATATGGTGAGAAATAGGAGTCTAACTTCATTCTTCCACATGTGGATATTAAATTTTCCCAATTCCATTTATTGAAGAGACCGTCTTTTCTCTATAGTACATTGTTGGCACCTCTGTTGAAAGTCAGTTAGTTGTGGATTTGATTCAGGACAAGGAAGCCCCCAAACTGGGACTTAGTTCAGATGTCTTGGCTTCTCCCAGCAAAGAATTCAAGGGCGAGCTGATGGCGGTGTTAAACAGCAACTTTCACTGAAGCGTCACTGTAAACAGAGGTACTGCTCCTTGTGGAGCAGGGCTACCCCATAGGCTGTGTGTCCACAGTAGCACTTCAGAGGCAGTGCTGCAGTGATATTTATACTCTCTTTTAATTACATAAAAATTAAGGGGTGGTTTGTGCAGAAATGTCTAGGAAAAAAGGTAGTAATTTTCAGGTTGTTGGGTCATTGCCATGGAAAGGGATGGGGACTTCCGGATATTGGCACGACAATGGCAAATTGACATGGCACACTGGTGGGCATGCCTTATGGGGAGGTGCTTCTGCTCTGGACCTGTTTCAGCTAGTCCTCGGTTTGATCCAATGTCAGAACCCCACCTTTGAGTGGAGTCCTACCTCCTACCTCAGATGTATTTCTGTGTTCTCTATCCTATTGCATTGGTCTATGTGTCTATTTTTATGCCAGTACCATCCTATTTTGATTACTGTACCTTTGCAGTATTCTTTGAAGTCAGGTAGTGTGATGCCTCCAGCTTTGTTTATTTTGCTCAAGATTGCTTCTGCTATTCACAATCTTTTGGGTTGTCACCCAAGGAAAGAAAACCAGTATGTCAAAGAGATATCTGCACTCCCATTTCTATTGCAGCACTATTTACAGTAAGCAAGATATGGAATCAACCTAAGTGTCCATCAATATATGAATGTTATAGAAAAGGTAGTTATATATACCACATTTCCACATATAAACAAAATACTTTTAGCCATAAAAAAGGAGAAAATGTTGTCATTTGCAGCAACATGGATGAAACCTGAGATCATTATATTAAGTGAAATAAGCCAGGCACAGAAAAATACTGCATGATCTCATTCATATGTGGAATCTGAAGATGTGTATCCCATAGAAGTGGACAGTCATATAATAATTACTAGAGTCTTGGGAGGGTAATAGGAAGGATAGGGAGATTGGTCAATGTATACAAAGTAATTGTTAGATAGGAGGAACACATTCTGGTGTTTTATTTTATACTTAGGTTGACTATGGTTGGCAATGTTGTATATTTTAAAGTAGCTAGAAAATATAATTTTTTTAATGTTCTCATGACAAAAATATGGTAATTATATGATGTAATGGATATGCTAAATAATTTGATCTGATTCTTATACCATGTATACATGTATCAAAACATCACACTCTACCCCATAAATATATACAATTATCATGTGTCAATTAAAAATATTTTTTTAAGTATGGGAATATTTTAAAGAATCACCAGCAGATCAATTCTTTTTTACAGAATTCTAGCATAAAATGTCTTCTCTCCAGGGTAGAAATATAGTGATGTTTCACTTCAACAGTTTAACTCAAAAAGAAGATGAGTCCAAGAGTTTGCTTAACTGAAAAAGACTGGATTTGTCTAGCAAATGGGACTGGATTCTTGTCTCTGCATGGATGCTGAGCTGTAGAAACCTGTATATCATAATAATTTACTACCCTTGCTGAGTAGCTGAGAGTGTTTTAAGACTATTATTCGTGCACCCTAGGCTTTGGAAGCTACTATGAGTGACTCTCAGTAAGAAAAATCCTAAAGATGAGAAGCTGTCTAGAGCTGCTGAGGATACTAGGTTAAAAGAGAAATCAGGAAAGAGCCTTACCTCTCTTTCAGAATTTCATCAATTTTGCAATGGACTTAGTGGACACCGGAGAAGGAAGCCAGACTGAGGCATCTTGACAGGAACCAACAAAAGAGCTGCCTAATGCGGTGAAGAAACCATGAAGAAAATGCTTCTGTGATTTGTGCTATTAGAGGCAGAACTGAAGAAGTATCACAAGAGGATATCCCGAAAATGTTTTTCCCACTTTAGGAAATGGTGCGATTATTCACTTACTATCCCTTACCAAGAGTCTGAGGAACCAACAAACAGCCTATGATAGAAGGAGACAGCATTTTGGGTGGGAGTGTTATGTGGAGAACACCATTCAAGAGTATAGAATCACATGTCAAATGGGACCTCATGTTTCCCTTTTCCCTCTCTGTTCTATCCTGTTCTTGGGGGACCCAGAAGAAACTAGAACAGTAGGGGGAAAGGAATGAATGAACAGGAAAAAAGGACAGGTCATTTGATATTTATTATCACCATAAATTCGGGAGCCTGGGCCAGTCCAGAGCAGAAGAAGAAATGTGAAGATTTAAATGAGATACGAGATAAAAGTATGATTTACACTGGACTGAGTTTCTTCACACCTGAACGAGATCTAGAATTTTTTGATGGGACACAAGTTTCTTCCTTTGCTTGGTTGGTGTTGGAAAAGAGGGAAACCAAACAGTGATTAAGATAGGGTGTCAAACCCCATTTCACATCAAGTAACAGTCTTAGGAGTTTTATATCCTTTGACGATGAAGCAGCTTCTACATTTATAAACATTGAAACTCTGAAATCTTACATTTGAGTTTGTGTTGAACCATTTTGTTTCCTTTAAATGTTACTTTTGACTCTTTTGATCTTAAAGACATTATTCATTCTCTAGATGTTTTGAGCCAGGCTTTGTATTTACATTATTCATAGCTTCCCAATTTATCCTTTTTTATCTTTCATATTCTTTCAATTAGCTGATTCCCTAGATTTATCATTCATCAAAATAGGAATAAAAGTGCTACATTGACAATTGTGTGTGTGTGTGTGTGTGTGTGTGTATTGTATTTGTGTGTTCCTAACTTTGAAAGTCATTCATGTGTTAGAAAAGATTTAAAGGACACTAAATTTAGCCAGCAATACTATTATAATTATTATTTTGATATCAATCCTTAGTTCTAACAGTTGTATCTCTCATCACTAGAACTTACTGTTGCATGTTTTCAGATCAGTTTTATTTATCTATCCATTGATTCAACATATATTTGGTAAACTTCTTGTCACCACATGTGATACCAGGTAAACCAAGAGAAACATTACTGCTATTATATAAAGGAAGTCAATAAACAAAAGGTAATAATTACAAACATGTTTTAAAAGAGTTTGTCATTTTAGACAAGAAAATAAAAAAAAATTAACAAAACATTTTGAAGGCAGAAAACACATATATCAGATACTTGGTGGTTAGGGTCATTTTGCTCCCCATAAGACAGATAATGTATATATTCAGCAAACACATACTAAGGGTTGTCTTAGTTTGTTTTGTGCTGCTGTAACAGAATACCTAAAACTGGGTCATTTATAGAACATAGATTTATTTCTTGTAGTTCTGAGTCTAAGAAGTCCAGGATCTAGGGGCTATGTGTGGTGAGGGCTTTCTGCTGTGCCATCACATGATGGAAGGCATCACATGCTAAGAGAGCACGTGAGAGAAGGAGAATACAGAATTGCTTTTAGGCAAACCCACTCTCACAATAATGAACTCCCTCCTGAGATATATTAATCCATTCATGAAAGCAGATCCCTTATGACACAGTCATCTCTCATAGGCCTCACTTCTCAATATTGTTGCTTTGGGGATTACATTTCCAACACATGCACTTGGGGGCACACATTCAACCTATGGCAGTGACTCCGAATAACTCAGATAGAAGGAGCCAAAACACAATGTGTCTTTCATCTTAGTCTATTTAGTCCCTATTTGGTTTCATTTTCTGACGAAAGAGAAATTGGAAATATACATTATTTATAACAGTGATAATCCTGACTTTAGTGGCATTACTACAAGTCAGATCAAAGCCAATACATAGGAATTTCAAAAATAAAATATATTCACGAATTTTAAATAAAATACTTGAAATAAGCACAGTAGAATATGTTTATATTTGAGAATATTTGAGATCATGAACATTAAATTTCATCATATTTTTGGAAGGAGATATTGATCCAATTATTTATTGGAATAGAAGCCTCCTCCACTATTTGCTGATGTTCACATTTATAAAACTTGATCAAGCAGGTAGTAGTAAACACTTCCTGTATTCTATGTTGCACATGAAGTTTGTCTGAGCACATTTATCTAACCTTAATATATCTCCTATCAAGTTTATATTTTTAAAATCCAGATGAGCATTTTTGAAGGAATCAGGTCTTTATTTCCATTATTGAAGGAATTGGATCTTTATTTTTCTCAATCCCTTGGAAAGTTTAGGAAAATAATTTGCTCATATTTCCCAGATATTGACTAGTACCTTTCATTTTGCCTTTGTTTTTTAGAATAGTTCAGCCTTCTCTGATTTAATGTGGTTTTTACTCTCCTGCCTGGATGAAATTTTAGTAGTTTTTAATTTATCTGTTTTAATAATAATCATGGAGAAAACATTATTAAATATAACAAATATTAGGCTTATCTCCACAATAATTTAGCCATTTAAGCCATGCATATTTTGTATATTTTCATCTGCATCTCAGAAAATAAATCACTATCATAAAATCATATGTAGAAAAACACACAAGCATCTTAAATGGTAGTCATTTCTATCACAGTTTTTGAAAACCAAGAAAACTGAACAGCAAATAATATCTTTTGAGTTAGATAAACATATACTGCAGAAGTTTCCAAAATCTTTACCCTAATTTGAATTGATTTAAAATTTACAGTGGGAAAAACTCTTCTAATAATATACAGACTCCATGTAAAGGATGTAAAAAATGAAGTGAGTCCTATGAGTTCATATCACAATGCTTTGCTCTTTTAGTCTGCATTTGAGCATTCTCTGATAAATGGTACTAATTATGTTTATTGATGCACGTATATACTAATGAATATTATCTGTGGTCTTACACATACCTGGCATAGGAAAGGATACTTCTTCCTACTCCTTACACAGAGGATTTGGTTTTACAAACTCGTGTTCTACACTGATGTGAGTAGAGAGGGCAGAACCAGTATTTCCTTTCATAATGGAAAGACACACGTGCATGTGTGCACACACGTGCGCATACACACAAACACACACGTGCAAATACATATGCACACTTCATGATCAGTGTGATTGTCATTGAAAACATAGGCTGGACTAAGAAATTGAAATTTTCAAACCCAAATTTGTCCTCCTTGGAATGTTTTACCTACCGACTCTCCGTATTTAATTTGTACCTTAACCTCAGTCTATGTTCTCTCTTTTAAAGGTGGAAGATTAAACATGTAGACTAAAGGAAAAGGAAGTGGAGGAGAAGGAGAAGGAAAAATCTGAGAAACAGAGGTCTTATATCAGTGAGGTAAAATCTAACATTGCTTATTGTTATTTGAGTAAAAAAGAATTGCGCAGAGTAACAAACAAATACAAAACAATTCAAAGCAAAATAAACACATTTGAATCCTCTTTCAGCATCCTGGTACCCAAAATTTCTTCCTACCTTTAAGCACAGTTACCTCTAATTTTAATAAAAGCTAAAAATCACTTTGAGAAGTAGAAATATTCAAGTTCTATATCTTTACATGTGTATTTTTCTGTATGTATATTACATTTCACTATAAACTTTAAAGAAAACTATGTGAGACAGATTCTACATAGTGATATTATATTTAGTAACATCATTTCTCAATGTGTTTACAAATTCTCTCAATAATACTAAATATACATCGAATGTGTAAATTTTTTTAAAATTATCACTAAAACGTATCCATGTATCTTATTATGTAGAATTTTTATCTACTTGCTTGTTACGTGTTAGTTGATTTCTACTTGTTTTGTGGCTTCAAAGTGTAAGTTCTCAAATTGGCTTCATGTAATCAGGAGCCAGAATACTCAGCTGACTACACTCTGTACTTTATAAGGTTTGCCAATGTTAAAATTATTATACGTTTACTTTTACCTCAATACATTTTAAATCTTCATTTATTTTCTAGTTTACACTTCATCATTGGGATTTAGCAAGCTCCATGACTTGAAATAAATCACTGAGTCTCAAGTGTCCAAATAAAAGTAGAAGGAAAGATAAATTGCTTTCTTTTGATCTTAAGATGTTTCAGAAAACAGAGCTGCCAATTATTATTATTATTATTATTATTATTATTATTATTTTGACTCCTGTCCTAATGTGATAGATAGACACTACCACCTCAGCTTCAGGTGTAAGCCACTATGCCTAGCAAATATTATCTTTTGAATATTTGTCTTTCTTCCTGTAAATGACATAATGAGAATGTTCTCTGAGAAATTTAATTGGTAAACAAAATACAACAAAACTCATTCTCACAGGCAAATTTTTAACATATGTAAATAAAATCACAATTTTGTATGTCTCAATATAAACAATAGAGTTTCAATATTTGACATAATAAGATTAGATTTTCAAATAGCAAGAGAGAAATTCTGTTATTTAAACAATTTCAAAATAACGATTTATTCATTTTTAGTGAGCATGGAAGAAAAGATTAAACTGACTAGTTATCAAAAAATAAAAAGTAAAACTATCAATAGTAGGATATTAAATTTAAAATATTGCATATTTTTATATTATTGTGGTTAAAAGATACATATTTTATTAGTGAAAGTGCTAAGCCAATACTATAATTTTGAAAAGCAATTTTAAATTTGCATATGCAATTATATATTTTTTAATTTTGCGCTAATTATAGACTTACAATAATTTTTTATAACAACTTGTAGCAATATATTTTAAGAGCTATCAAGTTTCTCTATGCCTTGATCCACTAATTTCACTGTGTTAACATTTACCATTGGGAAATATAATAAGCAGAGAAACAAAATCAGTGAATGTATCCATGCCAATATAATTGATAGTAGCTACAATTTGGAACACAAAGATAAGTGCAAAAATATACTTTTAAATAGATTCAATATATATGTAATTAAAAAAACAATTCTGAAGGCTGCAGAATGAGGAAAATTCTTATGATATATTAAGTATAATTTTTAAACTAAAATGACACTACTATTATCATAACAGCTATGGAAATATGCATAACCTAGGATAAGAATAGGACAGGAAGGTAAAACTATACACTTATTTGTTAGGTTCTTGCTTTCTTTTTTTTCCTGTAATATAAATTGCAAATATCATCAGAGACAAAATCTACTGAGTGGCTGTATTTTAACAAGTGCTATATTTATATTATAACATTTTATTGATGCTCAGCTAAGGATGAATATTAAAATTATAACTGACAACAGCTTGTTTTTTTCTTCCTTAATGGGATATACAATTCTGGTTAATTTTCAATTGATGGGAATTTGGATTAAGAGAAATATTGCCTGTGGTTTATTCATTATTTTTAGTAAAATAAGTGAGCCTCAGAATGATTTACTATTTTACGCAAGATTTCATAGTCAGTTATGTGGCAGAAATGATATGCGAATCCAGTCATATCTAATTTCAAAGCCCTCTATTTGTCCACCAAGAACAACTGTGAAATAAATAAATCTGTGTAATAGATTCCATAGACTATTTTATCAAGAAGACATACAGGACCCGCCAGTGTGAGTGATATTTGTATCTGTAACCTTTTATCTGTAGGTCCGAGGCATTTTCCTCTCAGCACACACATGTGCACACACTTAGACACACGCAGACACTCACACACTAAATATACTTTTGTGCATATTTTAATAATTATTTTGAAGGCAAGTTGAGAAAAGTATGCCAGAAGGCTGCTGATCACACACAATTTTTAAAAATATTGTGTGATTCTTATTTATTTTATTCATTGCAAATTGCACATGCTCATACTTCCATATTTCTACTTATAAGTGTCTTAGTACTGCAATAATGCTATTTTTAAAAGCAAAACCCACTTTAAAGAATTGTCACTTAACTAATAGAGTATCTTCTTAAACATTGACTTTTTTGTTTGTGTTTGCTACCACAGCAACTTTGGTATATCTTTATTAAGATATTTATAGATTTGAATCGTAATAATTATTTTGTCTATTTTTGTTTTTGTTTTTTTGAAGAGGGTGAAATGCTCACTCACCCACAAGCGATGACAGCAAAAAGATGCTCAATACATACAAATTAAGTGAAATAATAATATTAGATGTTAATGTGCCTAACATTGGACTGCTTCATGCCTAATTTCAGTATGATATTATAACCTCAACCAAATATAAAACTAAATACAACAAGTTTTGAAATTTATGTCTTTGGCGAAGTCTCTTAAAGGCAAGGATGAAGCAGAAATTCCGCACAACATACAGCAAAACTTTCAAAAAATAATATTTTCTATCTTGTTCCAAATTCCCACAAAGCATACATGTTGATAATGATCATTTCTCTCTGGGTTAAACTCTAACTTACGCTATACTTTTCTCCATATAACTTAATCTCTTCCTGATTCATTATCCCTTTTGTGTGCTCTAGAAGAATCCTGCGTTTTTTCAAATGTAAATTAATCTAGTATTTCTTTCTAATTTTATTCTACCAAAACAAATAAAATAAATGTACTTAAAAAGTTTAGATAACCAGTAGGAAAAAAAAAAAAAAATCTCAGAAAGCTCTCAGTGTGTAAAACTAGAAATGTGCTAATTTTTTATTTATTTTTTCTAAGTCACAGAATGCATACCAAATAAGTAGATTGTGCTATACACCTTTTATTTCCTTTGATTTTTAGGCCTAATTTGAAGGGATCTTATAAATTCATGAAAAACCCTAGAATATATTTCTTTTCTCTAACAAGGTGCCCAGTAAGGAGAAGTTGTCTTGTTCTATTTTGTTTTCTATATTATTGTCGTCAATGTGGATTTTTATGGAGGAAAGGAGCTCTACCAGCTTTGGAAGTGACTTTGTTTCAGTAAAATTACACTTTAGAAGCCAAAAGCACAGTGTTTAATTATTTGAAAAACAGTGCAAAGACAATCTGGAACCTGAAAACTGAACTAATCGTTTTTAATATAGTAAATTGTGTTTATATGTGATTTCCGATATTAAACATTAGAAGTATATTTCTCTCCAAAATAGATTTGGACTAGACTACTGTTTTCATTCACATAAATTTACATTAATTTTGAAAAACTCAAACATCTAACGATGTATTCTAAAATTTTAGGGTTACTGTATTTTGGGGCATGGAGTTTAACCACATCCTATAGCTGGATGTAAGAATGTTTGCTGATGTATTTATAATATATTTCTCCTGGCATCATAACTGTTAGCACTGTCATTTTTTACTCCTACTCCTGCTGGCTCTCAGATTGAAGAAAGAAAAGACGTTCTACCTCTGGAAAGTGAGTGCTGCATATAAGGCAAAATATGTCCAAGGGGCATGAGGGCTAGCCCCTGGACATTTCTTATTAGGGGGCATGAGCTAGCCCTCACATATAAAAACTTGTTCAAACTAATAAAGTTATAAGCCTAAGATTTTAGGGCCATTTGATGGCTTGTACTCTGTCATCTTAGCAAAACTACATTCCCCAAAATTCCCTTGACTGAATAGTTCTGGTTTAGAATTGGCAACAACAACAACAACAAAAATACGTGCAGGTCTTGGAAAGTAGAAGGAATTAGAAACCATTAGGCTATCAGGGTTGGTGTGGTCATACAATGCCACTGAAGCTCACACACATCTCTGATATACCAGTTTCAAAGTGACATGTATGCTCAGCTATGTGATAGAATTCAGGAACAGTTCACTCATTCCATCGACACTAGAGGCAGCTAGAAACCAATGTGGGTTTCAGGTTGTTTTTGCTCTCTCCAATTCATGTCGAGCTTTTCTTTCCAACTGTCAGCCATGAAGGCTTATTGCAACTTCAGCAGCAACAATCTGCCATGCTTTTCTTTGCCTATCTTTTCTTTCGTACAAAGCTTAATCTCTATAAAACATGCTTTCTTCCTTATCATCAGTGGTGGTTCTGCTTTCCTAATGAAATCCTGACTGGCATATGTTTGTGGGATAGTAGGACAGGCAGCTATGCTCAGCTTTCTATTTTTTATTGTTTCGGAAATTTATACAATGTTTTAAATATACAATATGACCTTAACAAAACTTCTAGGAAGTTAAGGGAAGCAGCTTGATTCATATGTGAAGTGAAAAGTACAGACAATTCCAATTGCCTGGAGTTAAAGGTTAAGAAGTTCTGCTAAGTGGTTTGATAGCTTCAGTTAGCAACATGGAGAGTTTATGAAAGGAGAGGCAATAAGAAAGTATGAACATAGATTTGAAATACCTATAGGTGCTTTTATTAGTTTTCTATTGATGCTATAAGAAATCACTACATATTTAGTGGCATAAGAAACAAAAAATTATTATTTTACAGATACAGAAGTCCTACACAGATTTCACTGTATAGTGACACATCAAGGTATCAGCCAGGCCATGCTCCTTCTGAAGGCTGTAAGAGGAAATCAGTTTCCTCCCTTTTCAATTTCTATAAGCATCCACGTCTTTGGTATATTAGAATGTTCTTGCATTACTGTAAGGAAATACCTGAGGCCAGGTAATTTATAAAGAAAAAGGTTTATTTGGTCTCACAGTTCTGTAGGCTGTGCATGAAGCATAGTGCCAGCATCTGCTTCCGGTGAGGGCCTCAGGAAGCTTACAATCATGCATGAAGGTAAAGGGGAATGCACATGTTATGTGGCGAGAGAGGGAGCAAGAGAGAGAAGAGAGAGTTCCAAAACTCCTTCAAACAACCAGGCCTTGCATGAACTAACTGAGCAAAAACACATTTATTACCAAAGAGATGATGCTAAACCATTCATTAGGGCTCCCTCCTATGATCCAATCGCCCTCCCACTAGGCACTGCCTCCAATATTGGGATCACAGTTCAACATGAAATTTGTAGGAGACAATATCCAAACCATATCACTTTCCATATGCCCCTCTTCAGTCATCTTCAAAGCCAGATATGTTGGATCTTCCTCTGACTGAAACCAGAAAAAGTTTTTCCCTTTGGAGCATCCATGTGATTAGATTGGCCAACCTGGATAAACTCAGATAATCTTCCCATCTCGAGATCTTTAACCTTGTTCACACCTACAGAGACCCTTTGCCATGTAAAGTAGCATTTCTTCAGGTTTCGAAGAGTAGGATGTAGACACCTTTGGGGTAGGGAGGAATTATTCTGCCTATCACAGTGTTCAAAGGATTCATATAAACCATTTATGATGAAAAAAATCTTAGAGAAACGCTAGAATTCTTATCTGTCATAGAAGACTTATGCTTTGGATATACTCTGCTTTGAAATCTAATAAAAGTAGGAACTTAGACTTGAAAATTAACTTAAAAATTAGCAATAGTTGTTTTGTTTTGTTTTCAGGTTTTTTTTTTCCCTAAATGGGGAGATATTTATTATTTTATGTTGTTTTCATTATTGCTTTAAGTGTATAGTGTAAACGTGCTTCAAGTCTTGAATGAGATTATAAAATCAGGGAAGTGAAGGAATTAAATGTTTAAAAATATTACACATATTTCCATATAAAACCCTGTTTTATGTAAGTCAAAGAAAAGTAGTTAGTATTATCTTAATATTTTTGTATATTTCAATTATTTATACTTGTATGAACCTAGTTAATGAAAAGCTTTTTTTTGTTCTTAATTCAAGAGAATTAATATTGTGCATATATTTGTAAATTCTGGGGCATTAGTTATAATAAGAATGATACATTCATAATGAGCAGTTATTTTTATAATCTGCTGTAACCTACGTTTGCCACTTTAAGGGGATAAACACATTCATCTACTAAGTAAATTGTAAGTCTTATATAATTTTGAACTCAACAGTTCTTGGATGATGACTTTTAAAACAAATGTATATATATCCCTCTTTAGTCAACAGAAAGAGTCTTAATTGAATTTCATAGTGAAGAAATGTAAAATAAATGTGATTTTAATTTAAAATTTTAGGTAAATGACATGCAAACAACTTCCAATTTTCTTTAATAGCATTCCAGAGTTTTGCAATCTCAAAAAATATTGGGTCAATCAATTATTCATGGAAAATTTCACTTTAAGTACTTTAAGACATATGATTTAAACTAACAATTCACAAAAAAATGAGAAACTTGCTATTCATCAAGGTAACTTAATTTTTTAAAATTTTACTTTAAGTTCTGGGATGCATGTGCTGAATATAAAAGTTTGTTACATAGATATACATGAGCCGTGATGGTTTGCTGCACCCATCGACCCATCATCCAGGTTTTATGCCCTGCATGCTTTAGGTATTTGTCCTAATGCTCTCCTTCCCCTTGCTCCCACCCCCTGAAACACCCCCATGTGTGATGTTCCCCTCCCTGTGTCCATGTGTTCTCGTTGTTCTACTCCCACTTATAAATGAGAACAAAGGGTATTTGGTTTTCTGTTTCTGTGTTAGTTTGCTGAGGATGATGGTTTCCAGTTTCAACAATGTTTCTGCAAAAGACATGAACTCATTCTTTTTATGGCTGCATAGCATTCCGTGATATATATGTACCATATTTTCTTTATCCAACCTGTCCTTGATGGACATTTGGGTTGGTTCCAAGTCTTTGCTATTGTAAATAGTGCAGCAATCAACATATGGGTGCATGTGTCCTTATAGTAGAATGATTTAATATCTTTTGGTTATATACCCAGTAATGGGATTGCTGGGTCAAATGTTACTTCTGGTTTAGATCCTTGAGGAATTGCCACGCTGTCTTCCACAATTGTTGAACTAATTTACACTTCCACCAACACTGTAAAAGTGTTCTTATTCTCCACAGCCTCACCAACATCTGTTGTCTCCTGCTTTTTTAATTATCACTATCCTAACTGGCATGCGATGGTATCTCATTGTGGTTTTGATTTACATTTCTCTAATGACTAGTGATGATGAGCTTTTTCTTATGTTTGCCACATAAATGTCTTCTTTTGAGAAGTGTCTGTTCATATCCTTCGCCTACTTTTTGATTGGGTTTTGCTTTTTCTTGTAAACTTGTTTAAGTTTCTTGTAGATTCTGGATATTAGACCTTTGTCAGATGGATAGGTTGCAAAATTTTCCCCCTATTCATAGGTTGCCTCTTCACTCAGATTATAGTTTATTTTGCCATGCAGAAGCAGTTTAGTTTAATTAGAACCCATTTGTCAATTTTGGCTTTCATTGCAATTGCTTTTGGTGTTTTAGTCCTGAAGTCTTTGTCCAAGCCTATGTCCAGAATGATATTGCATAGATTTTCTTCTAGGGTTTTTATGGCTTTAGGGTTTACATTTAAGTCTTTAATGCATCTTGAGTTATTTGTGTATAAGTTGTGAGTAAGGAGTACAGTTTCAGTTTTCTGCATATAGCTAGCCTGTTTTCCCAGCACCATTTATTAAATAGGGAATCTTTTCCCCATTGCTTGTTTTTTTCAGGTTTGTCAAAGATCAGATGGTTGCAAATGTGTGGTGTTATTTCTGAGTCCTCTGTTCTGTTCCATTGGTCTATATGTCTGTTTTGATACCAGTACCATGCTGTTTTGGTTACTGTAGCCTCATAGTATAGTCTGAAGTCAGGTAGTATTATGCCTCCAGCTTTGTTCCTTTTGCTTAGGATTGTCTTGGTTATACGGGTTCTTTTTTTGTTCCATAGGAAGTGTAATTTTTTTTTTTTTTTCTAATTCTGTGAAGAAAGTCAGTGGTACCTTGATGTGAATAGTATCAAATCTATAAAGTACTTTGGACAATATAGGAATGCTTGTGATTTTTGCACATTAATTTTATATCCTGAGACTTTGCTGCAGTTGCTTATCGGCTTAAGGAGTTTTGGGGCTGAGACAACGGGGTTTTCTAAATATACAATCATGTCATCTGCAAACAGAGACAATTTGATTTCTTCTCTTTCTATTTGAATACCTTTTATTTCTTTTTCTTGCCTGATTGCCCTGGCCAGATCTTCCCATACTATGTTGAATAGGAGTGTTGAGAGAGGGAATCCTTTTCTTGTGCCAGTTTTCAAAGGGAATGCTTCCAGGTTTTCCCCATTCATTATGATATTGGATATGGGTTTGTCATAAAAAGCTCTTGTTATTTTGAGATAGGTTTGATCGATATCTAGTGTATTGAGAGTTTTTAGTACGAAGGGATGTTGTGGCCTTTTATTAAAGGCCTTTTCTGTGTCTATTGAGGTAATCATGTATTTTTTTGTCATTGATTCTGTTTATGTGACAGATTACATTTATTGATTTGCATATGTTGAAGCAGCCTTGCCTCCCAGGGATGAAGTCGACTTGATCGTGGTGGATAAGCTTTTTAATGTGCTATTGGATTTGGTGTGCCAGTATTTTATTGAGGATTTTTGCATCGATGTTCATCAGGGATATTGGCCTGAAATTTTCGTCGTTTGTTGTTGTTGTTGTTGTTGTTGTTGTGTCTCTGCTAGGTTTTGGTATCAGGATGAGGCTGACCTCATAAAATGAGTTAGGGAGGAGTCACTTTTTCTATCGTTTAGAGTAGTTTCAGGAAGGAATGGCACCAGCTCCTCTTTGTACCTCAGATGGAATTTGACTGTGAATCTGTCTTGTCCCAGGGGTTTTTTTGGCTGGTAGGATATTAATTACTGCCTCAATTTCAGATCTTGTTATTGGTCTAGTCAGGGATTTGACTTCTTCCTGGTTTATCCTTGGGAGGTTTTATGTGTCCAGGAATTTATCCATGTCTTCTAGACTTTCTAGTTTATTTGCAGAGAGGTATTTATAGTATTCTTTGATGGTAGTTTCTATGTCTGTGGGATCAGTAGTGATATCCCCTTTATCATTTTTTACTGTGTCTGTTTGATTCTTTTCTTTTCTTCTGTCTTAGTCTAGCTAGTGGTCTATTTATTTTTTTCATTTTTTGAACCAAAAAAAACAGTTCTTGGATTCATTGATTTTTTCGAGTTTTTTTTTTTTTTTAATTTTTTCATTTCTCTATCTCCTTCAGTTCTGCTCTGATCTTAGTTATTTCTTGTCTTCTGCTAGCTTTTGAATTTGTTTGCACTTGCTTCTCTGGTTCTTTTAATTGTGATGTTTGTGTGGTGATTTCAGATCATTCCAGCTTCCTGACGTGGGTATTAGTGCTATAAATTTCCCTCTTAACACTGCTTTAGCTGTGTACCAGAGATTCTTGTATGTATTATCTTAGTTCTCATTGGTTTCAAATAACTTCTTTATTTCTGTGTTAATTTTGTTATTTACCCAGTAGTCATTCAGGAGCAAGATGTTCAATTTCCATCTAGTTGTGTGGTTTTGAGTGAGTTTCTTAATCCTGAGTTCTAATTTGTTAGACTGTGGTCTGAGAGACTGTTTTTTATTATTTCCATTCTTTTGTGTTTGCTGAGGAGTTTTTTACTTCCAATTGCATGGTCAATTTTAGAATAACTGTGATGTGGTGTTGAGAATTATGTATATTCTGTTGATTCGGGCTGGAGACTTCTATAGATGCCTATTAGGTCTATATGTCCGTAGCTGAGTTTAAGTTCTGAATATCCTTGTTACTTTTCTGCCTCACTGATCTGTCTAATATTGACAGTGGGGAATTAAAATCTCCCACTATTATTGTGTGGGAGTCTAAGTCTCTTCGTAGGTCTCTAAGAATCTGGATGCTCCTGTATTGGGTGCATGCATATTTAGGATAATTAGCTCTTCTTGTTGCATTGATCCCTTTACCGTTATGTAATGACCTATTCTGTCTTTTTTGATCTTTGTTAGCTTAAAGTCTGTTTTATCAGAGACTAAAATTACACCCTCTGCTTTTTTTTTTTTCTTTCCGTTGCTTGGTAAATATTCCTCCATAATTTATTTTGAGTCTGTGTGTTTGCATGTGAGATTGGTCTCCTGAATACAGCACATGGATGGGTCTTGACTCTTTATCCAATTTGCCAGTCTGTATATTTTAATTAGGACATTTATCTCATTCCATTTAAGGTTAATATTGTTATGTGTGAACATGATCCTGTCATCATGATGCTAGCTGCTTATTTCTCTCAATAGTTGATGCAGTGTCTTCATGGTGTCATTCGTCTTTATATTTTGGTGTGTTTTTGTAGTGGCTGGTACCAATTTTTCCTTTTCCTATTCAGTGCTTCCTTCAGGAGTAGTACTTGTTACAAGTGACAAAATACCTCACCATTCACTTGTTTGGATAAAATCATTTTTTCTTTTCTAGGAAACTCACAATGACTTTATATCACATTGTTAAAAAAAATATGGATGCATTTTACATTACTCAAAATGTATTAGATTTAAATATTACATGAAATAATTTTAAATAAATTGGCAGATACATATAATGGAATATTATTTAAATTTTAAATAAACTGGCATATACATACATATATATATATATGAATATTATTTAACCAAAAAATGAAATAAATCCTGACATTTGTGACAGCATGGGTCAACCTGGAGGGCATTATACTAAGAGAAATTTGTCAGAGTACAGGAAGACAAATGCTATATAATCACATTAATATGTGGAATCTAAAGAAGTCTAATTCATGAAAACAGAGAGGAGAATGGTGGTTTCCACGGGCTGGGAGGTGGGTGAAAAGGGAGGTCTTGGTGAAAAGGCACACACTTTATTTAGAAGGTAAATAAATTCTGGGGATATAATATACAACATGGTGACTGTAGCTAATAATTTTGCAAAAAAGAAAATATTTCTTTTCTGAATCTATACAGAAAGTTTGCTGACCCTTATATAGTACTTCTGAGAATCAGTTAAAAGATAAAAGAACAAAGAATATGAGGCTTCAGTGGCATACAAAACTCCACATGTCTTTTGGAATAATAAAACATAACCTATTCACTCATCTTTTCTACTGGACTGCAGTCTACAAGCTAACATTTAACTTCATACCACATGAGCTTTAATCAAATAGTAAATTGCATTTCGAATACCCCTATCTACTCCTGAATTATTATCTGGTCCTTGGGTATTCTTATTAACCATTGCCTCAGTAGATCATTGAAAGAACGTAATGTACTCTTTTTTGATTTCCAAGTTTGGGATAATTTTTCTTAATGCCACTGAAGTAAAAAATTCAATCAATCTTGAATCTCAATCAAGATTCAATCAAATTTAATCTTCTGGTTTCTGGTTTCTACTCTGTTATCTAATCATATCTCTGTCCTAATTTCATTATAATTGGTTTTGAAGGCAGTTGCTAAGGCACATACCAAATGTATAAAACATAGTATCATAAAAATGTTCATAGACATGATTCTTTCTTATCATTTTACTTTTCCATTCCTTGGGATATGACACTACCTTTAAACTGCTGGCACTTATTTTATTCTTCATAATGTAGAGTTATTTGCTGCAGGTACGGTTTTCTTATTAGGCTATAATACTTTGCATCGTAGCAGAGTCCACTATTGTTACTGATTACTGCTTATTAAATTAGGTAGATCTTTAATGCACACTGAATTAAGTTTTGTAGATTTTTTGGTAAATAATCCTGCATCATATGAAGTAGAGACTTCATATGACAATATGTCTCTACTTGAGAAGTAGAGACTTCTCAAGTCTCTACTTCAATTACTTTAAGACAAGGTTACATGTATTTGAAAAACTTTAACATCTTCCAAAGATATTTTTCTCTTATGTTACATGTAAAAATATTTTATCATCTTTGTGCTGCCTACTGAAGTGGAAACATTCTAAAAATGTCTTTTTAAATATCATACCTCTTAAAGCAACAGAAATCATATTTGACCCCCTTTGCATTGCTGAAGCAAATACTACTATATTAGTTAGTTTCCATATTGCTATAAAGAACTTCCCAAGGCTGGGTAATTTATAAAGATGTTTAATTTACTCACAGTTTAACATGGCTGGGAAGGCCTCAGGAAAAATGCAATCATAGTGGAAGGTAAAGAGTAAGCAAGGCAGCTTCTTCACAAGGTAGGAAGAAAGAATGCCAGCAGGAAGGAAGAATGCCAAGCAAAGGAGGAAAAGTCCCTTATAAACAACTACAACAACAAATCAGATCTCTTTAATATCATACATCTATTGAACTGATAATTCCTTCAACTGAATCTTCATAGGAATTTATTGGCCCATCCTATTTTCAAGAATAGAACCCCAAAAGTCAAATTATTTGCTTAGTTCTGTGGGTCAAAATGGAGAGCCAGAAGAACTCCTCTGTCATTTACCTGTGGTTCTATTTAGTATCGATGGAGGGTTAATATCAAAATTAGACTCTTTCTGAGGTGGAATATTAGGTCAGATTGAAAGAGAAAGACTAAATGGGTGTATCAAGTAAGAGGATATGTGAAATAAGAATCAGAAGCATTGAAATCAGAAGCATTGAAATCAGAAGCATGAAATAAGACATGAGGGCTTGAAGAAACAGAGGAGAGTAGGTTAGAATAAGTAAATGCATGCGATAAACTCCATTGATGTGGAAAGGAGTGTGACACAGAAAGTTTAAGGTTTGCTATTTAGTCTGTATAGGAGGGGGGTGTGTGTGTGTGTGTGTGTGTGTGTGTGTGTGTGTGTGTGTAATTGAAATGGAAAACATTGTAATATTATAGAAGTTTCCATAAAAATATATCTTGAATTAGTGGCAGGGGCTAGGAAAAATAGCGGGGGGGATATTACATATAGTGTATTTAAAAAGAAAATAATCACATCAAACACTAACAGAAAGTGAACAAGCTAGAAGCAGAGAAGAGGCATCAATAATGTACTGAAGGAAAAATAAAGAACTAACCTAAAATTCTGTATTCAAAAAGTATCTTAAAAACAATGTCTATTTGATTTTCGAGAGAAGCAGGTGCTACAAATATTTGTTGCCAGAAGACCTGAACTGTAAGAAATATCCAAGTAAGTTCTACAAACAAAAATGGCATTGCACCCAACGAGACTCGAATCTACTCAAATAAATGAAGAACGCTAAAAGCTGTAAAAAGTGAAGGTAAACATCATGCTTATTTTAATTGCGCTAACGGATAACTGACAATCTAAAGAAACAAACGGCAATATATTTTGGGATTCACAGCATATAAACGTAAACTACATGACTGCCCTGGGTGTAAGTTTGTCCCTTCACTTTCTAACTGAGTAAATCTTGGACAATTTATGGAACCTTCCCCATTTCAGTTTCCTTGTCCTTCAAATGGAAATGAGAATGGTATCTACCTCACACGACTATTGCCAGAATAAAATGAGTTAACAAATATGAATATTGTGAAAGCACCACTTCATGTTCAGTAAACTCAAGAAATTATGGTTTATATTAATATTCTTTAGTATTATTTTAATACAGGGAATAAAATGTGAGATTAAACCAAAGTATGTTGAAGACCATGTTATAAAATCATAAATCCTTAAATTCATACAGATTTTTCACTAAAACAATGGTTCTACTATTACCATGACTACTTGGCAATATTTTTTATAAACAGTTTTCAAGGCTCGACTTTCAGTGCCACTGAGATAATATGTCTAGGATAGAGCCCATTAATTTTTAAAACAAAACATACATAGTTGATTATAATGTAGTCTGCTACCATCCTTGATAAAACACTATACTTCTAATAGTTAAGGACCATGTTGTTTGTTTTTTGTCATGTTTTCTCCAACTCCTCCCATAATTCTTGGCACAGAACAAACACTCAAAATTTTTCTTTAACTATTTGAATGAAAAGAGAGGTGGAAGGAGAAAGAAAAAGAGAGAAAAAATACTAAGATACATGTACAAATAAGATTGTGTACATGTAGAAAACTCAATATAATAATATCAACACACTTTTGTCTATATGCTACCACTACCAAAACTGAACAACAGTTATTGATATGAAAAATGAATTTGCCAATTTACAATATCATACACTGGGGAGAATAGAATCAGGACTCAAGTGACCTTAAATAGGGAGAATAGAACCACGACCCAAGTGACACTAAATTAACTGGATTACTTATAAAAAGAATGTGCTGTATCTGTCAGTTAATAGCTAATGTAAAATTCATTGAAATGCTGTAGTATACTTATTTCCTTTGTAATTTAATCAGAAGTTATTTTTTCATATTTTAACAACAACAATGCAGGACACATATAGAAAATAAGGAACAGGTATATATTAAAGCAGTCATATTTCTTAGAGAAGCTGAGATTTAACAATAAATGCAATATTTATGTTATTATCATTTGGACAAACTGCATCGCCATTACCTGTAGAAGTAAATCTCTTGCCGTGATAGATCTTCCTCTTTTAAGATTCATTAGCACTTTACCCTTCTTTTGAAATCACTCATTTTACTTTAACAATTCTTTAAAAGATGTGTCATTTAACAAACTGCTAGTGAAATATTTATAGAAAACATAAACATCTTATTTGTAGCAATGTCCCTAGCTCTAACAGAGTGCTGGTACGTAGGAAACCCTAAATAAATATTTGTTAATTAAATAATTAACTAAATTAATTAACAGTCTTTGTGATTGGAATCTTTAGCTTTAAAAGTAAGGTCATACAATGTGTATGTGCAATAGATTGACTTCATTGCAGTGACTTTTAGAATGATTCTGAAACTGTTTAGCTACATTGTGCTTCAGACCTAACTTTTTAAAAATGTAATTTCAAATTTTATTTTGTATTCAGGGAACACATGTGCAGGTTAGTTACAGGGATATAGTGTGGTGCTAAGGTTTGGGGTACAAATGATTCCATCATACAAGTAGTAAGCAGAGTAGCCAACAGGTAGTTTTTCAACCCTTGCCCCATCCCTCTCTACTATCTCTAGTAGTCTCCAAGTCTAATAGTTTTGTTCCTATCTTTATGTTCATGTGTACCCAATGTTAAGTTCTCAATATAAGTGAGAATACGTGGTATTTGATTTTCTGTTTTGCATTAATTCACTTAGGATAATGGCCTCCATTTCCATCCATGTTGCTGCCAAGAACATAACTTTAAAGAGGATCTTTATTGTTGTTCATAAACTTAATTTGGAATTAGAAATAAGTTGAAGCCATTGACATCTTTTAGAGGGCTTTGATGTGTTTGTAAATGCATGAGGAAAATTATATTGGAAGCAGTATTAGATGAGGATGAGAGGTTGATTTCAGTTTCCTGTGAATAAATCCAGTTCCTCAGATATGAGATAGAATGAATGTCAAGTCATAGGAATACTTTAGAGAGACCTGAATGTTTAGGCAATTTCATAAAAATTGAGGGAAACTGGCTCAATCCTCTGTGGAAAGTGTAGTGAATCTACTGCAAAACTGTTGATGAATGACCAAAGGAGATGTATGTAAAGAAAGAGAAAAACCTTTGTTTATGTGTAGAAATGAAGCAGTAACAAACAGTAATGCAGGAATAGTGGAAGCTTAAGAATAATGGACTTTGATGTTTATTAAGTTACTAGTATTCAAATTCCTTTATTCATTTGGAAAATAAAATAAAAAATGATTGAGCTCTTATTGTGATTAAGGAACTGAAATTTATAGAATTAAATGCCATTAATATAGAATTAAATGCTATATGTATATTTACATTTTTTTAGAAGCACAATTCAAAGTAAATATATGTACCATCAGAAAATTGTACTACGGTCTGTGTAGATAAGAAGTAATGGAATTATTGGTGCATGTCATTGCATATACTCCCCTGCAAACCACTCAGATGCACCTTTCTGTCTGCTTTTTTCTTGTTACAGGGAACTTCAGAAGTATCATTCAAGAACCAATTTATAGATTTATAAACTTTTATGGCAGGAATGGACCTTCGAGGTTACCCACTTCACCCCTTGGTTATAGATTTCTCTGACTTTGAATAGGCATCAATAAAAGTATCTGCTGGCTTTGCCTCTCTCACACTCAAATAGCACTCATGCAGTGGGGACCTGATCATTAAGAAACACATACATTTTGTCACCTCTTTCATGTGAAAGAATTTCAGCAATGCAATGTAAATGACCTTGAACAAAATGAAAATTTGGGAGAAGAAAATAATTTTGCATTAGCAATCTTAAACTATCCTTCCTCCGCACACTCAAAACAAAGAAAAATAGAAAACCTCTACATCAAAATCCCTAAGTCTCCATATTGCATATGCCCTCTAAATTGAATTAGCTACTTTGCCATCATAGATAAAAATCTGCTAAGACTTTATCCTAAATTCCCTTTGGCACCAGATACTGATTACCTTGAAATAATTTATGCAACTTTTTTCTTTTTTTTTAATCAGTGACTGTAGTAGGAGGATATATTTTGCTCTTTTGGATTACTATCTGTGGTTATTTTTGTTCCTTTCAATAAAATTAGATACTGAGAAACACAGCATTTTTTTAAATATCATATGGATATTCTGAATTTAAGAATTAGTGATTATTTTAACTCTCCCTCCACCATCTCACCAGGAAGCAAATGTTCCTATTATTGACAGAACAAATTTGTGTTTTTGGTCACCATCATATTTTCAGGGAAAGCTCTCTGTGTTCTTGTATACCGAGATCCAGCATGTGAAAGTTCATGTCTGTACTACATTCTTCCTAATATACCAGAACAAAACCTGAGAAGGATGAAAACAAGTAACTTCTTAAAATTATTTCCTGGAATTCATTCATATTCTGCTAAATTTGGGTATACACCCAAAAGATGGAAAAACAGCAATTATTTATTTGTTAATTATATGACTCAACATCATCCAGGAGTATGGGGAATTAGTAATTTTAAATGTGCCCTTTTCTTTTAGAAGCACACTAGTATCTATCTTATCTCTCACAACAATATGCAAACCAGTATACATGTGAAATACAGTAATATGTAGAGCAGGCATCTCCGTTGCTTGGATTCATCTCCTCCTTGGATTCCCACAAAAATAACCACAGTTAAAATATTTGTCAACTTCTGCCTAAATATCCTATAAATATTCTTTAAACTTCATTCATTGTACATTTTTTTTTTATTTTTGTACATCCCTTGGAAAACCACATATTCTTTGTTATTAGGATTTGAATTTTTATCATATTTATATTCCTATGTGTCTAACATAGTGCCTGACATGTAGTTGAAAATGAGTTTGTGCTAGTGAAAAAAAAAAAAAAATACATGAATTTATACTATAATGTTGTGAAAAGATTAATCTATCAATACCACCTGATTAGTTTATCAATGATCCCTAAAAAAACAATATTTCTTCCTGTCCAACATTACCTTCTCCCTGTGTGTTTTGAATCCCATTCATCACTGCTCCTCGAGAAATTTTTCTATGAAGAGCATACTTTCACACAAATAAATGATAAATGTTTGAGAGTATGGATATGCTAATTACCCTGATCTGATCAATATATATTATATGTACTGAAACATCACTTTGTACCCATGAATAAGTACGAAAAACAAAATTATAAAAGAACTCCCTCTCTCTGCTAGCTCTTAAATTGCTCTCTTTTCAGCTTAATCTTTATAATATTTTAAATGTTAATATCTTTTTTCATATGAAAGGCTAAGATGAATCGCAAAAACGAAAGAAGAAAGAAACAGAAAGGAATGATGAAAAACTTCTGGACGTATACTGTTGATGATTGCACAATGATGTATATATACTTAATGTCACTGAACTGAGCACTTTAGCATTGTTACAATGGTAAATTTTATATTATGCATATTTTAACACAATAAAAACAAGCCTATATATTTATTGTTATTTTTCATTGTAATAAAGCCAATTTATGTAAAGTATGTATGCTACTGAAGAAGTTCCAGTCACTGTGCATGTCACTGAAAATCTACACATATTACTAATTGATTTCCAAAGAAGAAATCAGGTATATGGTTTTATACAGGGGTTTGAATGTGGCAAGAGTTTGATCTGGTTATATTGTTGGTGTTCACTTAATAATTTAAGAAATAAAGTAAGTACCTGAAGTCTGTCCAAAAGAGAGACACTATAATAATAAGAAAATTGCAAACCATGGCAGGGAGAAACAGCTGCAGTACCCCCATTTGATTACCCTGCCTTAGTGTGGATACGATGAATTGTCTTTAAATAGAAAAGTGCTGTCATGTGGAGGAATAATTAAACTTGACAAAGGTAACCATGCAGGGCAAAACTAAAATCAATAGGTCAAAGTTATGAGAGGACAAATTTTAAATCTCAGAAAATGAGGTGAGCTTCCTTAAGAACAGTGATTTCCTAATCACCAAAGAAAATGCAAGAAATATATTAAGCAAAAATGTGTTAAAGACACAATACATGCATAACATAAAAAGTAGGCCTGAAGATTCTCGAACAGACTTTCGTATCTGGAGATTCAATAGATCTGTGAACTTTCAACAGCTGATGATTTAAGCTTCTTTCCTCTGAAAAGAAAAGGCACAATGCATTTTACTGTTTAAAATTACTAGTTTTAAAATTTCATGTAAAATAAAATAAAAATAATTTATGCAAAATCCCTTTTAATGGATTTGAAACATTTGTTTATACTGAATGCAATAATATCTGCTGAATACAGCATTTCGTTTTGCCCTGCTCCACTCTTAAACATGCATACATGTATACACACACATGCATATATACGCACATACATATGCACATATATAAAGGTAAACAGGGTAGTTAGAAGTTAATAATGTGGCCAGTTATACCTATTGGTGTAGAAGTTTCATTTAAAACTGTCCCCTATTATCCATAAAAGATAAGTTCCAAGACTGCTAGTGATTGAAATCAAAGATGGTAGTAAATTCAATGGCCTTTATGTTTCTGCTTATGTTTTCCATCCATACATTTAATGTACTTTTCCTCTTAACTAAGTACTTACCACACACTGTGGCTATAACTTTTTCAGTTTAAGGTAGCAACAGCAAAACTCGCATGAATTTCTTTTTCCTTTTTCACAATTTCATGGGTAGAAGATTTGTTCCTACCACAGGTCTTAGCAACCTCAGAATATAATTTTTTTTTTCTTTCCTCATGAAGTCAAGAACCTTCACCTTTTCACTTAAAGAAAGCATTTTCTGGCTTCTCTTTTGCATACCCAAATTGCCAGCATCACTATTACTGCACTTTGGGGCCATTACTAAATAAGTAAGGGTTCGTTGAACACAAGCAGTGTGATACTGCAAAGGCCGATTTGATAATGGAGTCAGATACCAAGTAACTAACGAGTGAGTGGCATATACAGTATGGGTACTCAGAACCAAGGGATGATTCACCTCCTGAGCAAGACGGAGCCGGTCACTGTGAGATTTCATCATGCTACTCAGAATAGCGTGAAATTTCAAACTACTATGTTAATTTCTGCAATTTTTCCTATAATATTTTTGGACCACAGTTGACCACAGGTCATTGAAATTAGGGAAAGCAAAAAGTACAGATAATGGGAAACTACTATATATGCACAATATCAATAACTATGAGAAAAGAATTAAGCTCTTTTATTACCAAAGAAAAGAAAAATGGATATTTTCTCCTAGAAAACACAGAATTTGGAGTTTCAATTTCATTCAGAGAAGACTTGGTAAAACAAAATGGCAATCGAAGCAATATTCAGCCTTCACCAAGAGATTAGCAGTAACGTGGACTAAACCTGTTTTCCTTAGGCAACCTGTCTCAGTTGTTAGATTAAGTACAATATTAAATGATGGCACTAATGTAGTTGTTCAGAATATCCAGTATGGATTCCTGGAATTGTCTAATATATCCAGTATGGACTATTGAAATTGTCCAGTATGTAATGAAAAACTAAAAACATTACATTGAAAGAGAAACATGCTGAAAAGTAATTAAAACTATAATCAATACTAATCTCCCTATTAATTGTCTGCTTAAGACAGGCAAATTACAAACAACTCATTTTTTTCAATCTCATTGAAAGTTGTATCTTTATGATTATGTCCCTGTAATATCTCACATTTACTTACACTTACAATTATTGTTGTTCTAATTTACTAAAATGACTTATTTCAGTGCTAGAATTAATTTCTTAAAGTTTACTGCAGCAATGCCTAATAACATTCTCATAAATCTAAAGATATGTTTGAACATTGTGTGTGTAAGGCTATTGTGAAAACATCAACTTAAATTTGCCAGTTTTAGCAGCTCAAAGATAATCTGAAGAAGGTAAAATAGGAAAAAGTTCCTCAATACATCTACATTGACTTCACATCAAAGGTCAGAATAAAAACCTGCATCATGAAAATTAACATGGCAAAATCAAGGTGGGAATTGCAATCTTTTCAGCTAGCAATCAATTTCTCTATAAACATGAAAAGAATGCAGAACAGTAGAGCAGGGAGAAAAAATATTCTGGTCATCACACAATCTAGTTCAACATTAAAAAACAATAGCAATTCCTAACACTTTTCCAAACCATAACAATGAAGGAGCAGTCAGGAAATGTTCCTTGTTTCATGTTTGCAGCTACAGCAAAGCATTAGCCAGTGAAGCTGAGATGTGACAATAAAAACTTAAAAGAAGAAATGACAAGTATGATTTTGAAGAAATCATGTATTTGCCTAGAAGATAAAGAAGGGTCACAATCTAATTTAAACCCCCATACTTTGAGCCAATTTATCATCATGTTTATTTTCCAAAACAAAGCATATGAAAGAAGTTCTCAAATCCAAGTGTTAGATTGAGTGAAATAGTAGATACCACAAAATGAGGCACAGTTTGAGGTTAAAATATTAGACAAATGAAATTTCAAGAGCATGTTAAACTGCAAACAGGAATCAACAATCTATTGCCCATAGTCAAGCTGCCTTTGTTAATAAAGTTGCATTGGGATACAGCCATGTCCGTGTGTTTACATCTTGTGAACGGCTGTTTTTGATTATAGTAGTAGAGTGGAAGATTTGTGACAGAGATCCGACGGCCTGCAAAGCTGAAAATGTTTACTATTTGCCTCTTTAAGGAAATATTGCCTTCTACTTCAAATAATATCATTTTTTAAATGGACGTTGACTGACATGTATACAGATATATACAAGCTCACTTGTCTACTTATAAGAAAAGCATAACTTTTTTTTTGTTTTACACAGAGCCAGTGTATATTGGTTTACAGAGAACCAGACTACAGGAACATAGTAAGGACAATTATCCTTTTCCCATTGACTATTCAGAATTTTATAAATATCCACAGTGAAATTCCATATATCATGCACATGCCTTTAAACTACATTAGTAATGTTTGTTTTCTTCTTACTCTCCCTTATATTTGTCTCACATCTATGCACTCCTTATTTGTGTCTGAGTATTAGAATTAGAAATTGAGATACCTCAATGAATAGGATGGTCAAATCAGACTCACAAGAATTGGAGTCTTACTGAGTATCAATCTATGCTAATAATTTCAAGAATACATTTAATCACAAGGCACAGGAAGCGGTCTGGGATGTCAAAGTAGCTCCCTGTGCTCTTTTTTCCACATTAGAATATACTTTAGCCCAAATTAGCGTATGCAATCTGTAAGTGATGTATATAGACATCACACAGAAGGAAGCTATTTTGGTCAAAAAGCATCTGCGTTTTATACTTCAAAGTTTAGCTTTTGTGATATTTTCCAGGTAGTTGAGCAATAAATCCTGCTAAAAGCATATCCTATAGAGCAGACCCTCTACTGAAAAATTGCATAAGGCTTTTGCATTTTTGTGTTTACCAGAAAGTTTGTCAATGGCTTATTTAAAAAGATTTGACATTATTTGCTTTCTTTCTTGATGATCCCCCCACAAAGAAGATAATGATCTGTAGTCATGCTGATAACACTTTGTTTATAACAATGTAAGCTATATTTATAGAACTAAGAGTATCATTATTTGGCTATACATATCAAATTTGGGAACTGAGATTGATCCTAGGAACAAACTTAAAAGTGAAACACACAGCACTGACTTCTTGAATTCTGATTCAAACACAAATACATGTAAATACACATATCTATAACTTTTTCTAGCAAACTTTGAACAGCATTTGTTTATTTAAAACAAGAATCCTTCCAGCACTCTGGAGAAAAGTTCAATACAAATTGGACCTAAAATCCCTAATAAGCAATGGAATAAAAACCAAAGGATTTCAAACAATCCTAAACCAAATGTGAGAAGCACTGATCATTTGTGCATGTCTAGTGTCCAATTTAAAATGAGAAATTGTTTTGAATCTTGTAGATATAGACTCAGCCATGAAAATAGCAGTTTTGCTCAATTGCCCTGAAAAAATGAAGAAATCACTTGAAAAAATAAAAGATTAAGCCAGAGTGCTATGAATAAATTGTTAATAATTGTTATGGGAATTGATTGGCTCATAAACACTTCACTCTATCATATTAACCACTTACTTCTGAGGAAGGTTTAAGTCCCATAAAATAGTTTTCATTTAATTGCTAGAGCTAGTAAAGAAATAGGCTGGAAAGGCAGAATATATCTGGGAAGAAAAATGAAGCTTACTTTATGCACATTAACCAGGAAGAAGAAGCAGAAAGAGGAGGAAAAGAATGAAAGTGAGAAGGAAGGAGAGGGACACATTTAGCACTACACTGGCTCTTGGATGGTGGGAGACATAATAAATAATAAAAAAATAAAAAACTTAAGTTTTTCAAAATTTTTACTATAAAATTTTAGAGCAACATTATAATATTTTATTATAAGATTATTCTATGAGATTATGAAGATATCACCTGCTGTTTTCTTCTGTTGCAATTATGTAACTTTAAAAAGATGTTTCTGAATATATAGCGTCTCTAGGTTTCAGCTGGTTTTTGAATATAAGGTGTCACTGCTAGAGTTGCAGTTAAGTGTGAATCATCATTCTAGAGAAAGAGTTTAGACTCTATAGCCAATGTGTCCTGAAACATCACCTGATCTATCACTTACCTACTGGATATCCTTGATTTAATTTCTCAACTACTCCCACCCTCAAAATATGTTTCTCGATAAATACAAAAAGAGCCACAAGAAAATCCAGAAATAAAAACATGGCTGTAGGTCAAGAAACTTGGCCTAGAATTTTATGAAACTTGTAGGAACTAGCAAGCAGAAAATAAAGATATAATTTTGCACATGCATAGTTAAAATATTTTAGTATGCTTTTTAAAATTTTTATTTTTATTTTCCCAAGTTGTTAGATCAATGTTTATAGGTATCTCCTATAGCCTAAAACAACTTCAGTGTAGAAAATAGTATTTATGCCACCTAGACTAAAGAAAGGACTTAAATTTGCTTGAAATGAGTAACAGTATGCATGTTAAGAAAACAAGGGTAATAGAAACAAGATAAAAATAATAGCTCTTATTGAAGGCCCTAGATAGTTATATCACTTATTAAAGAGGGTCACTAGATAACATTAGGAAAAGAAATATAGTGTTATCTATTTGTTAGAATTTATGATTACTTGTGTTTTCAAAATGATAAACACCTTTTAACAACATGAAACACAATGCTGTTTAGAAATCATTCAAATAATGATTTAAATAAAAATAATTATTTAAATATGACAGTGCCATTATAAGTATAACTGACTTGTCTCACTTTGTTATTTGGAATACACATATCAATCAAAATGAATCTAAATTTTCCTCTGCCTAGATTGGCAAAGGGCAGAGATCTTTATTAATTACAAAAGCTAGCCCTTATTATTTTTGTCTACAGAAGAAGTCAACAGGAGACTCTAGTTTCCTGACCAAACAGCTCATTTTCTGAAAAACCAGTCAAAATTAGCTCACTCAGCAGTTTGATGGAAGGTTCTGTTGCACCACAATAATCACTGTGTCATGGTGAGCTAAACAAACAAACAAGGAAACAAACAAAATGGGAATTGCTTTGGTCAAGGTTTGTCATTTTTCCCAGAGTTATATTCAACTGAGCTATTTCAGAATTAAACTGTATATGCGGCCCCGTGTGTCATTTTTATGACAATTTCTTCAATGTTGTTATTCCGAATCCATATTCTGCAAGTCATCCAAAGTGCCAAGATGTTTAGTTCAGAGGTATTTCACATCAATTGCATGCTTAACACATACCAGCTAGTCCTAGAACAATTCAAAGCCTAATGGTAGCTCAGTTTATTACTCGGTGATTTATATTCTTTAATTATGCTCAGCCCCTTTGCCTTTTTGTATTGATTTCAGAGACGCCAACTCGGGTTATGAGAATTCTTCTGGTCATTGGTGATTTGATTCTATATAAGGCTTCAATCATAGGTCTGAATAATGTATTTCTGAAAGTGTTACTTTAAGAATTTAGAATACTTTGGCAAGAAGACTCCAAGCAGAGAATACCGTGGATGTGACTGTTTTCCTTAGGCAAAGCTGTTTTGTAGTACCACTGCCATCATGGCATTCCCTCTGCTTTGGGATCTTTAATTCTGTGTCATCTGAAATAGTCTAGATTATACACTAAATGCTGGAACCCAAAATGCTTCAATAGACTCAAGAAATACTCTTGAAACTTTCTTTCTTGCGTGTTCCCTCAATTTTTAAACTGTGCAGATAGACTATCATGTCAACACCATCTGTATCTGAAAAGCTTTCCTTGTGTTATTTTAAAACTAATGATACAAACTGACACATTGTGTTCGTCCTTTTGGGTTGCTGTAACAAAAATACCATAGACTGGTTAGTTTATAAGCCACCGGAATTTATTTCTCACCTTTCTGAAGGCTGAGAGGTATTAGATCAAAGGGCAGACAGATTCAGTGCCTGGTGAGGGCCTGCTTCCTTGTTCATGAAAAACTGTTTTCTATTTTCTGTGTCCTCGCATGGCAGAAGGGGCAAGGAAGCTCCCTTGTGGCACTTTTATAAGGGACACTAATTCCATTCACGAGGGCTCCTTCTTCATGACCTAATTATTTACCAAAGGCTCTATCTCCTAATACAGTAACATCGGGGGTCAGAATTTCAACATACAAATATTCAGGGGAAACATCCTATCTACATCATATGTTTTCTGTCCTTCTATTAATAGTGATACTTTAAGTCTAATGTCCAAAACAGACCACAATAGATAAGATAAACTGGAGTTATACCTAAAGACATTTCATGTAGCCTCTAAAAATGAGTGTATACCTGAAGGGAAAGATTAAGTGATTCCTGAATAAACACATTTTTAAAAACAGTCTGTTATGGTTCAAATGGAGCTTTTTACATAAACCAAAAGGCATATACTTGGTTTTGTTCTTACGATCCTGTCAGTTTTCAGCTTCACTCATTTTCTTTCACCAAATTGGTATTCAGTGGTCTCTATAATAATCCCATTCTTGTCATACTGTTTTCAGTTGTAAAAGACTGGCATTATAAAGCTCTTGTTTTATAGCCTAGGCTAAACTTTTCTTTAATAAATCACATGACTATATTTAAGGTTTTAATGAAAAGGCTAAAATACAAGTGACTATTGCCTCTTTCCTTTTCCAGATGAACAGAGGAAACGTTACATATTTCCTCATCAGGATTTTGTTTCTTTAACCTCCTTCCATCCTCCCACACTCAAGCACATTAGCCATGTTCCATGATTTCAAACGTGATGACTTGCATCCCCAGACTGCATAGATAGAAAATTTTCTCTCTTGTTTTTCAGAATAATTTCTCTCTCTCTCTCTCTCTTTTTTTTTTTTTTTTTTTTTTTTTTTTTTTTTTCTGTTTTGTTATGTGCCTGAATCTCCACTATTGCCATGGTTAGTAGTGACTAGCTTTGCTGGTATAATTTTGTTGCTATTTTTTTTCCCTTTATTCAATTGACTTCATTCCAATATATTTTTTAATTAGCTCTTTTCCATCTCCAGCTGCTTCTCCTGCATATTTTACTTTCCACCAAAAAGGGCTAACTTTCATACATATTAAATCCCAATATTTATTTTTACCTATGAAAAATTTCATACTTCATCTCTTGTATGTGATATTTGGGCTTTTAAGCTTATTGGTTATTTTAGATTGTTTAATTCATTGCTCACAAATCGCATTTTTAATTACAAAAGATCTTTGTGCTTTTAGGTTTTGTTTGTTTGTTTGTTTATTTGTTTGAGACAGAGTCTCTGTCGCCAGACCGGAGTGCAGAGGCTCAATCTCGGCTCACTGCAACCTCAGACTCCCGGGTTCAAGCAATTTTCCTGTCTCAGTCTCCAGAGTAGTTGGCACTACAGGCACACACCACCACGTGCAGCAAATTTTTGTATTTTTTTTTTTAGTAGAGATGGGGTTTCACCGTGTTGGCCAGGATGGTCTCGATCTCTTGACCTCGTGATCCACCCTCCTCAGCCTGCCAAAGTGCTGGGATTACACGCGTGAGCCACAGTGACTGGACTAGTTTGATTGTTCATTTTTAAATTTTGAGGCTGATGATATATTGGAAAATTACGTTTCCCAAAAGCCTTGTCTCTGAATTAGACATACTTCAAAAAGAGCCTCCAGTATAACAAAAATAGATGCATTTTCAGCATAATATAATCCATATTCATTTTCTGACTTGAGCATTCTTTTTGATTAAATTGAGACAGGTGGTAACTTTAATCACTAGTCATTATCATATATTCATCACATAGTATTTCACTAACATTTTTGTAACAGGTCATGATTAGAAGTATTTCATTTTTTTTTTTCATTCACAATTCAATAAATGTTACTCATCATTGCTCAGGGAAATATTTAATCTAAGAACAGTGTTACTCAATGAATAGATGAATGAGCTCTAATTTTGTTCATCATAATTTATTTGTGCATACTTAGAAGCAGGAAAGTAGACATACACAGGGCAAAAAAATTACTTTAACATTGGACAATATTACTTAAATGTCAAAATTCAAATTATGAAGGGATATCTAAAAAACTTATTGTGTAAATTATTTTTTGTCTGGAATTTGAGTAGTTATATAACATATGATAATAAGAAAAAAAGACTTATAAATAAAATGAATAATCTGAGGTAAACAGTAACAAGCTTCCTAAATGTATTTCCAAATACGCTTTCATAAAAATAAAACAGAGTGAATATTAGCTTTCCAGAATTAGTAATAGTGAATTAATAAAATTATCATTTAAATATACATAATTCAATAAATGCAAGGAAGAGTGTGGATTATCATAACTATTTGTAAGGTGAAAATAAAATAACAGAGCATCTTTATCATGTGATAACTTAGCAGCTTCCCTTTGATGCTAAAAGTAGAGTTAACTTCTCTTCTCCACTTGTATTTGAAGAACAAGTGAAGATAATACTGACCTTCTGATTTAGATGAGAAAGACTGAGGAGATACCCAGAGAGGAATCAAAGTGATCTCTCAAGTTTTTAAGAACCCATCAATTCCAAATCTAGGTCCCACTCTCAGAGGAAAGTTGAGGGATAAAATCAAATAAAAAAATATATATTAATAGCAACCTTCTTGTTAAATATATTTTTTCTATTCAAAATATTGGAAGTTTTCATCTTCTTTAAAGTGAAAAAAAATTAGGAGAAACAATACAGTTTTCACATTTTCTGAGGAAATTACATCTTCCTGGGTCACTCTTGGTATAAATGTATTTTGTTAAGTAGTATTTTAATCACAACTTAATAAGTCAAATGAATTAAAAACATATCTGATGTATGAAGTCACAATTAGGTTTAAAAAACAAAACATGATAAAGGGAAGACTTTTCCAAAAAGGCATCTTACATTGTTTAAATTTTTTAAAAAATCACAGGTAAAAATATGCAATTTCTTTAAGCTAGCCACTTTAGTAATAAATGGCAAATCAATTTAGTGTAGAAACTAGAAATGGACCCAAACCGAAAACAAATAAGGGAACAAATGAATAATTTTACAGCACCGTGGGACATCTCTGGAGTAGTAGCTACAGGACATGTTATATAAAATGTGTATTTTCATATAGCTAGTGGAATGACAAAGTGAGTAGTTAAATTAGAATCACATAAGTAATAATCTCAAAACACCAAGGGAGTATTTTGTTGCAATTAGTGATGCAAGTTCAATAATTGAGCAGGCATAAGAGTGTTAAGAAAATAGATGGGGAACATGCTAGTTCACCCTAAAGATCAAGTATGTCTAGCATTCACGGTGCTCTATCACAATATATGTGTTGCTAAGGATTTAAAGATATGGTAATTCATGGAGGATCTTATGTTTGATTGTACCATCACTGTACAAATTTAATATTTAATGTAAGTTGATAGTCTAATATCACAATGTAAATGCCCATGTGGCAAGCATACAGATAATGTGGTTGCTTTAAGCTGCAATAGCAGTATGTATTATTCATTCTTTAATAGAAAAAGAAACAGTCAAATTATCTGCTTCTAAGGGAAAACTAAATGCCAGATAACATTTATCTTGCAAAACCTCTTGTTGAAGTGTGGCACAGAATTTAAGTTGCTCATTAGTCTTTTATTAGGGTAATCCAGGTTTCTTGCTATGGGGCAGACAACAGGATGTAGAAGTTTAAAAGACATTATTTTTCTATCACTAATAGACAAACACTTAATACATAATGCACTTAACATACAATGATTTACACAAATTACCCCCGGTTTCATTCCCAGCAGACATATCTTGGCATCTCATGAAAACAGAGATTGGAACATCTGCGCTATTACTGAACAAATCTCTTCCTAGAAGTTGCTCTGTAGCAATACCATATGGAGAAAATGTTTTCACATTTCTTTCATTCATTAGACATTACATTAAAAAATTTGTACAATTACTAAGAAGGAATACAGGATGAAACAAATCTGCTTGTAACATATTTACAGGCATCGTTCAGAGATATTGTAGGGTCAGTTCCAGACCACTGCAATTAAGCAATTATTTCAATAAAATGAGTCACAAAGATGTATTGTCTTCCCAGTGAATATGAAAGTTATTTTTACATTATATTATAGTCTGTTAAGTTTGCATTGACATTATATCTAAAAAGCAAGGTATATTCCTTAATTTGAAAATACTTCTATTGCTAGGAAATGCTAACAATCATCTAAGCCTTTAAAGAGTTTTAATCTTTTTGCCAGCGGAGAGTCTTGCCTCAATGTTGATGGCTACTGACTGATCATAGTGGTGGTTACTGAAAGGTGGAGTGGCTGTGGCAATTTCCTAAAATAAGACAAAAATGGAGTTTTCCACATCTATTTACTTTTCCGTTTACAGAAGATTTCTATGTAGCCAGCAATGTTTGATAGCATTTTACCCATACCAGAACTTCTTCCAAAATTGGAGTTGATTATTTCAAATTCTGCCACTGCCTTATCAACTAAGTTTATGGAATATTCTAAACCCTTTGTTGATATTTTAAAATCATTCATAGCATCTTCCTCAGGAGTAGATTTCATCTCAGGAAACCGCTTTTGTTTCTCATCTATACAAAGCAATTTATTTCCATTCAAGTTTTATCATGGGATTCAGCAATTCAGTCACATCTTCAGGCTCCATTTCTAATTCTGGTTTTCTTGCTATTTCCACCACATCTGCAGTGACTTCCTCCATGGAAATGTTGAATGCCTCAAAGTCATCTATGAGGGTTGGAATCAACTTCTTCTAAACTCCTGTTAATGTGGACATTTTGATGTCTTCTCTTGAGTTACAGATGTTCTTAGTGATCTCTAGAATGATGTATCCTTTCCAGAATGTTTTCAATTTACTTTGCTCGAATTCATCAGATAAATCACTATCTATGGCAGGCATAGCCTTGAAAAACCTATTTCTTAAATAATAAAAGTTCAAAGTCAAAATTACTTCTTGATGCATGGACTGTAGAATAGATGTTGTATTAGCAGTCATGAAAACATTAATCTTCTTGTATATATACACAATGCTATCTATCTCTCTATCAATCATCTATTTAGCTACAGAGCTCTTGGGTTGCCAAATACATTGCCAATGAGCAGTAATATTTTCAAAGAAATCTTATGAGCAGTAGGTCTCAACAGTGGATTTAAAATAATCAGTAAACAATGCTATAAACAGATGTGTTATCATTCAGGGTTTGTTGTTCCATTTATAAAGGGCAGGCAGAGTCAATTTAGAGTAATTCTTAAAGGCCCTAGGATTCTCAAACCAATAAATGAGTATTGGCTTCAACTTAATGTTACCATATGCATTAGCCCCTAACAAGAGAGTCAGTCTGTCCTTTGAAGCTCTAAGGTGAGGCATTGACTTCTTTCTAGCTTCAAAAGTCTTAGATTGACTATTCTTCACTATAAGGCTGTTTTTTTTTTTCTATATTGTGAATCTTTTGTATAGTGTAGCCACATTCATTAGCTATCTTAATTAGCTCCTTTGGGTATCTTGAAGCTTCAATTGCACTTTTATGTTATGAAAATACCTTCCTTTTTTTTTTTTTTTTTTTAATTATACTTTAAGTTCTAGGGTACATGTGCACAACATGCAGGTTTGTTACACATGTATACATGTGCCATGTTGGTGTGCTGCACCCATTAACTCATCATTTACATTAGGTATATCTCCTAATGCTATCTCTCCTCCCTCCACCTACCCCACAGCAGGCCCTGGTGTGTGAGGTTCCCCACCCTGTGTCCAAGTATTCTCATTGTTCAATTCCCACTTCTGAGTGAGAAAACGCGGTGTTTGGTATTCTGTCTTTGCGATAGTTTGCTCAGAATGATGGTTTCCAGCTTCATGCATGTCCCTACAAAGGACATGAACTTGTCCTTTTTTATGGCTGCATAGTTTTCCATGGTGTATATGTGCTACATTTTCTTAATCTAGTCTACCATTGATGGACATTTGTGTTGGTTCCAAGTCTTTGATATTGTGAATAGTGCTACAATAAATATATATGTGCATGTGTCTTTATAGCAGCATGATTTACACTCCTTTGGTATATACCCAGCAATGGGATGGCTGGGTCAAATGGTATTTCTAGTTCCAGATCCTTGAGGAATCCCCACACTGTCTTTCACAATGATTGAACTAGTTTACACTCCCACCAACAGTGTAAAAGTGTTCCTATTTCTCCACATCCTCTCCAGCATCTGTAGCTTCCTGACTTTTTAATGATCACCATTCTAACTGGTGTGAGATGGTATCTCACTGCGGTTTTGATTTGCATTTCTCTGATGACCAGTGATGATGAGCATTTTTTCACGTGTCTGTTGGCTGCATAAATGTCTTCTTTTGAGCAGTGTCTGTTCATAACCTTTGCCCACTTTTTGATGGGGTTGTTGGGTTTTTTCTCTTAAATTTGTTTATATTCTTTGTAGATTCTAGATATTAGCCCTTTGTCAGATGGGTAGATTGTAAAAATTTTTTCTCATTCTGTAGGTTGCCTGTTCACTCTGATGGTAGTTTGTTTTGCTGTGTGGAAACTCTTCCGTTTAATTAGATCCCATTTGTCTATTTTGGCTTTTGTTGCCATTGCTTTTGGTGTTTTAGTCGTGAAGTCCTTGCCCATGCCTATGTTCTGAATGGTATTGCCTAGGTTTTCTTCTATGGTTTTTATGGTTTTAGGTCTAACATTTAAGTCTTTAATCCATCTGTAATTAATTTTTGTATAAGGTGTAAGGAAGGGATCCAGTTTCAGCTTTCTACATATGGCTAGTTAGTTTTCCCAGCACCATTTATTAAGTAGGGAATCTGGCCAGACGTGGTGGCTCATGCCTGTAATCCCAGCACTTTAGGAGGCTGAGGTGGGCGGATCACAAGGTCAGGAGATTGAGACCATTCTGGCTAACTTGGTGAAACACCTTCTTTACTGAAAATACAATAGCCAGGTGTGGTAGCTGGCGCCTGTAGTCCCAGCTACCCAGGAGACTGAGGCAGGAGAATGACGTGAACCCAGGAGGTGGAGCTTGCAGTGAGCCGAGATCGCGCCACTGCACTCCAGCCTGGGAGACAGAGTGAGACTCCATCTCAAAAACAAAAAAGAAATAAAGAAAGAAATAAAAATAAGGAATCTTTTTACCATTTTTTGCTTTTGTCAGGTTTGTCAAAGATCAGATGGTTGTAGATGTGTGGTATTATTTCTGAGGGCTGTGTTCTGTTCCATTCGTCTATATCTCTGTTTTGGTACCAGTACCATGGTGTTTTGGTTACTGTAGCCTTGTAGTATAGTTTGAAGTCAGGTAACATGATGGCTCTAGCTTTGTTCTTTTTGCTTAGTATTGTCTTGGCAATGCAGGCTCTTTTTTGGTTCCATATGAACTTTAAAGTAGTTTTTTCCAATTCTGTGAAGAAAGTCATTGGTACCTTGATGGGGATGGCATTGAATGTATAAATTACCTTGGGAAGTATGACCATTTTCACGATATTGACTCTTCCTATCCATGAGCATGGAATGTTCTTCCATTTGTTTGTGTCCTCTTTTATTTCGTTGAGCAGTGGTTTGTGTTCTCCTTGAAGAGGTCCTTCACATTCCTTGTAAATTGGATTCCTAGGTATTTTATTCTCTTTGAAGCAATTGTGATGGGAGTTCACTCATGATTTGGCTCTCTGTTTGTCTGTTATTGGTGTATAGGAAGCATGTGATATTTGCACATTGATTTTGTATCCTGAGACTGCTGAAGTTGCTTATCAGCTTAAGGAGATTTTGGGTTGAGACCATGGGATTTTCTAAATATACAATCATGTCATCTTCAAATAGGGACAATTTGACTTCCTCTTTTTCTGAGTACTCTTTATTTCTTTCTCCTGCCTGATTGCACTTGCCAGAACTTCCAACACTATGTTGTAATAGGAGTGGTGATAGAGGGCATCCCTGTCTTGTGCCAGTTTTCAAAGGGAATGCTTCCAGTTTTTGTCCATTCAGTATGATATTGGCTGTGGGTTTGTCATAAATAGCTCTTATTATTTTGAGATACGTCCCATCAATACCTAGTTTAATGAGAGTTTTTAGCATGAAGCACTGTTGAATTTTGTTGAAGGCCTTTTCTGCATCTATTGAGATAATCATGTGGTTTTTGTCATTGGTTCTGTTTATGTGATGGATTACGTTTATTGATTTGTGTATGTTCAACCAACCTGGCATCCCAGAGATGAAGACAACTTGATCATGGAGGATAAGCTTCTTGATGTGCTTCTGTATTCAGTTTGCCAGTATTTTATTGAAGATTTTTGCATTGATGTTCATCAGGGATATTGGTCTAAAATTCTCTTTTCTTGTTGTGTCTCTGCAAGGCTTTGGTATCAGGATGATGCTGGCCTCATAAAATGAGTTAGGGAGGATTCCCTCTTTTTCTGTTGATTGGAATATTTTCAGAAGGAATGGTACCAGCTCTTCTTTGTACCTCTGGTATAATTCGGCTGTGAATCCATGTGTTCCTGGACTTTTTTGGTTTGTAGGCTGTTAATTATTGCCTCAATTTCAGAGCCTGTTATTGGTCTATTCAGGGACGCAACTTCTTCCTGGTTTAGTCTTGGGAGGGTGTATGTATTCAGGAATTTATCCATTTCTTCTAGATTTTCTGGTTTATTTGCATAGAGGTATTTATAGTATCCTCTGATGGTAGTTTGTATTTCTGTGGGATTGGTGATGATATCCCCTCTATCAGTTTTTATTACATCTATTTTATTCTTCTCTCTTTTCTTCTTTATTAGTCTTGCTAGGAGTCTATCAATTTTGTTGATCTTTAAAAAAAAAAAAAAAAAAAAAAAAAAAAAACAGCTCCTGGATTCATTGATTTATTGAAGGGTTTTTTGTGTCTATCTCTCTTTAACTCTCATGAACCAACCTCTGCTAGCTTTAAACTTTTCTTCTTCAGTTTGCTCGCCTCTTTCAGCCTCATTGAATTGAAGAGAGTTCAAGATTAGGCTTTGCTTTACAGAATGTTGTGGCTGATTTGATCTTCTATCCAGACTACTGAAACTTTCCCCACTTCAGCAGTAAGGCTGTTTAACTTATTTATTACTTGTGTGTTCACTGGAGTTAACTTCTAATTTCCTTCAATGTTTTTTTTTTTTTTTTTTTCCTTTGCATTCACAACTTTGCTGCTTGAAACAAAAGGCCTAGCTTTCAGCCTGAAAACTCAAAAAAGACTGAGGAAGGCATGTCAAAACCCTGTCCTGGCCTTCACATGCCCTCTTCAATAAGTTTAACCATTTCTACCTTTCACAATTTTGACTTTAATTTTTAGACAGGGTTTTGCCCAGTTGATAAAGCTGGAGCACAATGACATGAACAGGGCTCACTGCAGCCCTGACCTCCTGGGTTCACGTGGTCCTCCCAACTCAGTTTCCTGAGTAGCTGAGACCACAGGCGTGTGCCACCACACCCATTTAATTTGGTTTATTTATTTATTTATTTACTGTAGAGACAGGACCTCAGGTATGTTTCCCAGCCTGGTCTTGAACTCCTGGGCTCAAGCAATCCTGCTGCCTTGGCCTTCCAAAGTGCTGGGATTCATCATAAGCCACCACACCCAGCGCATTTCTAGCTTTTGATGTAACGTGTGAGACGTAACTCTTTCTGTCACTGGAACACTTACAGGCCATTGTAGGGTTATTAATTGACCTAATATCAACATTGTTATGTCTCAGGTAATAGAGAGGCCTGAGGAGAGGGAGAGAGACAGAGGAATGATTTGTTAGTGGAGCAGTCGGACACATTCAACATTTATCAATTAAGTTTGCCATCTTTAAAGTGCATAGTTTGTGGCACCCCAAAACAATTCCAATAGTAACATCAGAGATCACTGATCACAGATGACTAAAATAGATATAATATTAATAAATATGCCTGAAATATTACAATAATCATCCAATGTGACACAAAGACATAAAGTGAGCACATGCTGTTGAAAATGGCACTGATAGACTTGATCCAATGCAGGGTTGCCACAAACCTTCAATCTCTGAAAAATGCCATATCCATAAAGTGCAATAAAGCAAAGTGTAATAAAACAAGTTATTTCTACATCCATTTATTTTCTTGGTGTTAATATGAATAGGCTATCATTTTCAACACTTTTGTATTTATTATTTGCAAAAATATAGACTCTTCATGTCCAGAAAAAAATTACAAAATATAAAGATGAAAAGTGATATAACATCTGCTATGGGCCAAGCACTGCTCCAACCATTTTAAATATAATAATTCATTTAATCAACACCTGAAATAGGTAGTCATTTCCTCTCTTGTAACTATGTGGAACCTGAGGCATGCAGAGACTAAGTAAGCTAATAACCGAGAGCAACAGCAGGCAAGTCTATGTTTTTGACTACCATGTATTTGCTTGAAATTAATAGAATGTTAATAAGTAATCAAATGAAATTCATATTTTATATAAAATAAAATGAATTACCATTTTATTGACACTGATAAATACGTGTATGTATATATCTATCTTTAAAATTATATCATTCAATAGTAAATATTAAAACCCAATATTTTTTTACAAGTTATCTTCCAATTATTTGGTCAAATCCTGATTTTTTTTAAAATTGCATGCATAAACTTATCTTCCTAAATATTTCTAGAATATGTAAGTATTTATTCATGAAGTCTATCAAAACATCTCTTTTGATGATCCAAACAATAACTTTATAGAGTGATTACATACAGTATAGAGTTGTGCTTAATTTGGCTTAATTAAAACAATGTTAGTTTTCACATTTCTGATGAGCAGTCTTATGTGTTAGAAGTATCAAAAGAAGCTTCAAATTATAATTAACCAATGTCTATAGTCTTTATGTTGGTCTGTGAATTAAGTTTTTCTTTGCTCCATCATTCACAAGTGAAAAAATATTTCATTGTCAATACTTGCACACAGTGATTTTTCTGTAGTATCTTTTAGCCATTATCTGCATCTGTGTATAGGCACATATGATAAAAGAAGGCATGGGTTATTAAAGTCTCTTCTGATAGCATGTCTATCTTGAACTTTTCACAACCAAGAGAGAATCTCTCAATAGTGTAAAGACTATGTTTCTGAATATGAAATTATTTCAGAGTGGTTTGAGCTGAAAATAAAATACAATGAGCAAAAGCATACATTGTTGGAAACCAATGTTTCTCACAATTCAGTGAAAACAATTTGATGAATATAAATTGTCTTTTGATAATTCAAATTACTGAGCTTTACTATAGACATTTGAAGTCATAGGACCATGAATCTTCAAGGATATCTTACAAGGATACCAGGTAATTCTGATACAAGTTGTCCAGGAACTATGTTTCAAGAACACTTCACCTGACTCATATCTCTCAGTATATGTAACTCCCTAGTTCCTGATTTTAATGATGCCCATATATATTGTACAGACTACAGTAAGTGTTAGATATTCCTTGATGCTTGAAATTAAGCCTATAACTGACTTTACCATTCCCTCACTCTTGATGGAATTTAGTGGAACATTATACTATGTGCTTAGTCTGACAAGGACAAAGTGGCAAAACTACGAGCCAAACAACTACCAAGTTATCGTAATGATCAATTCAGGGATCACAAGTCTTTATGTCCCCTTACTGCAAAATAACTGATTTCTGACTTCTCTTTCTGGTGTGCACTCTGGTGGCCATTTCTGGTAGCATTGATGAAAACCCAGCTTTTCCACCTGCAAATCCAGTAGCAGCATGATATTCTCACTGTAACAAATGTCTCTTGTAAGTAAAAGTAATTAATCTTCTAAATGACATGTGTTTTTGATTATTGCAATTGTAGCTGTTGTTGCCAGTATTATATTTATTTGTATTTGATAGGCCCAAAAGAAGAAAAATTTACCTTTTGTTCCAGAGAGGAAGGAATCAATAAGAATCTGAGATCCACTGAGTCTAAAATAGATAAATCTCCATTGTGAGCTTTCTAAAGAGGTTGCCAAATTGCCATCACATTGCCTATTTGTGAGAAATATTGTTCAAGTTTGCTGGAAATTAGCAAAAGCAATTTAATATAAATGAAAGAAAAGTAGGAGAAGTACATTTACTAGATTTTACTATTTTCAGAAATTATTTTTGGTGGGCAGCTCTTATTTAATTCAGAATTGTTCCATAGAAAAGAAACATAACTCATGTACATGAATTTGGAAAAACAAATTTTCTGTCTGTAACAAATATAAAAATTTAGAATTAGAAACATTGAATTGTAACTAAAAAGGCTCTTTGATTCTCCTCTTCCTCTTACTCATCATCGTAATGAAAAGGTAAGCCTAAGTATCTCTAACTTAATTTGAGCAACTCTATGTATGTATGTACATAGGTAGATAGGTATGCATCTATCTATCTATCTATCTATCTATCTATCTATCTATCTATCTATCTAATCTATCATGTTTGCTTTTTCCAGTAAACATAATGAAGAAGGGCTCAATTTGTTCCTGGTTGTCATAGAATATTTTTTCTATTTTGGAAAGGAGTTAGACCTCTATAAGTCCCTTGTAACATCAACATTCTTTGGGTTAATGACCCTTCTCCATTCATGATCATACATCATTTGGGTCTTGCAAGAGTGTCAGTTAAACAGAGTGTATCAGTTAAGCACAATTAAGCTCAATAGAGCTTCCATAATTTCCAATTTCCTGCTTACCATCCAGAAATAAATATGATCAGAAATAACAGTGTCTCTCTCTCTCTGTCTCTTTTTTTCTCTCTCTCTTCCTTTTGCTTTAAAAGTTTATATATATATATGCATAATATATATGTATATATGTTATGCATTTTACTAACAAAATCTTTACCTACCAAATATTTCTGTAACAAAATCTTTAAAAATTCAGATAAAGTTAAATGTATACTTGAAGAAGATACCTCCAGCCACCTCTCCCGTTCACCTTCACCCTTCTCTTCAGGATTTTTATTAACATTAACAACAAAGGTATTCTCATTATTCAGAGTCTTTTACACCTCATAGCTAGAGATTGTCTTGGGATAAAATTATCTGTTGCAAAGCATGTAGCCTATACTAAGTGTTAATCTTGTTTTCCCTAGTAAACAGGTTACTTTCAATAAAGTGAAATACTAAAGTTGAGTTACATCTGACATAAAATTTCTATAGAAAATGCACATTCTCTGAAGGATGTTTTATTAATACCGTATGCTTATCATCAAAATCTAGGTTTGCCTTTGTTAGATTCATGTGTAAAGTTATGTAGGCAGAGGAAAGAGTGATATATACTCCTATACTGAAATATATCAGTTTTTGAAGAATATGAGAGATTGAAAATTGTGGTGTATTTGTGAATTAGAATTTTTGATTTTTGGTAATTTTCTGAGAGTGGGGAGTAGAGTAGTGAGTTCTAATTTGCATTTAAATAGCTCACCAAAAATAAGGTCACCTGATTCAAATTTATTTTCATTCAGTTCTATTATAAAACCAGACAGATCAGACCTAAATATTTACAGCTGTTATGATATTTAGAAAGCCACAAGTATTTTAAATGTTTGTAAAATTGCTATGCATCCTATCCCATACACATGTTAGTTTCAAAGCTAAAATAGTGATCTTATTTTTTTACACAATTGAGGTGAATATTTAATTATTGAATTGGTCCAAAAATAGATAGTTGAGTAGAACTGAGAATGACCTTCATGCAATCATAATGACTTAAGTGTAGTCTCAAGAAGGAAAAAACAAGAAAAATTAAAAAGAAAAATCATTTATTAAAGAATTACAATTTAATTAATATCATTTATTTTACCTGAGGAAATTTTGTTGATGGTTGGAATGCTTGTATAATCTAGAGAGCCTCAAAGAATAGTATCTCTGTTACTATTAGAGGGAAAGACCGCTCAGTTGACAAAATATTTTGTTTTGTATATCTCTATGAAACAGATCCACATACATCAGACTATGGTGACTAGAGGGTAATTGGTATTAAGATTACACACAACCTTGATTGTGGTGATGGTATCATGAGTATTTGCATATGTTCAAGCTCATCGAGATGTGTACATTAAATGTGTAAAATTGCTGGAAATCTGGGGAAAAATATTTTCTAGTTTGTTTCCCTTGTTCTGATTCTATGGTTATCAAACAGGTCTTAGTGACTTTTTACTTACCCTTCAAGACAGAATAAGCTGAATAGAGACACAAATTGCCTAGTTTAGCTTTCATTTATATTTCTCACCCTAACTTAATAATCCACCTTCCAGTTTGTGCATTCACATAGTGTATGTCTGGTACATGAGTCAGTTCCCTTAAACTTATTAAACCCTGAGCCCATTGAATTTATAAATTTCTATGTCTGCTTTGAATGACTCAAACTAAAATTACCACATCCTGATCAGTGTCTGAGTGGCCAGCTGGTTTCTTTTTTAAGATCTTCATGAATTTCTCTCTAATTTTTACATAAGGTAGGTATGGAAATAAAAGGTCAGTGATTTGTTATGTCAGTACTATCTAAGAGTCTTGGCTCGACACAAATATATAGATTAATATCAGAAGGAATTTGGGCCAGAGAATAGCCAGATCACAGGGTTCAAAGAAATAATTGGTAAAAGGAGTTAAGAGCAGTTAGAAATCAGGGAAATATGTAGATACTGATAACAGGAAAAAAGAAAGTGAGCAAAAAGTAGATAAAACATCAGAGGTTAGGGAAAAAGTTATGGGCTGTAAGTCTAAAAGACTCCATCCTTGACAGAAGAAAGGAGAATGCTTATATTGAGTTAGAAAGTTAGATCTGAATCAAGAGTGATAGTCACCACACTAAATTTAGCAAAAATATGACTGGAAGAGGAGTTAGAGTGGGTAGTTTTCAGGGTAAGAGTTTCTTAGAAAGATGGCGTGTAAGTACTGGGGTTAAGGATAATATTTGTCTAAAAAGTGAGGGATGATAGCATCCACATATATTATTCATTTATTGCCATATTTTCCCTGTAGAAACCACTCATTCATTGATTGTACTGTGATGAGTACCTCCAAACCTCAGTGTAGTTTAAGAGGGAAGAGATAAAGTGCCAACTCAGTGTTTTTCCTACTTGTGTAAGTTACAAATAGAAAAAATAGTTTGACCAAGAGCTAGAAATTAAAATCATCGCAAGATTAGAGATGAAAAGATAAAGAAAAACAAAAACTCAATGACATATCTGTCAAAAAATGAGCATTGTGATCTACTGTGATATGCTTAATCTTTAAATTGGAGTATTCTTTAATCTAAAGTAATCTAGCTTTTTATAATTGTGACCTTCAAAATTTACAGCTAGTTGAAACTTATTAATTTGTTTATTTATTTGATTATCTTTTAAAGTCAAGGTGTTAATCTCTATGATAGAGATTAAGGATATCAATACAGAGAAAAACAATTAGAGATTGTTGAATGTTAAATTTTTTACAAGACTTTAGGATTTGGTATTGAGGCATAAAAATAAATCAATGAGAACTTGAATCTGCAGCTTTTCCTCCATCATTATTCTAGCTAGCGTAGTGAGTATTTTGAAATCTTATCATTTTATAGATAAATACATGAATTAAATGAACTCTCATATTTAAAAAGAAAAAGTGTTTTACATGTCATCTAAGGCAATAGTCTACACTCAATACTATCCTCTTCCTTCTCTAGACAGGCAATATCAAATATTCCCTGTATGACTCAACAGTTACTTCCTTTTCTCCCCATTGCTTTCTTTCACCTTTCCTTCAGCAAATATTTATTTTCTCTGTGAAGCGTGCTTAGTGTTGAGGACATAAATATAAATATCATATGGTTGCCATCATCAGGGATCTTAGGACCTTACTGTAAGGGAAGATATACATACATATTGTAATAGTTACAAGAAAGAATGGGACAAAACTAAGAGAGTTAGTCATTCTACTTGGAGACTCCAGCAGAGGCCACAGCTTAGATGAGCTTATAAGTATGCTAAATATAAAATAGGAGATGACTTTTTTTTTGGAGCAGACAAGAAAGCAGACAAAGGGCAAAGAAACAGGTGTGAGAGAGGATGTGTTCATTGAACAACAAATAATTGGTTTTCCTGAGAACAGAAGATTCCCAGAAGTATCTGAGAGATGAAGCTGGAAGTAAGCAGAAGCGTATGAAGGAGAGATCCATATATTCCCTGAGAATCTCATTTTACTCCTTACACCTTGCAGATTCAGTGACAAGTGTTAGGCATAGACATGTCATCATCATGCTGTCAATGCTTAAAGGCTAATTTGGAGGGCCTAATTAAGGAAATCTGAGATCAGGGTCATATTTTCACAATTCAGGGAAAAGATATGGCTTGACCCAAAGCAGGCTTTGTAGCTTCCTATTTACCAATTCAAACTTGATTTGAACCTTTGAATTAATATGAGTTACTGCTATTTTTGGTTAATTCAATTCATTGACATCTAAATACATGCAGATTAAATAAGGGAAGAGTCAAGCTACAAGAGCTGAGGGCCACTTCAATGTAACTTCTGTTGATATTGTATTTTGATTTTCCCAGCCATAGATTTCCTCTGTCTTTTCATTATTAATCCCCTCTATGCCCCTGTATTCTGCCTTTATTTTTAATAACATAGGATTTTCTTCAACATATTTATATAAACAAGAAAACAAGGAAAAATATATCTTAAACTGAATTAATATTTCTTCTTTTTAAAAAACTGAGCATAAAGAGATTTGACAATTGCATTCATTCATGCACTAACCCCCGCAAAAGAAGATATAGACTGTTTCCACAACTCTAAATAATTCTTTTGTACCTCTTTTCAGTCAATCCTCTGAAAAGACAATTACATTCTGATTTTTCTAATATAGATTATTTTTGCCTACAGTTAGACCATCTATAAACTGAATCAGATGTGTATATTCTTTTGTATTTGACTTCTTGCATTCAAAAATGTTTTAGAAATTCATCCATATTTTCGCATGCACCAGTAAACACTCTCTTTTCTTGTTCAGTGGTATTCCATTGTATAATTATATCACAATGTGCTTATCCTTTTTTCTGATAATGGCCACATGAGTTAAGCTCTAAGATGTTATAAATGAAGCACTTTGGGACATTGCTGTACAAAGATGATATAAACGTATTTTCATTTTATTTCTCTTGGATAAATTCCTTACATTGAAATTGCAGAAATAAAAGATGAATGTATGTCTAAATGCCAGAGAGTTCCCCAAAGTGATTGAAGCATTGTACACTACCATCAAAAATATATGAGAATTCCATTTTTTTCATATTCTTTCCATCATTTGTATTGTCATTTTTTTTTCTTTTTAGACATTTTAATGGGTATAAAATAGTGCCACATTGTAGTTTTTACTTCCCTGAAAACTAATAATGGAACCTTTTTATTGTTAATTCTTATATGTTGCATATTTTAATTGAATTATTTGACTTTTATATTTAGGATACAATTTCTAAATGGATATATGAATTGCAAACATTTGTTCTCATCTGTGTCTTGCCTGTTAATATTCTTTACAGTGTTTTTTTAGAAAACTACCATATATAATTTTGCTGAACTTTAATGTATGCTTTTTCTTAATAACTCATGCTTTTGTAACCTAAAAATGTTGCTACCTCCTAGCTAGAATTTGTATTCTATTAAACATTTAAAAGTCATTGATTCTTTCTCCTACTTTATCTAGTCTATTTTTAAATAAATTAAATATATTCTTCATTTCTGACATTATATTGTTTTATTTCAGACATTTCTATTTAGTTTCTTTTTAGAATTTTCATTTCTTCGCTGAGAGTATTTTGGCTTTCACAAATATTGTTCATCTTTTCCACTAGATCCCTTCATGTATTTTTTATAGTTTAAGGCAGGGGTGTCCAATCTTCTAGCTTCCCTGAGCTGCATTGCAAGAACTGTCTTGGGCCACATGTAAAATACACTAACTATAGCTGATGAGCTATTAAAAAAAATAGAATTGCAAAAGAAATTCCATAATGTTTTAAGAAAGTTTACGAATTTGTGTTGAGTTGCATTCAAAGCTGTCCTGGGGCACATGTGGCCTGCAGACTGTGGGTTGAATGAGCTTGATTTAAGGTTTTTCATTTATCTTTCTAGGTTATATTCTCTAGTTCCATTGAGTTACTTTTTAGTGAATGCTAAACATTGATGCCGTTTTTTTTTTTTTTTTTTTTTTTTTTTTTTTTTTTTTTTTTTTTTTTTTTACCAGACTCCCATGGTAGAGGAGAACTATTAATCTAATCTATCGTTGAGCAGGATCTTGGCTTTTTGACAACTATTTAGAAATGATTACCAGTGATAGTAAATGTTTCGAGGACACTATTAAGAGCTTCTCTTCGATAAGGCTTGGGATCTGAGTACAAGCTGGATTACGGAAATATCTATATGCTTTATAGTTCACCCGCAGCATCCTAAATCAGGAGAGAACTAGCTTTCCAGCAAGACAGCCAGTTTTGATGGTCACCAGAATGTTCTCCCTGTTCTCCAGTTCAGCCCAGATTTTTTTGTCATGCTCTTTTGCACCAGGCTGTTGGAAGAATGTCGCTGGGTACTTGGGTAAAGCCAAGGGTCCCTTTCAGGGATGTCTGTCAGCATTCCTAGTCTGCCTTGACTTTTAGCCCACTATCCTCAGGATCTCTGTTAACACCAGCAGGAAAAAGTGGGCAGATTGGGTTCAGATTCACACTGTGAGGAGAGGTCGTTAGTATCCTAATTCACCAGCGCCCCAACACATGAATGTAAAATGTTTGTTAAAATTAGATTGCTCTCTCCTTAAACTCCTCTATGGTACTTTTCTTTTCTGTTCACCTCTCTGCCAAAAGTGGAGAGGTACACTGGGTTCTTCTCTCTTAGAAAGAGGTTGTCACTTTCTTAAATTTCATTTATTTATGTTTCCTTGCATTGATTCCTATTTGATTTTAAACATAATTTAGAAATAATGACGATGATGTTGAGATTTACTCACTTTGTTCTAATTGTTAGTAGAAATGATGGTCTGTTAAAACTTTCTACATCCTAACCACAAGCCAAAGCCTGTTTTCTTTCATACCTGTATATTAAAAACCAATAAATAACTCTGTAGTGAATGTTAAGGAATAATTTGTTTCACAATTAACAAATATATACATTCATGTATTTGACTGAAGAAAACCTGTTACCTATAATCTATAGCAGATGTGTATAAATGCCAGAGTAATGCATCATTATTTCCATAAGAACAAATCTTCAAATTTTCTGTTTTCTTAAGAACAAGAACAATTTTCAAGGTGAAATTATGCATGTTATACGGCATTACATTGCAGCCAAAGACGCTGTGTACCTGTCAGTTGCCCTGCTAATACCTTCCGAAAAGCTGTCTATAACAACATTTATTTTGTTTTACAAAAGGAAAAGACAAGCAGCAAAGAAAACATAACATTAGTGTCACATTAGTGTAGGGTTTGCCATGCTCTTTCAAAAAGAGTATTTTATTTTCTAGTTAGAGACAACAAAGGGCACATATGATTGTTTTAATTTCACTGTGGAGAAAGTATGGCCTGGTCAGGTTACAGTACTTTCTCAAGGTCATAGCTAGCAGAAGGAGGTATAATAACAGGAATTTAAATAGTCGTAATTAACTCTTCTGAGACAGCCAAGTGAAGAATAAATGAAGGGAATCTGCAATGTTTAATAACTCTAAACATGATTTGTGTGTTTTAAAGGACTTCGTTTATTAAAACAAGTGAAAGTATTTCTGTTATTGATTTATATTTGGCTCTCAATCAGTAAACTTGTCTGATGGCTTTAATAGAAGAGATATAAGTAATTACCTAATGTGTTAGGAAAAGATAAATGGAAAAAAAATATGACTTCCTTTTCCTATATATCTATTGATTTTAACAATGAGAGCTATTTCATCTCTGTCTACTAATTGAACCCCACTCCAGAAGACAAGAGGAATAATTAAACAGAATAACAATAATAACAACAAAAACATGTCAATACTACTACTCTGAATTTGAGAATTTTGAGTCATTTGAATGTTTGGGAGGCATGCCTAAAATACATAATTATTTTGTTTTGAGTAAATAGATTGATTATTATTTGAATTTATGCTCTAGATGTTTATTGTACTTTAGAAAGAGTGTATATGAATTATAAAATACTACTTTGTTCATAACTCTGTTTAGAAACTATATCATCACATTTTCACATTTCTGTCATTAACTAAAGGATCAGACTACCGATCAGAGATTACAAGAAGTTGAAAAAGGCCTAATCTCCTAGTAATACACTCAAACTATAGGTGTGTGAGTATCACTAAAATAACTAATAAATGACTATTACTTTCAAATAACATTTTTATAATGCATATGTACTAAGTTTATTTGAGATCGTTTTGTAAGGAAGGTGATTTTATTATTATCCTGGTTTTATAGAAGAGAAAACTGAGATACAGAATATAAAGTGAGTATCACTTTCATACAACTTGTAAGTTGAAAATTCAAGACTACTCCCATTTTTCTGATCCTAATTCTTGTTTCCCCAAAGAGATTTTACAAAAGGTAATACCACCTTTTGTTCATTGTGCTACTTAGACCACTTAATTTGCATACCATCCCTCTTCTAAACAAACTTTTTGGCAGTAAAATAACTACTTGGAATGTAGTTAGAGCATACCCTAGTTTATAGTAGTGCAAGTTGAAAAATACCTGAGAATATATATATTTTTTAATACCAATTCTGATATCCTAGAAACTCTGATTTAATTTAGTTGTGTTGTCTTGATTGCTGGCATTTTTAAAGCTCTGTAGGTTTGTTAACTTCAAGGAGTAGAGAGAGATGAGAACTATGGTTTAGGAGCCAGAAGTTAGTATCAAGTTTATTTCTTTATTTGTTGACTCTTTCTATCTATACGCAGTAATAGCTCCACTCACATAACTAGTCCTACCTCAATAACCACTTCATTTCCATGTGTGAAAAAGTAATAAATTACATATTATTTAATATGGGGACTTATTTTCATGATTAAGTACTTACATTATTTCTCATTGTTTTGGAAGTGTTTAAAGAGCTATTCCTTCTTTGATTCCAAGGGAGATATATTTCTGTTTTGGTTTGTTCTTATTCTTGTGCTTGCTAATACTTTGGGCTGTAGATTTTGTAGTTTATGTATGTGAAGAGAAAGAAAATGATGAAAAAAAACATATTTCTAGGGGAATTAGGAAGGTCTAGATATTAAGTTATGAGGAAGGAAATGTTGTGGCCTAAGCCAAGGGAGCCTGAAAGATTTAAGTGAGATATCTGAAAGACTTACTTACAAGTCTCATTGTTTGGAAAATTTAGTAACACTGGGGGCTAATGAGATATTACGGTAAGGATTACAGAATAGTTGTCTAGACATTGCTCAGCCTTCCCTGGAGAGACTACCCTATCTCTTGTCCACAGCTATATCGTCAGAGGCCTTCGAACCAGAGCGACTCCATTTTGAGTGAGGGCTAGGAAAATGAGGCTGAGACTTGCCAGGCTGCATTTTCAGAAAGTTAGGCATTCCTAGCCTCTGTATGTTTACAGTTAAGGAAGCAAATTAATAACGGTTATAAACAAACCCAGTCTTGGGAGTGTGCAGGTATCCCAATATTTGGAGAAGAAAGGCATTCCTAATTTTGCTTTAAAGATAATAATATTAATTCTTGCAAAATATAGTAATTAAAAAACATTAAGCCTTTATCACAAACCCATGTAGCGGAACTCATCTCCCCACATACACAAGCATTGTACCCAGGGTAGATGTGTTCCTCCTCTTACTTTCAGAAACATCCTACTCTGTCTATGGAGTAGCTGTCTTTTCACCACTTTACTTTCTTAATAAACCTGATTTTGCTTTGCACTGTGGACTTGCCCTGAATTATTTCTTGAGTGAGATTGAAGAACTCTCTCTAGGGATCTAGATTGGGACCCCTTTCCTGTAACAATATTAGTTGATTTCCTTTTCTGCCTCATACAGTAAATTTACTTTTTATAATATCTAGTCCTTTCACTATTGATTCAAAATATAAAATGTACTGTCTAATTAAATATTACTGCAGTTCTGAAACATACATATTTTGTGGCCATTTTTTGGATAAGTAATCTAACTTGCTTAGGCAGATACAATAGCTTTAAAAGGTTATGCCAATTTCATTGCGGATTCATTGACTCTGAAGTTCACTATCATTCAAACATATTAACATTACAAAGTTGTTTAAATTTTACTTATATTTTTAATAATTAATTTGTTATTCTACAATAGTAGAAAGCTTCCTCTTATTTTCAAACTTTTATTTTAGGTTCAAAGCATACATTTCCAGATTTGTTACATGAATAGATTTTGTGTTGTGGAGGTTTGGTGTACAGATTATTTTGCCACCCAGGTGATAAGCATAGTACCTGAGAGGTAGTTTTTCAGTATCCATTCTCTTCCTAACCTGAACCCTCAAGTAGGTCCTAGTGTCTACTCTTCCCTTCTCTGCATCCATGTCTAACCAATTTTTAGCTCCCACTTACAAGTGAGAATATGTGGTATTTGGTTTTCTGTTCCTGTGTTAATTTAATTAGGATAATGGCCTTCAGCTCCATCCATGTTGCTGTAAAGGACATGATTTTGTTCTTTTTTATGACTGCGTAGTATTCTGTCCTGTATATATACGAGATTTTCTTTATCTGGTCTACCACTGATGGGCATCTAGATCTAGATTGATGGCATGTCTTTCCTATTGTGAATGGTACTGCGATGAACATATACGAGCATCCATCTTTAGGGTAGAATGATTATTTTCCTTTGGGTATATACTCAATAATGAGACTGTTCAGTTGAATAATAGTTCTATATTATGTTCTTTTAAAAATCTCCAGACTGATTTTCACAGTGGCTGAAGTAATTTACATTCCTACCCGCAAGTTATGTGTTTCCTTTCCTCTGCAACCTTACTGGCATCTGTTATTTTTTCACTTTCTAGTAATAACTATTCTGACTAGTGTGAGATGGTATTTCATTGTGGTTTAATTTGCATTTCCTTAATGACTAGTGATATTAAGCATTTTTTTCATATGCTTATTGACCACATGTATGTGCTTTGAGAAATGTCTTTTCATGTCCTTTGCTGATGCTGTAATGGGGCTATTTGTTTTTTGTCTGTTAATTTGCTTAAATTCCTTACAGATTCTGGATGTTACAACTTTGTCAGATGCAGAGTTTGCAAATGTTTTCTTCTATTCAGTAGGTTTTCTATTTACTCTGTTAAAAGTTTCTTTTGCTATGTAGAAGCTCTTAAGTTTCACTTGTCAAATTTTGGTTTTTTTGCAATTGCTTTTGGAGCCTTCCTTATGAAGTCTTTGCCAGAGCCTATGTCCAAAATGGTAGTTCCTAGATTTTCTTCTAGAACATTTACAATTACAGGCTTTATTTTTAAGTCTTTAATCCATCTTGAGTTGATTTGTCTATATGGTGAAATGTAGGAGTCTAGTTTCAATCTTCTGCATATGGCCAGCCTGTTATCCCAGCACCATTTATTTAATAGGGAGTCCTTTCTGCATTGCTTGTTATTGCCAGTTTTGTCTGGGTTCTTGTTATTGTCAATTTTTCTGGGTTCTCTAACCTGTTCCATTGGTCTATGTGCCTGTTTTTATATCACGCTTTTTAGTTACTGTAGCCTTGTATTATAGTTGAAGTCAGGAATATGATGCCTCCAGCTTTGTTCTTTTTGCTTAGGATTGCCTTGGCTATCTGGAATCTTTTTTGGTTCCAAATAAATTTTAGGATAGTTTCATATAGCTGTAAAAAAATGTAATTGGTAATTTGATAAGAATAGCACTATATCTATACATTGCTTTGGGCAATATTACCATCTTAGCAATATTGATTCTTCCTATCTATGGACATTGAATGTTTTTCCATTTATTTGGGTTATCTTTGATTTCTTTCAGAAGTATTTTGTAATTCTTGTTGTAGAGGACTTTCACCTCCTTGGTTAGATATATTTTTAGATGTTTTATTCTTTTTGTGGCTATTGTGAATGGGATTGTGTTCTTGATTTGACTCTCAGTTTGAAGGTTATGATGTAAAGAAATGCTACTAATTTTGAACACTCACTTTGTATCCAGAAACTTTGCTTAAGTTATTAGATCTAGAAACTTTTAAAAGTGCATTCATGGAACAATATTTTGTGGGATGTTAATTAATCTTTTGGGATGATTCTTTGGTTGTGTTAGAAATTCCCAATGCCTATAGCAGAGCTGTAAAATATTCCACAGTAAAAGGTTTTAATTTTGTTTTAGCTTTACAGAATATTGAATCACATTTGTAAAAAATAGTTTGGAAGCTTCCCTCAGGGGGAAAAAACATTTTTCTTTCGTCTTACCGTTCCTTGACAAATATGTTAGCCAAGTCTACTTCTGCAAGAGACAGTCTATCTAGTTCCTGATAGTACCTGGTGTTATAGTCCATCCAGCCTCCTCCTTTGTGATTAGATCAACATGGTAACTCCATAATAATTTTATTACTGTTATTGATATCCATTTGACTCCTGTCATCTTCTTTTACCTATAACTCCTCCTACCCATGGAGAGCCTTGAGATTCTCAATTTACTGACTTTTATTTGATTCTTTCTATGCTTTATGTGATTGGTGAGCATTTATTTATTTATTACTTACCACTATCCCAGATACTTTGAAATACTTGTGAGCTTAAAAAGTTAAAAACGTAAGGTTTATTCTATACAAAATAAAGGAGGTATAGTGGAAAAATAGATCCATTAAAAGACAAGAATGTAAAACAAGGCCAATTAAAACAGAGATTCAGTGAAGGCTTTGCAGATGAGGTAATGACTCAAACTGAAACTGACATATAAATTAAAATGCCAAGTTATAGGTTTGAGGAATATGGGTGGAGGAAAGAGAACAGAAAAGATAGATGAGAGAAAGAGATAAAGAAAAAGGTCAAGAGAAGGAAGGAGATTTTACTGTAATATAAATAAGTGGAATGTGGAAATATATGATATTTCAACATAAATATAGGAGTAATAGAAAGCAAGGGATAATAAATAATCTTGTTGTGTTATAAAGTGGACCTCTGAGATTTCTGTCTTTCTTGTATCTGTTCTTTTTGTGTGTGTGATAACATCACCCACCTATCTTTTAGAAAATTTCTCCTCCCCTTTGTTACATCTACTAATTATGGAAGACCCTTCTACCCAGAAAACTTAAATCATGACAAACTATTTCCTTCTCAGTTATAAAGCAAAACATATATTATTTTCCTTCAATAATTTTGAAATATAAAGACATTATATCAGCGCTAAGTATAGCAATGATCTCTGGCACACAGTAAAAGCCTGGAAGAATGATGACAAAAATATTGTTAACACATTTTTTCCTTTCTATCATCATCATTATTATAATAAAACATAACAATAAAATCAATTAGTATTATTACTGGCACTAAATTGAATTTGTATTAGATTTATGTAACTTGGAATTAATGGTATCCAGAAAAACTCACCACACAAGGTCATAGTATTAAGAGATGGGGCTCATAGGAGGTATTTACGTAAAGGAGTGAGCCATCACAAATAGGATTACTGTCTTTTTAAAAGAGGCCCCGGCCGGGCGCGGTGGCTCACACCTGTAATCCCAGCACTTTGGGAGGCTGAGGCGGGCGGATCACAAGGTCAAGAGATTGAGACCATCCTGGCTAACACGGTGAAATCTCGTCTCTACTAAAAATACAAAAAACTAGCCGGGCGTGGTCGTGGGCGCCTGTAGTCCCAGCTGCTCAGGAGGCTGAGGCAGGAGAATGGCGTGAACCCGGGAGGCGGAGCTTACAGTGAGCCGAGATCGCGCCACTGCACTCCAGCCTGGGCGACAGAGCGAGATTCCGTCTCAAAAAACAAAACAAAAAAGCCCCAAAGAGTTCCCTGTTTCTTCTGGCGTGAGGACACAGTAAGAAGATAGTCATCTATGAACCAGAAAGTGAGCCCTCACCAGGCAGAGACTGCCAGCGCCTTATTCTTGGATTTCTCAGCCTCCAGAGAGATAAGAAATATATATGTTTTGTGTTTATAAGCCACCCAGTCTATGACATTTTGTCAAAGCAGCCTTAATGAACCAAAACAATGGATTAGAGAGTAAAATTGTAAACCAGATCCCTAAGACCATCTGATGTGGAAGATGGCTTCACTATTGAGCGTTATACATTGGGTATTCTAGTGACCCAGGATTGTCTTTGAAATTAAAACAAAAAACATGAATTCTATTTTTCTGATGCTGCCTTAGCCTAAAAAATACAATTGATACCTTTTCCCACGTACAACTTTTGCCCCTCAAGCTGCCAGACTCCAAGAATACCACTCTTCTTAAAACAATACCCGATTTTTAAAATTATATTTCAGATTTGAACGTTTTCCTTAAAAAAAACTTCCTACCCAAATTTTAGAAGTCGAGAGACATTTAAAATTAGTCTATTTCCCCATTACACATTGGTAAATTATGGAAAACAATGCCTAAAAAATAATTGAAGAGAATTTTGAAATCAAATCTAAAGTGCCCCATAATGTCAATTTTCACTGTTTGCCCTCTTTACTAGATTCTATTTTTCCTCTCTAAATCTTGAATAGCCTTTAGAAATTTTCTCTTCACCCACTATTCCACAATTTATTTACTTAAAATAGCTAATAAGGAAGTTTACACATTATTTAATTTGGTTGAGTGATTAATTCCGTGACTTTTTAAATCTCCTTTTAAAAAAAAATTATTAAAACGAGCAGAAAGGATTGGACATACTATTTCTTGGGAACCTTCAGTCAATAATGATTATTTTTTCCAGTAAGGAAAGACTCAAGAGAGAAGGTGTCTACATGTTTTCTCCTTTTATAAGCTAAAATATTTGAACTATATATGATGAGGAATTGAGATTATTATTCTATTCCATCTTTAAAAATTCCATAGAAAGCTAGAAGAAGTTGTGAATATGTTTCTGGGGTTAGATAACAATCATTACAAAGAAAGATGGTAAACTGAGGGTAAATATAACATTTTATGTATTTCCAAATTCCTGGTGCCTGGTGTTATGCACAGACAACATCTATTGTTCAATATAAATGTATTGAATTACCTTCATACAAATTCTAGACAAGAGTCTCATTACACATTATTTGTATTGTTCTAAGACTTCATAATATGAATAGAATTTCTGCACTAGTTATTTTAGTAGGTCTGTGCCTATTAACAATGATACCCAATTCAGTTTTCCATTAAATTGGTGACTCAAAGTTTGGTTTCCTCCCAGCTGTGCTTTCATTACATTATAATTTTACATTTCAATCCAGTTATCTTTGAATTTAATTTCTACTATACAACATTATAAAGCAGCATAGAACAATTTCATTTACAAATTAAAAAGCATCTTAAGGCGCCACGAAGATATGAAATTCTCAAAATGAGTAGAAAACATCTTTAATCAAATTGCAGATGATAGCAAATAATTTGTCCCAGTATCTTTTATACTTAAAACACTGTTATTTCTAAAATGAAACAAAATAAATTAAATGAATGGCCTAAGAAAAACTTAATGGAATAAATAAATTAAAAAAAAAATTCAAACCAAAAAACTATACTTCTTATTGGATATTTTTATATTAACTATCAACTCAGAACTGACATGCTAGAATTATTTAAAAAATGTGTAATTCAAATAGACAATTAAACTAATTTCACATTGACTTTGCTTTTATAAAAATATTTTCTGTGTTCTATGAAATTCTTCCAATTAACATTGAAGAGTACAAGAAAAAAACAGACTGACTCTATAAATTTCAGATAATTAGTATCGTCCAAAATGCTGTGGTATTATTTATTGATCTCAAATTATAGACTAGTAAATAAAAGATTAAGATCCTGTTTTCATTTTTATTTATATTTGGGTTTCATATCTATGCCTTCAAACTGTATAAAGATTTCTACTTATTAAAGTCGATTTTAGGAGTATCTTATATTCATAAAACTTTCACACACAAATCTGGTTTAATTATATTTATTCATATCTTATTCAACTAATGCTAAAAAGAGCCACAACGACAGACTAAAATCCTGCATATGCTAGAGCAGATCAATTATTCAGAATGTTGGTCTCCTTTATATAGGAGAAAACTGTATATAAAACTATAAGAGAAATTATAATTTGTAGACAAAAGTGAGGTAAAAGAAAAAACTTATTCTCATGGAATTTAATCAGCAATCAGAGCAAAAGGAGGCAACAGATCTCTGTGTAAAGTGGGTGAATTTCCAGAAATCATGAAGAACAAGAGGAAATATGGGATTAGAGGATATTGTTTCTGCTACCCTATTAGGCTTACACATATAAAATTAGAACAGTGCTTCTTAGCATTTTATTATGATAATTCCTTTCTACTCTTAAAAATTTTAGAGGACCAGAAAAATTACTTCTTAATGTGGTTATATTTTTATCAACTAAAAATTGAAGAAATACTTAACCTTCTATAAAATTAAATAAATATAACTTATATTATATGAATATATAATAATATAAATACAACATAAATATAAATTAAATACAAATAAAGAAAATTTAGCATATTTATATACTGATTTATTTAAAAATAAAAGCAGTAAGTCCATTACATGCTTAAATACTGTTATATTTTATAAAAAATAATTTTTTTGGCTGAGTACAGTGACTCATGCCTGTAATCCCAGAACTCTGGGAGGCCGAGGTGGGATGATCATGATTTCAGGAGTTTGAGACCAGCCTGGCCAACATGGTGAAATCCCATCTCTACTAAAAATACAAAAATTATCTGGGCGTGGTGGTGCACACTTGTAATCCCAGCTATTGGGGAGGCTGAGGCAGGAGAATGCCTTGAACCCAGGAGGTGAAGGTTGCAGTAAACTGAGATCATCCACGCAGCACTCCAGCTTGTGTGACAGAGCAAGACTCCATCTCAAAAAATATATATATATATTTTTTTTCAAAATTAAAAAATAGTTTGGAAATGGAGGAGTGGTGTTTTGTAGTTTTCTAAATCTGTTTAATGTCTGTATTAGTAGAAAATAACTTTATTATTTTACCTGCATTTTCAATTTTCTGTGCTATGTGGCATGAGTTAGACTCTGGGAAACTCTATCTTATATTTGTCAAAAATGACTGTAAAAGGCAAAAATAAAGTATCAATATTATAATAAAAATAGTTTTTATCTATGTACCAAGGAAAGCATATAAAAGGAACCCCTAGGGGTCCCTGGAACACACTGAGAACTTAGATAATTGGTTTTCAACACTGATTGCCATGACAATTAGGAGTAAGCCTTGAAAAGATATAGATGCTCTAGACAATTCCTCAGAACAATTGATTTAATTGGTTTGCAGAAAGATCTGGACATAAGTAGTTGTGAAATCTCCAGGGAGTTTCTCATATGCAACTAGGATTAAGACTGATAAATTGTGTAATGAGACATGTCTTCATCTTAGTATTTTTGCATCTTTATAAATTTAGATAATCATTTATTTCCTCTTTAGGATTTTATTTTGTGGGATTATAGATATTTAAAATATACATTTTATTTAATATAAAATTAGATACTACTACAAACGTACTGGTGAAAGATTGTTCCAATGACACAATTGTTCTCAGTGAATAAATAAGAAAAAAATACTTTTTACAGATATAGAAATGAATGATTTGCCAGTCAAATAAAAAATCTAAAGTTTGTTCAGCATGGCCAGAAAAAATAAGTCAGACGGAAGTACAGTTCTTTCTTGTGATTTAAATTATAAAGATGTTTCCATGGCAGAAAAAAAAATGACAAGTAGCTGATAAAGACAATTGTGCGCTAGCATTTTCACTCACAGCAGAAAGAGGAAAGAAAATACATATTCAGTCCATGAGTCTTTGCTGTCTATTAGGGCCCATATTTTTGTAGATATATTCCAGCATGAGAGATAACATGTCTTTTGAATATAAGATGTAAGGTAGGTGCAGTAAAGCCATGATTTCTCTTTTCTAACATATACAATGATTAATTAATTATTCATAAGGTTTGTATACCTAAAAACTGAAGCATCATTATTAATCTGAATTTTCTATCATTATCAAAACACAGCATTTCTGACAATTAGTTTCTATTCCTTATTCAGACCCTGCCTCTCTGTAAAAGCAATTTTATTGATTCAGAACTCTTGTTCTCAAGGGCCTAAGAACATCGATGAATCTTAGTTGGTGGTGATCATTTTTTTCCTCCAGGGGACGTTTGTTATAAACAAAGGCATTTTCTTATGGGGACGGGGAAGGCAGCTGCTAGTGCATCCAATATGTAGAAGTCAAGGATGCTGCTAAACCTCCTGTGATGCACAGGACATCACCTCCACTTTCAACAAATCCATTACCTGTCCCAAGATATCATTAGTGCAAAGGTTGAGAAGCTTGCATTAGATGATATACTGTACTAACAATTCTTGTCTTGTCAGAAGTTCCTTGTGGACATGTAAAACCACTAAGTAGTTTGATTCAATAATATAGTTCAGTTCTATTCATTTCCAAGTGAATATGATAATTTAAAAAGATTATTAGAAAATGCTTAGAGATTAACCCAGTAGCAGTGACTTTTGGGGAAACTGAATGATATATTAGACGATCATTCAAAGAAATATTTTCTTATCATATTATTTTAAACTTTGAGCTTTACTTAACAATACATTTCTTTCTATAGTACAATTGAATACTTTTATGTTATTAACTATTTTATAATTATATTGCAAATAGCAAACTGTTCATAATAGAGTGTAGGAGATATGTAGCTCTTTGACTTTCAAGATGAATTTGACTATAACTGTCTTCTACATAAAAATAATAAATAGTATATTATATACTATGATTGGAGGGACACTCAGAAACATGCCTACAAGGAAACTATTATCCTTGCAGTCCTGTTCTAAAAGTTGTCATTCCATTATTTTTATCAAGTATTTAACGGACCAGGCTTCCAGAATTTCCATATAATGGCAAGTACTCCACAGAGAGAGAGAGAGAGAGAGAGAGAGAGAGAGAGAGTGAGAAAGAAATGCAAATTTATTGTCATTTTATGATTGCTTAGATGGTCATCTACAAATGCCCTTGTGTAATGAGGAATAATTTTTCTAAATAAGTGCAAAGGAACTCTAGTAAGCTGGGTTAGGAAATGGAAGAGTAGAGACTTAGTGGACACTGATAAACACCCTTATCTACACTTATCATTATTTCAAAAGCTAAACTATTTTCCCTTCAGATAATACATTATCTTTGAGTCAAAGGATCAAAATTGGTGTACAGAGGATTGCTATTTGTTGAAAAAAATCATACATGCAAAACTCATTTGAAATTGATCCAATTAAAACTGGCAGAAATACTGTATGTGACAGTACACTTGAAGCCCTATTATACTATATATAGGAGACCAGCGATTAGCTGATTCAAGTAGTTAAAGGAAAGAACTATTAAAACTTAATAGGTATTGAAGTCATTTGAGATAATTAATTAAGGTAGCAAAACGTTAAAAATTGGTATATATTTTAGACATTGTATTTTTTAAGAGCATACAGTCATGTTCATTCGCTATTCTTTTATGTAGTACCAAATCTTTCAGCTAGAGTAAAAATCAACCTGTAAGCTTTATGTCTTGAATAAAGTATACCCAAATGTATCATATACAATTGTCACTCATTTTTAAAAGTGAAATCATAATTTAAAGACACTTAAGAAGCAACTTAGTACAGTATTTTTCTAAATTTTCTTCAGTGTTTTTTCTAATCATTCTTAGTTGTCTAACCCATACTTTGATATTGATGTATTGATACTGATGTTATTCACCTTATTGAAATGGATGACATCAATAAACTTGAAGACCTATATAACCGACACTTGACAAGTAAAACCTCAAGTAGTCATTGCAGGGTTAGTGTATCTTAAAAAAATGATTAGTTTGTATTATCTTGGCAAATGAGTTAAAAATGAGGGTAAATTATATCATTTATATACTAACTTTTAGAATATAGAAAACATTAATGGTTGAGCTATTATGGGTTTTTGTATACTATATATAATTTATGAGATGTACATCATTTTTACATATTTTTCCTTTTAAAATATATCAACAGCCTTGTATGCAATTTTGATCAATTTTTCAGTGTCACTTCCAAAACTTCATGATATTTCTTGACTTTGATACAGATGTATATTGAATATTATATATTTACAACATCTTTAAATAAACTAAAAATTAAACATTTGGCAGACTGGATGGAGATAGACATGGGTCTGATTTTTGAGTGGGGATTCTATTGATCTGCAAAGAAGACTACACCCACAAGAAACAAAGACATGATAGTTACTCCACTTTTACCAGTAGTAGAAAACACAAGGTCAGACACAGTCTTCAAGCTTATCACTCAGCAAAAACGTCTGTTGTCTTACCTTCAGCCATCAGTTCATTTCTCATCTCTCTTACTTGGGTTTTAAGAAAATCCTAGAGCCCACGAGAATGGTGAAGCGTCATGTCTGAATGTGCAATGTTTGAAATGACAGCAAGTATCTTTCCGTCTTCAAAGCTGGGATGGAGTGGTTCAAGGGATCCACATATATGGACACTAAGAATGCCTATTTGAAAGAAAAACTGACATTTAATTATCCTTTTAGATGGTTATTAGGTGGCAGATTATGGGGGTCTGTATGTGTGCTACCATCAAAATGAGGCTAATCCTTGTGAGAGAGTTGTTGGAGCAATTGACAAATTGTATAGGAGTTTGGAACCTAAGTGTAGAGAAAGGTACTTTCTTCTTGACTTGAATTTTTGGACATGAAAAGGCTTTTGTGGCAGCTTACAGCAGAGAAATAATAGTGTGTCTGGAAAGAAGACTTGGCAACTCTATGCTCTAAAGCCCTTAGAAATTTCAGAAGATGACTTCAATATTTCCCTGTGATTTCATACAAGGAAATACATAAATCACATGGCTAGGTAATAAGACGGAATAAATATAAATGCCCATATATTTTTTGTTATTTCAATAGCTTTTGGGGTACAAGTGGTTTTTGATTACATGGATGAATTATATAGTGGTGAATTCTTAGATTTTAGTGTACTCATTAGAAACTGTTCCTTCCAGAAAAGGGGCTGAGGTTATGTGACATGCCTGGGATTCATGAAAGACTTCATTTGGCTGGCTTTTTCTGAGAATGTCCATATTAGGGGTTGCAGGTAAAATAATAATAATAATAATAATAATAATAATAATAAAATCCTTAACACAAATATCCTAAAAAATCGTGCCAACCTTTAAATCGGCTAGTCATTTTGGAAGAGAACATTAGCTTCAAGTGGATCCAAGAAAAATACAGTGAAATCAAGAAGCACACCCTTCACCACCACAGTTAGCAAGAGACTTTAAGAAAATTCCTGTCTCCCCCTCCTCATCCCTATTTCCAGTCACAGAGAAGCACGAAGAAGGGCTTGTGCCAGAGAAAGGCATAAAAATATATCATTAGATATTTCACCTGAATTGTATGGGACTAGAATTTTCATAAATAAAATCAATACAAAGTTATATGAATTGTCTAGCTTGCTTTGTAGTGATTGAAAAGGGTAATTTGATAGACCACAGCTAAAAGCAGTAATTGTTGGAAAACAATATCATATTTAAATTATTTTCCCACTGATTTGAGAGTGCTTAATAAACCAATTACTAATTTCAGAGTTAGAAGAAGGGACATATTTTAGTGGAAATACATTTATAAATTCTCAGTTATTAGTGAGTATTTTTGTCTTATGGTGACTTTAATTTCCCTCTGTAATATCATAACTATGAATACTTTGTTAATAAACACTTAGATAGCATCAACCTTTGTTATATTTTGGGTTACTGTACCTGCCTGGATATTTCAGGTTACCATATTCATTGCTTTTCTCTTATTGAACTAAATTGTAGTTATAACTATTTACATTTTCATGACATTATTAGATTAAAAATTTAAAGTAACAACAGCTTTTGAAATTTTGATATTTTAGAGTGAGAAAATATTCTACCATACGGGATGAGTGGCATTAAACGGATTATTTAAAATTAAGAAATGTGCTTCAGAATGGGTGCAATGGCTCACGCTTGTAATCCCAGCACTTTGGGAGGCCAAGGACAATGGATCACCTGAGGTTGGGAGTTCAAGACCAGTCTGGTCAACATAATGAAACCCCATCTTCACTAAATATACAAAAATTAGCTAGGTGTGGTGGTGCACACCTGTAATCCCAGCTACTCAGGAGACTGATGCAGAAAAATCGTTTGAACCTGAGAGGTGGAAGTACAGTGAGCTGAGATTGTGCAACTGCACTCCAGACTGGGTGACAGAGCAAGACTCTGTCAAAATAATAATAATAATAATAATAATAATAATAATAATAAAATAAAAGGTGTTTCAGAGAATAAGTCTATGGTAAGTTGCAAATGTTATTGTTTATGTTCTCTAAATCATTACATGGTTTCATGGAGCATAAGTTTACAAATTTCTAAGTGGCATTTAAACCAGTACAATTTACTGATAATATTAAATTTTCTTTGGGATGTATCTTTCTATCGTAAGCATGAAACTGTATGCCATCCATCATCAACGTTTTTTTGAAAACCTACTATGACAGGTACTATTTTAAACAATGGTGATGTTATTGCTATCTAGAGGAAAGCCAGCAAAATAATGAATTAACTGAATATAGTTAAGTATATCCTATCAGAAAAGTATAATTAGAAACGTAAAACCAGAGAACACATCTCAAACTCAGCCTGGACATTTTAGGCTTTGAGAAAAAAAAAAAAAATGATGAGTTAGCTGAGTTTTTAATAAGAAAGAGTTTGGCAGATAATTCAAGCTGGTTAAGGATTTTCCATTAAGCATGCACAAAGCTGGTAGCAAAGAGATTTGTGTGTATTCACAATACATGTGTTTGTTTGGATGCTTGTGTAGCTCTTTTGAGGTTTTAAATGAGAAGGTAGCCAGCTCATAAGTCTTTCCTGCTATGCAAAAATAAATCTCTTATAGCTCTTTATATGAACTTCTAGGAAAGTGTTATATATTTCTCTAAGCATAGTAGAAGAAACCATTATTGGCCAAGGAGGAGCCCATAGTCTCTTTAGCAGTCAGTAGAACAACTTTCAGCATGTGGAAATATTACATGCAGGTAATTCCCTAGTTCAGGCTTGGCAGATTAAACAAATACTTTATTTGGAAGGAATACTTATACAGACAGGTAATAATCATCATCACATTCTTTATAGAATATGCTTTATCTCTGAGATGATTCATATTAATAACTTACCATAGGTCAAATTAATCATGAGAAAATATTTAGAGTATAGCCTTGTCATCTAATTATTTCATGTTGATGTAGCAATACAAAAGAAATGTGTTGTTATATTCTATAGTTTACACATTCAGCAAAATATCAGATATTATTATTTATCTTTCAAAATAGCAATAAGTATTGGAAACATATATCATGTTTTTGTGTATTCATTAATAAAATATATATTAGAACTTGCAAAATGCTACTTTGCTCTAGTTTGCCAACGACAAAAAAAGAAAAGTAAAAAAAAGGAAAGAAAAGGTTTTCTTATTTTACTTTTATATGAAACAAAATACAATTTTTTAGATATAAAAATGCTCTTTCCTTTATGTTAAAGAAGAGGTGGATATAGGGGTGCAAGATTTAGCAAATTAAAGTATAAGCATGGGCTATATAATATTTGGTGAATAGATACACTACAAAAATGATTCTTATTAGTCTGAAATTCAAATTTAACAGTATTTTACCTAACAATATTAATAGTTTATATCAAAAGGGTAAATAACTTAGATTTTTGTTAATCATTGTAATGTGCTTTGAGTGATAAACCTGTTTTTATTTTTCCTTTCATTATCTACATTAGTTTCCAGTTTAACCCTAAAAGCAATATTTACATCAAATAGTTCAAAGTTTATGAAATATTGAAATTAAATCATTCATAATTTTTAAATATCAATACAACATATAATCAAATTGAAACATTTTGCTAAATTATTTATATATTTTTAAGTTTTATTTTTTAACCTTCAATATTTAGAAACTGCCTTTTCATTTAATTTTTGTGTAAATATGTAAAACATTTATGAGATGTTGAAGTCAAATCTATGAAACAAGATCTATTTAGAGTAGATTACTTTCTGTCTCTATTCCTTCAGGCGTAGTTCTTTCCTCTCCCTGTAGATAACTATATTTTTAATTAAAATTTTGCTTATTTCTCAATTAAAAATAAGCATTCTCACACATATACACACATATATTTATTTATATCCTTTCCTCTCTTTTAGACAGTTGCATATCATATTCACTTTTTGTTCACTTGTTTTTTTTCTATTAATGTGTCCTAGTTTAATCATTTAATGTCAGTATATGAAAAGATTACTTATTGTTGTTTGTTTTTAAAGCTTTATTCAGGCATGATCGGTATCTAAGAAACTGCAAATATTTAATATGTACATTTTAATGAGTCTGGACATATGCATAAACCAGTGATTCCACTGTCACAGGATCTTTCAGGTGCTGCTTTGCCAGCTGGAAATCTCTGTGTCTGGTGCCACCTCTGCTTGAGTTTCACTCACACTCACCGAGTTTGTTCCACCCACTTGGCTCAGCAGGCTGTGCTCAGCTCATGATACCAGCCCAAATCCCACACCCACCAAGGGTGAGCCAGGTGCAGAGTGGCAAGGGGTCTGTGAGTCAGCAAGCATGAGGTCCAGCCATTATGCACAGCCAGGGGTGCCAACTGCTATGGCAGGGGCAGGCAGCTCCAGGCACAGGCAAAGGTGCCAGCTCCATGCAAAGCTATGTCTGGGCCAGATGTAGCACAGGCAGCTTCTGCCATGGGCACTGACATTTGGACAAGGAAAATGTGGTTGTGCCAGAAAACTCAGAGAGGCCAGCAACTGTGGAGCCCCGAGGGGTGAGGGAGGACGTGTTACAACTCTCTCATTCCTGCTGCCCGTAGCACAGTGAATTGAGGAGTGGGCATGTTTCAGTTATTTGTGTTACAGCTCGTTCACTCCCCCTGCCCCGCTCAGGCCCATGGCTCCTGGGCTAGCCCAGTCCTGCTGCTACTTCCTGTCATGTGGGGTGACTGCCTGATGCCAGCGGAGGGCCGAACGGCTATAGTGTTACACCTCTGGCTTGGGGAATTCCGAGGTCTGGGACTTCAGAAGTGTTGCTTGTCTTCACTCCCACAGCCTGACAAATGAGAGCGTGGCACCACCTGCAGCTCAGTGAACCAATCAGGAATGTGTTACAGCCCTTTTTGCTACCACCACAGCTCAGCAAGCTAGCAAGGAAGTATTACACCCCTTTTCACATTCACCATTTGGTGGGTTCCAAGTCCGTCCCATGTCCATTAAGAATAAAGTTGCATGGACAACTGGAGAGTAAGCAAGGCGGAGAAGAGCTTTATTGAGTGACAAAACAGCTCTTGGTAGGGAGGAGACCCAAAGTGGGTATCTCCTATCCACAGCCCGGTAGAGCTGATGTGTGGCTAAGTCCAGGGTTTTTATAGGCTCAGAATAAAGGAAGTTCATGCTGATTGGTCCTGGAATGGGTCTGAAAAAAGCACCATCTGACTGGCCAAAAGGCATCAAGGAAGTCCCCACTCTGGGTTGTGAATTCCACCCAGAACTGGCAGCCCTGCCCCTAGGCTTCAGGATATTACTGGCTTGAAAGTCAAGCTTCACCAGAGACCCACCCCTTTCTACCTAGGGACCTGTCTGCCTCCTACAGCCTTCATCAGTCCCCCCTAGAAAGAGGTATATCTAACTGCCCTTAGAATAGGGATGATGACCACTCTTAACCCCTTCATGCTGACAGGGTGTGTTGTTTTGAGAAAATAGCAGTCAGAGCTCTCTCAGAGGCCTATCTAAGGGTCCCTGGTAAAAAGAGCCATTGTCTGAGGCTGCACTTGCATAATCATTTGGAGTTTGATGACCTCTAGGCGAGAAGAAACAAATTTTACAAGAAGTTTAAGTATGCATGGACTAAATATGAGTATTATACCTAGAGGAGCTAACACGAAAAATCTGCTGCCAAAGATGACAGAAATAAAAAGTAAAATATACTAAACATTCTGAAAACGATGTTGTGGCTACAGCGGTTTCACCCTGGTGAAATAAATTAAATCTTGTATGGGGCAGTTAAACTTTAAAAGAGAAATAACTGCATAGGGGAGTAGATAGTCCCTTGGGAGTTCATGACTAAGGTGTCCTTGACAAAGATGCCTTATGGTGAGGAACAGAACAAAGGTGAGAACAGCAAGCATAGGTGAGACTCTAAAGAGGATATCTATGGAATGTTAATTATTGGCACTTAGCTTTTGTAATTTTTAGCCTGAGGTCTCTGATTTCTTCTCATGGGTACTTTAGGTGCTCTTCTGGGTCAACAGAGGTAATTCTTTCAGTTTCCCAGGGATTTATTCAAGTACAATGAATCAAAAAAATGTATTTCAGTGATCTTTACTGTGGTAGGAGTAGAAAGAAATACAATCTAAAGTATCTCCCACTCTGAGCCTAGAGAGAGAAAAAGGGAGGGAAAGTGCCTTTACCAGTACTAAGTCCCCTGGTGATATGGTTTGGCTCTATGATCTCACCCAAATCTCATCTTGAATTGTACTTCCATAATTCCCCCATGTTGTGGGAGAGACCTGCTGGGAGATAATTTGCATCATGGGTGAGGTTTCCCCCATACTGTTTCTCATGGTAGTGAATAAGTCTCATAAGATCTGAGGGTTTTATCAGGGGTTTCTGCTTTTTCACCTTCCTGATTTTCTCTTGTCGCCACCATGTAAGAAGTTCCTTTCACCTCCCACCATGATTCTGAGGCCTCTCCAGCCATGTGGAACTGTAAGTCCAATTAAACCTCTTTTTCTTCCCAGGCTCTGGTATGTCTTTATCAGCGGCATGAAAACCAGCTAATGTAGTAAATTGATACCAGTAGAGTGGGGGCATTGCTTAAAAGATACCCCAAAATGTGGAAGCAACTTTGGAACTGGGTAACTGGCAGAGGTTGGAACAGCTTGGAGGGCTCAGAAAAAGACAGGAAAATTGGGAAAGTTTAGAACTTCCTAGAGATTTGTTGAATGGGTTTGACAAAAAATACTGATAATGATATGGACAATGAAATCCAGGCTGAGGTGGTTTCAGAGGGGTATGAGGAACATGTTAGAAACTGGAGCAAAGGTGACTCTTGTTATGTTTTATAAAGAGACTGGTGACACTTTGCCACTTCCCTAGAGATTTGGAACTTTGAACTTTGAACCTGAATAAGGAATTTTGAACCTGAAAGAGATGATTTAGGGTATCTGTTGGAATAAATTCCTAAGCAATACAAAGCTTTCAAGAGGTGACTTGGGTGCAGTTAAAGGCATTTAGTTTTGAAAGGAAAGCAGAGCATAAAAGCAAAAATATTGTAGCCTGACAATGTGATAGAAAAGAAAACCCAATTTTCTGATGAGAAATTCAAGCTGCCTGGAGATATTTGCATATCTAACAATGAGTCAAATGTGAATCACCAGGACAATGAAAAAAATGTCTCCAGGTCATGTCAGAAACTTTTGCAGCAGCCTCTCTCATCACAGACCCGGAAGTCTAGGAGGAAAAAAAAAATGGTTTTGTGGACACAGCTCGGGGTCCTTATGCTGTGTGCAGTCTAGGGACTTGGTTCCCTGCATTACAGATGCTCCAGCTGTGGCTGAAAGGGGCCAATGCAGATCTCAGGCTGTGGCTTCAGAGGGTGCAAGCCCCATGCCTTGGAAGCTTCCATGTGGTGTTGAGCCTGCGGGTGCACAGAATTAAAGAACTGGCATTTTGGAACCTCCATCTAGATTTCAGAAGATGAATAGAAATTCCCAGATGTCCAGGCAGAAGTTTGGCAGTGCAGAAAAGAAATATGGGGTTGGAACCCCCACAAAGAGTTTATACTAGGGCACCACCTAGTGGAGCTGTGAGAAGAGGGCCACCATCTTCCACGTACAGGTGGAATGGTAGATCCATCTACAGCTTACACCATGTGCAAGGGGCTGTTCTTTCTTTTGCACTACATAAAAATTAAATGTAAATTAACTTTTAGAACATAAACTATTGCAGAATAAGGAAACTCCTTAAATAACCCTGAAGATGAGATAAAGTAAAATTCTATGATATATGATACAGAAAGATAATAATGAAACATCACCTGTGAAACCTAGATTAACCAAAAAAAGTTAACAAAAGCAAATCTATGTTTTTTTTTTTTTTTTTTTTTTTTTTTTTTTTTTTTTTTGAGACGGAGTCTCACGCTGTTGCCCAGGCTGGAGTGCAGTGGCGTGATCTCGGCTCACTGCAAGCTCCGCCTCCTGGGTTCACGCCATTCTCCTGCCTCAGCCTCCTGAGTAGCTAGGACTACAGGCGCCCGCCACCGCGCCCGGCTAATTTTTTGTATTTTTAGTAGAGACGGGGTTTCACTGTGGTCTCGATCTCCTGACCTTGTGATCCGCCCGCCTCGGCCTCCCAAAGTGCTGGGATTACAGGCTTGAGCCACCGCGCCCGGCCGCAAATCTATGTTTTAATTATTAAACAAGATATTATTGATTTAAACTGCACCAAATATTACAAGAAGGAACTAAAACTAATCTGTGAAAATTAGAATGTGGGAATTAATTAAGCTAAGAGAAGGAATTAATGAGTTATAAACAGAAATAAGGTCTAATTTGTAAGTGTAGTGAAGAACTTAATAAAAATCAACCATAAAAGAGTCAAAATTAGATGCTAACAAAATGGAAATTTAATTTTATAAAAAGGGAGACAAAAATAACATTGTTAAAATATAGAAATGTATTCTAATATATTTTTGTGAAGTAGATATTTTCTTAAAACTTTTGACATAATGACTAAGAAACCTAAACAGAAATATAACCACAAAAAGACTGCTTTAAAAGAAACTTAAAAAAGAATGTCAATGAGTGCTACTGAAGCAACTACCAGGTGTCTTAGTCAGTTTGGGCTACTATGACAAAAACATCATGGGCTGATTTGCTTAAAACACACTTCTCATGTTTTTAAAGGCTGGGAAGTCCAACATCAATGCACCAGTTTATTCAATTTTTTATGGAGGCTCTTTTCCAGTTTGCAGAATGAAGCCTGCTTGTCATAGATAGAGAGAACACTAGTCTCATTTTGTTTTTACACAGACAATCATCATGGAGTCTCCGGCCTTATGACTTTATCTGAACCTAACTACCTTCCAAAGACCCCACTTTCTAATATACTCTCTCAGCACCTTGGGAGTTAGGCTTTCGACATGAGAATTTGGGGGGAACACAAATATTCAGTCCACAACAGAAAGTAAATTATTTATCACAAAAAGTCTTTCTCTTAAGAACAGTTTACTCGTATGTTATAAAGTAGATTTTGACCTGAAAAACTGATAAGATTATGAATTAATTTTATGACACCAGCATAACAATAATGCCAGAAAATACATATATAAATTAGGAAAGCATAGAATAAACATTTTCCCTTATTTATAAATGAAAACAGATTCAAGGTAATCTTCTAGCATATTTAATATGCGGTATTTTTAAATTAAAATATAACAACATTAAATATTCTTTATTTTAAAAAGGTAAACCTTGTTGGGTATTGTAAAATCAGTTAATTTATTTCCACACAGCAATGGGCCACATAATTTTTTTTTTCTTCAAACATGAGAAAAGCTTGTGGAATGCATTTGTATTTATCTAACATAATAAATAAAATATTCTTCAATGTAATAGACTATGCTAATATCTACAGGTAATTCCCTAGCATGATTGCCAGTAAAATATTAAAAATTAAGAATGTCCTTAATCACTCACTTTATTCAACATTTTTATGAAAATCCTAGAATGTGATGTATAAGAAGCTCCTATATGTATTCAATATTTTTATTATGTATTTACTAAATATGTATTATTATGTTGAATATATAATATTGAATTTAAAATTGACTTTATAAATATAATATTGAATTTATAAATATATAATGTGTATTAATAAATAACATGATAAAATATATTATTGAATATATATTATATCTATTTACTATGTATGGTATATATAATACATATATATCTAATATATAGTATTCAATATATATTATTTTATATTTTCTTAATATATAGTAAATGTACATATTTAATATATATTTTGAATACAATTCATTATATAGAATATGTATAGAATATATATTATACTTTGAATATATATTTTGTGTGTATCTACACATATATATGGTAAACAATCTCACCTCACTGAAAAGTGGAAAAAATATTCATGATAATTTTGTGAAATTGGCTGCTTAGAAAGTATCTCACCACTAGTAATCATGAAATACAAATTACATTTAAAAAGGAATAACATTTCACACTGATTATTTTGACACAATTTCAAATCTGACAGTAAAATTGAAATCTGGGGAGAGGTTCAATGATAAGAACCTTATAACTTATTTTGCAAATGTAGTTTACACAACCATTTTGGAAAACTGAATGGCAATATCTAATGAAGTTGAAAGATATTGCATTGATGAATATATAGGTCCTACTGCTTACCAGACACAAAACATATCATTGACTTAAGTAAGAGTGCTTATTTTTTTCACATAACTATCCAGGCATAAGCAGCCTGGGGTCTGGATCACAGATTCTCTTAGGACTCCACCACTCCTCAGGAGAGGCCAACATCCTCATATTCCAAGATGCAGAAGATATGTAAAGCAACATATTGAAAACACTGGAGAACAGCCAATTTATCATGGCATTTTAGAGGGCAGCATCATATTTAACAAGATTTAACATATTATTTTAGTGTTAACTTTGGCTCACATTCTAGAATTTAACTTTAAAGAAAATAATTACCATTTTTATGTAGAATAATAAGAAAAGAATCCAATACAATATCCTATGAAGACTTTATGAATTAAAATTTTATGAATTAAAATAATTGAATTCAATTTCTCTTTTAATATCATAAGCACATATTCTTAATCACAAATATTATTAATTTGTTTTCTACCTCTCCATTTATATTTTGCTTTAATATCTAGCAGTTTAGTACTTTTCATTTTTAATTTCCCTTAAGTAATGTAATAATGGCAATATTAAAAATGCTGAATCATGAACTTGGTTGTATTAAATGTTAATTATATTAAAGAAATGAATTTCGTATTTTTAATATAATCACAATATTAATTTTCCTGACTTATTTTATTTTACTATTAAATTATAGGCCTTCTAGTTCAGATGTTATTGCAGTTTGAATATTGTTATGTCCTGTATAATTAGTTATGCCACAGAGTAGGAACCACTGGCTATATTCTTAATATATAATTAACCATTTCTGCTTAAACTATATTAATATGTATTCAAAATACATATATTATATTTTTATATCAAGAAGTTATTTGAAAATATCCAATTCATACCCAATATATTTCCAATTAGATCTTGATATTTTTGCATTAAATTCATTTATATTTTTTCTTAATACTATCTAAACACTGTAAAATATACATTAACATTTGCATCATAATACTATTTTTTATAAATAGCATTTTAAAAAGTTAAAGGTAATTTAACAGTGGATTAAATATTATGTAAAATTACATTTAGTATATTCTATAAGTTTTTATATCTTTCATTAAATTAATAAAAAGAGCTTATAACTAATATATAATTTAATGGTCTGTCACTTTTTTAACAGAGGAATATCAATAGGAAAACAGAGATTCTTTCTACACAGTCAGAATTAATTGTTTTTTGAAATCAAGTTTTTGGAAAAATTTATTTTTCTTCTACTAAGTGACTCAGTTCTAAAAAATGTTAGCATGACCAGGTGGAAAAAGTAAAAAAAAAAAAAAGAAATACTTGTTGATTTTTTTTTAAATGTCAAATAAACATTACTTATCAACAATACATAAATAATTAATTTATATATTTTGAAGCAGAAGTTTATAAATCCCAAATCTATGTTAAGATGTGCTCAGTACTGAGACTCTGGTATATCTGGCCTTGTCTGGTGGACTGCTTGGGCTAAGTATAGCTGGAAATTTAGGTACAGTTCCTATTTTACAGAAAACATCAAACTTAAGATTACAATATCTGAGTTTTTTAGGGGTAAGAATAACCTCAATACACCAGGCACAGTGGGTGATGCCAGTAATCCCAGAACTTTGAGGGGTTTAGGTGGGAGGATCCCTTGAAACCGGGAGTTTGAGACCAGACTGGGCAACACGGTGAGACCTTGTCCCTAAAAACAAGAAAGTGAACACACACAGGAATAAACTTAATAAAGCCTAGCAACTGAAGCAAGCAAAGATTCTTTACAAATTTAGAATTCATGTTTAAGGGAAGTAGTGGAGCTACAAATATAATACTAAGCATGTCCATGTGACTAAAATAATTGGGAAGCTCTGGAACACAAGAAACAGCATTGTTTGAGTACTTGCAAAGTGAAATTTAGACAGGAATGAACAATTTGTATTTTGCCACAAACGGAACCCATACACGTGCATACAAGTGTGTCTGTGTATATGTATGCATGTATGGGTATATGTATATACATATGCACATGTGTGTGTAGATACATACACATATGTATATATGTTCATATATACGTATATATGTTTGTAAACGCACACATGCATAATATCATTAAATTTTGGCTTAAATAATCCAAAGCAACCTGGCTTGCAACATAAGTGATGATTCCATTCTTTTGTTGGTAGTGAGAAGTCAGGCCTATGTATGACTATTGTGATTGCAAATTAGCTTGTGGTGGCAAGTGGCTCTTGGCCTTCATGGATCAAAAAATGCCCAAAGAGAACATATTAATTAAAATAATCAGAGAAAAATAGGAAGGAAACAAACCATAACATATAGTAGCTGAGAATACTTGTTTATGAAAAAAAATTCTATGGAATCTCAAAAATGATTCTACAATTTTGATGTTCTTGCAATAAAGAACAGGTTGACAAGCTAGAGAAGTTATTATTTCCTGTTATGCCTTCCCTCCCCCTGCTCCATTACCCTAGTTATAGCCCCATTTTTCTTCAATGTAAATAAAGAAGAAAGTGTAAAAATCATAGCTTTAAGTATATGAGCTAATGAAGTGGCTGCTGTGTGTACTGGGGAGAGTGTATGAATATTAACCACTTCTAATGTGCTTATGATTTGTTAATTATTTCATTTGGCCTATATCTTTCGTTTTAATATACAAACAGGGATAGGAAATAATGTAATAGTTTGAAAGTTGGAAGTGAAACTTTTGCAATTGCTAAATGTCTTGAAATATTGTCTCATTAGCTGAAGTCTGGAGAAAGTATTCTGTTTAATGATACAAGGTAGAAGAAGAGGAACGTTTTATATCTGTGTCTGAGATTTGGATGGCAAAATAAATCCTCTGACAATGTGTGATGTTTCTAATATAGGTTTGGTGTTTGAATTCATAATACCCCTGTAGCATAGGAACTAAGAGAAAAATAAACTAAAATTTAAAAATTGTATTTCGGGGGTGAAAATTATGAATGTGAAGAAGAAAGAAAGAAAAATTATTACAAAGAAAAACACAGTCAAACCAAGCTACACAGAATTTCCAATGAAAACACTGCTGTGAGTTGGATTACAAATAAATATAAAAAATACAGTAGGAAAACATTTACTTTTGAGTAAGATTTGCAGGTTATAGAGTTTTAGATGATAAAGCAAACTGTTAGAATGTATGAAATAAGTAGGTGTAAATAAGCAAAGATATTTAAAAAGTTAGGTCCACAATAAAGACAAAACATTATTGCAAAATAAATAGAAAAAAATTGAGAAGTTACTAATAAACACAAAATAAAAAACTTCCGGAAGTGTGTGTGTGTGTGTGTGAAGCTATACAAAAATAAGCACTAATGCATTAACAGAAGTTATCTCTAGATAATGGACTATATGTTTTTATAGATATATTTGTATACTTTTGTATGTTCTAATTTTACGCAATCCAGTGCTTCTGTAATTGTAAAATCATATTAAAATGTACATTAAAGAGTATTTCATTTTCACGTGTTAAAAGTATAAAAAACGTACCTTTAGGAAAAAATAAATAGAACTAAAATATCAGAAGAAATGTAACATATAAGACCAAAGAGAATTTAAGCATTCTAAGTAGTGATGGGCAGGAGATAGAATATACCTGCTCATGAGAGCCAGTTTTTCACATCTCATCTCAGCATTCAGAGAAATAACATTGGTGGCTTAAAATATGTAACAGTGGAAATGTTTACACCACATACTTATCAGGGCTTTAATTTGTTTATGTATTTATTTATTGCAATAACATAAAAATATGAGTTTTTATAGATGGATTACCAGCAAATTTCTAGGACAATGGCTTTTGGATTATTGTTTTTGGTAAAATGGGCTAAAGATATGGATTTACCCAAAACTTAATTATGATTCTAAAAGACCTAGAGTAAATGCTAAGTTAAAGATTATATATATATATGAATACATATAATCACATACATATTTACATATATTCTCTCTATATGTATATATATTCTAATTTATTGGAAGAAAAAATACATTAGAAAAAAATTCAGTCAACTCAAATAAGAAAAGCGTGAAGTTAAATGAAGAAACAGAAAGTAAGTAAATTGTACTCAGTAAAATGATAGTTTTGTTTCAGAAATCACGATAAATATAAATGGACTAAACTGTCTCATTTTATAAAAGAAGTTTCCACACCAGATAATAAAATAAAATTATAAAGTGCAGCATTTATAATATTATAATATTTATAATAGAGGGACACAGATAGATGGATAATATGTGTTAAAAATTTTTACCAGCAAATATTAACAAAATGAAAAAATTAAAATTTTTTTAAATTTTTTAATTTTAACAAAATTTTAAAAATCACTATATTTATAACACCAAAATGGGCAATAGAAGAAAAATGCTGCCTGAGACATACGGGATTATATCACAATGTAACATGCTTTGGTTACTGAAAAGGGATAATTCTTCTAAGTTCTCTACGTCTGATAACATGTGCTCAAATATATATAAATCAAAAGTGAGCACAATTACAAGGAAAACTGATGTCCAATATCATACTGTAAAAAATAATACATATCTTAATAGATTTAGGCTGACAAGCAATCATTTGTGACAGAGTCATTCTTTTTAGATTGGCAGTACAAATAACTAATTAATGCACACAAAAATGCTAAAATACTAAATATAAAAGTGAGATGAAAGAACATCAATGGGATATTAATTCTAATATCAAAAGTCTGGTGTGCCTATATTTTACCATGCAAAGTAAAAATCATTTTTGTGTTTAAAGAAGCATTTGTGAATTATGATTGAAAGAATGATTTACCAATAATATATAACAATTATAAATTTGTATATACATCATGAAATAGTCTCAGAATAAATCAAGCAAAATTTGAAAAAATATGAAATTATTTTTTAATTTATAATTATAGTGGGAGTTTTGAACCTATTCTCACCATAACTTATAGAGCAACAAAAAACTGTTAGTCTATGCAATGTGAATAGCATAATTATAAAGCATAACATAATGACTGTGTGAAGATCGGTGCAACCAATGCTTAGAAAATAACTATTATGTGAAAATACCCATAGGACATTTATATATTCCAGAGAAAGAAGAGGGGAGCCATGTGCTACTACTTTCAAACCCCAAGAATCATCAGCTATTTGGAAACTACCTGAAAGACAGAGAAAATAACACGATTACAAATAAAATAAATTATTCTGAATAAAATATTCAAGTAACAGTAAAGCTTTTTAAACAATCAAATTTTTCTTATTTGCATTCAGAGAGAGTTGAGAGGATAGCACCACCATACAAAATGTTGATGATTTGAAAATAAAATAATCAGTTAACAACAATGAAGACTATATTCAAAAGTTGACTCAATTAACAGAGGAATCTGTGCAAACAGATTAGACAATAAAACTATTAGGATAATAAATAAGAGACAATTAACAGAAAAGTATTATACATAATCAGGGAAAATACAGTAGTAAAATAAAATAAGATAGGAAAATATAAAAAGGTAAAAAAGTGGTTCAAGACAGAAAATAAAATAAGTATATGTTGCTCAGGTCACTTTTAATCAATATTTTTAGATAACTTTTTTTCATAATTTCAGTTATAAAGATAATATCTGAAATTTCAGTCCCCTCTTAGAACTTGAGTAAATATAAAGTTTTAAATATCTGAATTACTTAAATTTTATTAATCATTTTATTTGCAACAAAACGGTAAGATTTTTTATACTTATCACAATTCTATTGATTTTTAGAAGATAAATATTAGGTTTTTATTTTATGGAAGATTCTTTAAATTCTAAAATAAAATACTTACATGAATAGGTAAATTTTATTTCCAACCAGTATACAGTAATGTATTAACTTTTGATGTTTTTATTTAATATTTAACATTCAGAAAATTATTTTAAGCAAAATATATAATTTTTAGCTGCCAAAGGTTAATTTATAAGAAAAAACATTATCTATTTTATGCACTTTACATATGAACTTCAGTTATTACATTACAAATGACAATATCCTACAATTTCTATAATAAATTTAAATGAGGTACATGAAATGCTGAAAGATTTTCAATTATATTTTCCAGATATTAAATTGAAAATGCTTATCAATTTCATTTAACCTTTGATCTGTATCTATCCACACTTAATGAGTGGTTTATTTGCTATTATGAATAGCAAAGCTACACTGAATTGAGCTATTAGTCTGTATTTATATTCAGGAAACTTAGTCATTTTTATATTTTTATAAAAATGATATAAAATTAATATATTTAAAAATATTTTGTCAACTATGTAGCTTTATAAAAGTGTGATTGAGTTCTCATTTTAAAACAAATAATCTTATGACTATAAGTATTATAGATTGAGTGCAATATAAACATTTAAATTTTTTTCTATTGCTATGCTAGTCATAACTCAACAGGCAATGCAGCTCTATTTTTAAAAAACTTAAAAACAAAGTTAAAAATGTAAAAATGTTTTGTGCTTCTTGTTTACTTAGTGACGAGGTAAGATATTTTACAAATTTGCATTTGACAACTAATTTTGCTTAATAAAATAAATATGCATTATCAATTCACTGTGTACACTGAAAACATAATTTCTCAATCATCATTTGTAAAACACATCCAACCATTTTAGATTGATTAGATTAGTATTTTAATAAGCAATTGTTCATTTAGGCACACAGTTCAAATGACAACAACAATGCTTCAGGAGCTACAATTTGTTTTGGTTTGTTGTTTATTTTAACTGAATTTTAATGTTTATTATTGAATCATTTACAGAATAACATTTATTTTTTGTTTAATGTAAGTACAGACTTTACTTATTTTCTACTTTTTTTGTATGATTTAAACTTTATATAATCTCTCAAGTGTTTCCCTTTTATTCTCTGTATTCCCTTTCTTATTTGTTTTTGAAAAATGAAGCTTTGTTCATTGAAAAAAAATTGAGGAATAGAAAAAAATCTTCTTTTGAAAAATTAGTGTATAATTAACTTATTTGCAAATTGAGACTGTTAAAAAACCAGGAGTTAGTAAAAAAACAATCTATGTTTTGAGTGTTTTTCTTTACTAAAATTTATCAGGAAGAAAATGAAAACAATAGCTAATTAAAAAGTAATGATTATAAAAATAAGTAAGCATTTCAATATATTTAATTAATTCAAGTTTCACAAAGGTTTAAAAATTAAAGACTAAATTTGCTCAGAGAGTAAGTAAAAACGTTGGCTTCTATTAGCTGGTGAGTAAAATGCTGTTAGCTCATCTTAATTGACAAATGACCTACTGCTCTGAGCCTGTGCTGTTAGGAACTAATGCCTTCAAAACCACAAACTTTTAAGAAAATATATCCTCAAATGTGTGTTATAGTTTTTGGCTCTATGGAAAAAAGACCACAATAATGAGGAATAGGCAATTAGCCATTAAGAACTTGGTTCTAGCTTTTCAGGTTATTACATTTTCAATGCATTCATAATTTTGTACCAACAATACTCCTGTTCACAAATTAGAATATATGTAAATGAGGTAATAGCTGGTATTCTAATAAAAGGAAGAGGAGTAAAATCACTCAATATTATCATCAGTTTTTTGGTTTTTGTTTTTCTTCTTTCTGGGATGGCAGGACAGAATAGTGTGTGGAGAGTCACACTGTGAACTTTTGAGGTTTCTAAACTCTTAGATTTCTCTTCTAAGCCAAGAACATTAATCATTCTTAGGTTTGGCCATTTTACATAATCCCATAATTCTTGCAGACTTTGTTCATTTCTTAAAAATTATTTTGTTTGTTTGTTTCTGTTTGATTGGGTTAATTCAAAACCTTGTCTTCTGACTTTGAAATTCTTTATTCTGTTTGTTCTAGTCTATTGTTGAAACATTCCACTGTACTTTGTATTTTCCTAAACATGTTTTTCATTTCCAGAAGTTCTGATAGATTTTTCTTTATGATCTCTATTTTTCTGGGAAGTTTTTTATTTATATCATGATATTTTTAATTTATTTAAGTTGGTTTTTATCTTTCTCTAGTATCTCCTCGGGTACCTTAGTAATCAATTTTTTGAATTCATTATCTGGCAATTCATAGATTTCTTTTTCGGGAACACACAAATTTATGTAACAGTTACCACTAGACCTAGGAAAAGAGATAAACAGCAGCATAATAATAGTGAGGAAATTCAATACTCCACTGACAGCACTAAACAGATTATCAAGATAGAAAGTTCACAAAGAAACAATGAATTTAAATTATACCCTAAAATAAATGGACTTAACAGAACATTCTACCCAACAACTGCAGAATATACATTCTTCTCCTCAGCACATGAATCATTATCCAAGATAGACCATATGATAGGCCACAAAACCAGTCTCACTAAATTTTAAAAAAACAAGATTATATCAAGTACATTCTCAGACCACAGTGTAATATAACTGAAAATCAACTGCAAAAAGAACACTCAAATCTATACAGATACCTAGAAATTAAGTAATCTGCTCTTGAATTATCTTTGAGTGAACAATGTAATCAAGATGAAAACTAAAAAAACTTTTGAAATGAATGATAATAGTAACAAAATTTAACAAAACCTCTGCCATACAGTAAAGCAATGCTAAGATGAAATAATTCATAGTATTAAATGCCTACATCAAAATGTCTGAGAGAGCGCAAAGAGACAAGCTAATGTGACACTTAACGGAACTACAGAAACAAGAACAAAGTAAACCCAAACCGAGCAAAGGAAAAATAACAAAGATAAGAACAGAACTGAATGAAATTGAAACCAAAAAAAGCAAAAGATAATTGAAACAGAAAGCTGGTTCTTTGATAAGACAAACAGAATTGATAGACCAACGATTAGCAACAACAAAAAATCCAAATAAGGGAAACAAGAAATGTAACTGAGATATTACAAACAATACCACAGAAATACAAAAGATCATTCAAAGCTACTATGAACACCTTTATGTGCCAAACTGAACAATCTGGAGGACATAGATAAATTTCTGAAAACATACAACTCTCATAGGTGAAACCGGGGAGAAATACAAACCCTTACCAGACTAATAACAAGCGGCAAGATGGAATCAGCAAAAAAAAAAAAAAAAAATAGACAACAAAAAAAGTCCAGGACCGGATGAATTAACAGCTGAATTCTATTAGACATTCAAAGAAGAATCGGTATTAATCCTACTGAAACTATTTAGGATTGTGATATTTTCCTGAAGGACTAGTCTTTTATCACTATACAATGTCCTTCTTTGTCTTTTTTAACTGCTGTTGTTTTAAAGTCCTTTTCGTCTGATATAAGAATAGCTACTTCTGCTCCATTTTGGTGTCCTTTGCATGGAATTTTTTTTCCACACCTATACCTTAAGTTTATTTGAGTCCTTCTGTGTTAGGTGAATCTCTTAAAGAAACCAGATATTTGGTTGGTGAATGCTTACCCGTTCTGCCATTCTGTATCTTTTATGTGGAGCATTTAGGCCATTCACACGCAATGTTACTATTCAGATGTGAGGTACTATTGTATACATTTAACTATTTGTTGCTCGAATACCTTGTGTTTCTTTTTCTTCCATTGTGTTATTGTGTTATAGGCTGTGTAAGATTTATGTTTTAAAGAGTTTCTATTTTGATGTATTTTGAGGGTTTTTTTTTCAAGATTTAGAACTCTTTCTAGCATTTCTTTTATTGCTTACTTGGTAGTGGCAAATTCAGCATTTGTTTGAAAAAGACTATATCTTTCCTTGATTTTTGAAGCTTAGTTTTCCTGGTTAGCAAATTCTTAGCTGATAATTGTTTTGTTTAAGGAGGCTTAAGATAGGAGCCTAATTCGTTCTATCATTATAGGATTTCTGCTGAGAAATCTGCTGTTAATTTGATAGGTTTTCCTTTATAGGTTACCTAATACTCTTGCCTCACAGCTCTTAAGATTCTTTCCTTTATCTTGATTTTAGATATCCTGATGACCATATGCCTAGGTGATAATGTTTTTGTGATGAATTTCCCAAGTGTTCTTTCAGCTTCTTATATTTGAATGTTTAGATCTCTAGCAAGACCTGGAAAGTTTTCCTCTCTTATTCTCTGAAACACGATTTTCAAACTTTTAGATTACTTTTCTTTCTTGGGAACACCAATTCTTCTTAGGTTTGGTCATTCAACATATCCCCAAACTTCTTGGAAACTTTTTTTTTTTTTTTTTTTTTTTTTTTTTTGAGACGGGAGTCTCGCTCTATCGCCCAGGCTGGAGTGCAGTGGCGGGATCTCAGCTCACTGCAAGCTCCGCCTCCCGGGTTTAGGCCATTCTCCTGCCTCAGCCTCCCGAGTAGCTGGGACTACAGGCACTGGCCACCACACCCGGCTAGTTTTTTTTGTATTTTTTTTTTTTAGTAGAGACGGGGGTTTCACCGGGTTAGCCAGTATCCTCTCGATTTCCTGATCTCGTGATCCGCCCGTCTCGGCCTCCCAAAGTGCTGGGATTACAGGCTTGAGCCACCGCGCCCGACTCTTTTTTCTTTTTCTTTGTTGGATTGTGTTAATACAAAGGCCTTGTCATTTATCTCTGAAGTTCTTTCTACTTGTTTGATTCTATTACTGACACTTCCTAGTGTATTTTGTACTTCTCTAAGTGTGCCTTTCGTTTGCAGAAGTTGTTTTTTTTTTTTTTTTTTTATTTATATCATCTATTCCCCTGTGTATTTTTCCATTTATATCCTGCATTACTTTTTACATTTCTTTACGTTGGATTTTAATAATTGACCTTCTGAGTTCTTTTCCAGGCAAATTATAGACTTTTTTTGTGGTTTGGATCCATTGCTGGTGAACTAGTGTGATCTTTTGAGGGTGTTTAAGAATCTCGTTTTGCCATATTGCCAGAATAGTTTTTCTGGTTTTATTTTATTTGAGTAGACTATGTCAAAGGAAAGATCTGGGGCTCAAGCACAGTTGTTCAGATTTTTCAGTCCAATGGGGTGCCCCGTTAATGTGTTCTCTTCTCTCTCCTAGGGATGAAGCTTTCTAAGAGACAGACTGCAGTGATTTTTATTGGTCTTTTGGATCCACTCACCCAGCGGAGCTACCGGGTTCTGTGCTGGTCCTGGGGAGTGTTTGCAGAGTCCTGTCATGTGATCCATCTTCATGTCTCTCAGCTATGGATACAGAACATGCTCTGTTGGAGGTAGCAGGGGAATGAAGTGGACTTTGTGAGGGTCCTTGATTGTAGTTTTGTTTACTGCACTCGTTTTATGGAATGCTGGTTGTGCTGGCAATGAAGTTATCACATGGACAGACTCAGAACCTCTAGTTAAATAGCATGTTACAGATGGTGGAATTCACTGTTGCTTTCTTTTTTTCTTGGAGGACCACTATTCTTCTTTCAATTGCTGTAATGGCTTGATTTGGTTGGCCTCCAGTGCAGAGGTGGCACTTTCAAGAGAGCATCAGCTGCAGTAGTATGGGGAGATACAAGTTTCTTCCAAGATCACCTGGATAAGTATTTGGTTTTCTCAGGTGGTGAGGAGGGCCGTAGATCTTCCATGAGATTATATTTTTGCCTTCAGCTACCAGGGTAGGTGGAGAAAGGCCATCAGGTTTAACCAGGGTTAGGAGTGTCTGAGCTCAGACTCAGACAATGGAATTACATACTCCTTTCCAAGGGGTATGTACGCAGGTCCGACCCCTTGCCCTGCCTGAGTTGCAGTTACCTTTTTCCGGGTTCCTAGAGCCAGAGTGTATAAAGCTCTTGGATCTCTGTGCATGCCTGAACAGCTGCTCTGCTCAGAGTACATGCAGCTCTATGTGTCAGACCAAAGGCCCTGGTAAAGTAGGTTCATGAGGGAATCTCCTGACCTGAGGGTTGCAAAGATCCATGGGAGAAGTGTGGTTTCCTGGGGTTGCCCATTCACTCACCACTTCTTTGGGCAGGTGGAGGTTTTCTTGGCTCCCTGTCACTCCTAGATGGGCCATCACCCTGCTCTGCTTTTCTCTGTTCTCTGTGGGTCGAGGTGTTTTCCTGATAAGTTGAATGCAAGTACCTGGATGTTTCAATTGAAGGTGCTATATTTACTTGTCCCTTTCATTTCTCTCCATGAGAGCCATGCACTATAGCTGCTTCTAGCCTGCCACCTTGGCCCCACTTCCTGTATTCTTTTTGTGTCTCTTCATGGGCATATCATAGCTGGCATCATATGAGAGGCTAGTAGGGGAGTTAGAGTTTATATTTCCGCTGCTAGGGGTCATAATGATCAAAAGGCTCATATAGTTCTCAGTATCCAAGGAAGTTAGGAATCTAGATTTAGAGATGAGGACAAGCAAATTATTTGAAATCTTGTCACACAGGAAAAACAGACTGACATAAATCTGAGTTCTGTACTCTTACACATGGCTTATCTGCTTTGCCTAGAGTATACGGTGTATACATTCCAATGTGTACACATTCCAAAATGTGTATAATCCTTAATCTTTAGAATAGTTAATTAGTTTCATATCATAGATAAAGCCACAAAAAGTTTCTACTAAGCTTTTCTTCCATTTACATTCATAACATTCTATGAAAAAAAAAAATTCGAGTAGTCACCATCAAAGGTTTGAAAGAAATTCTCTTGTTCTTTACTTTTATAACTTAAAATATACTACAAAAAAATACCCAGTGATTGTAACCACATAAATCAGTCTCTAAAGAGATTTATTAATTTAATTATAATATTTAATAATACATTTAGAAAAATAAGCACTGATTTAATTGCAAGGCAATTCCTGTAGTGTGAATTTGAAGTCTGAGTGTTTTCAAACTCTTCCGGTCACACAATTTATTTCTAGAGCAAACATGAATTGAGTTCATATTAAGTTAGCCACAAGAAATGCCTGATATTTTTTCATTTTTGACATATAGAAATGGCAATTTTCTATTGTTAAACTAATGGAATGTGCTAGGTATTTTGCTAAATAATGAAGACAACAAGCCAGAAAATTATGACCCTTTACTCCTGGAACTCAAAAGTTAGAGGGGAAATAGACATGTAAATAAATCTTAACAACTACTTTCCAGCTGCTTCATTGCTCTTAAGGTTAGGAGGAGCAAGCAGGATCTGAAGATAATAAACTCTTTTTCTTTATTCTTATGCCAGATTTCAAAATATACTCTCGCATTATGCTTTCTCAATATTACAAAAAGAGAAACATCTCAATTAATGTTGCTTCATTCAGGAGATCATGTAGAATTGACAATGTTCAAAAAGATATGGATCTCTCACCACTTTTTCTCATCTCAATAAAAGAACCACCTTTCTGCTTTGCTCATGTCAATATATGGGGCTATCAATGGTTCTTTCTTTTTGGGTTATACCCAAGATAATACACTCCTATGAAAAACACTAGCAGAATATTTTCTGGGTACAATATCTCACCTCCTCCATCAGCACCACATTAGCACAATCTGCTAAATTTTTACTTAGGTAATTGCAAAAACCTTCCAATTTGTCTCCATTATTCATACAAAAACCAAGGTAATAGTATAACTTTTCTGTTGCAACAATCTAAGAGATACCAATAAAACCTAGAATAAAAAGCAAAGGAGATGATCAGGGCCTATTAAAGGACACCCCTCCCACTTACTCCCTACACTCTAGCTATGCTGGCTATGTTTTTGTTTTTGTTTTTGTTTTTTTCTCTTCTCAAATACAACCGTGACTTTCCATTTGAGGAACTTTACACATATTGTTTACTCTGTTTAGATTACTCTTCCAGAAAGATTTGCACATTGTCTCTCACTTCACTAGGTTTCTGCTCAGTTGTCACATCTTCAGACCTGTCTTTCTAAACAGCACCTTCTATTGCTCTATAATTGCATTACAGATCAAAGATAGAGGACACCTAGTTTAATTTGAAGTTCATATAACCAATAAATATTTCATATCAAATTTTTGGTATAATTTCCAAGTGTTTTATGATAGGTTTATATGGCATGGGACCTTCTTATACTAAAAATTTAGCATTTTTCTGAAATTCAAATTTAATTGTGAATCTTGTGGCTTGATTGGCTAATACTGGCATCTCAACAAAATATATTCTTTGTAGAATTTCACCTACATGATATATTATAAAGGTATTTGCTTAGGCAATTGTTTTGTTGCATTCTGAGCAAATGCTCAGAACCTAGAGCAGAAACTATCACATAAGAAATGCTTGGCAAATATTTGTTGAGGCAAGGAAGAAATCATTGTGTCTGTGTGAGTGTGGTGTGTGTGTGTGCGTGTGTGTGTGTGGTTGATTACATGTGTATGTTTCACATTTGCAAAAATGTCTAGAAGACAAAGCTAGAAAAAATATTTTCTTCCAGTGCAGACTAGGCAGTTTTTACAAGTGACTCATTGAGCTCTGTGGAAATTGAAACATGAGAAGTAATTGCAAAAGACATTAGAAATTAAGCAAGTTAGGGCAGGTTAGAAAACTTTATAAGGATGCATAAAATAATCAGCTTCAGTAGGTGAAGACTTTGAAGCAACATTGCCTATGATTGAAGATGATTCAGAATGCAAACCTGGTTCCTTTAAGAAGTAACCTGCTCTACAACTTGACAAAGAAATTATAATTTTTATTTTTTCCCAAATCTTTCCTATTTTCGATGATAGCATAATTTTAACTATCTGGACTTTAGCAACCAATATATTTTCAATAGTATAACCCCTGCTGGGTCGATTCTGTGTGATGAGTACAAATGAAATTCTGGCAACTAATAAAAGGCCTCAAAGGTGCTGGCTACATTCGGGTAAAGTAACCAGTGGAGATGAGATTTACTGGGTCCTACATAATGGAAGAAGGTAAAGAATATAAGATGTGTATTTAGATTAAACTTAATGATTTTCATGATTCAAACCACAAGTCTGCAATATAATTATATCTATAAAGCATTAAAATATATTTATTATATGTATGAATATTATACATAAATATATATTACTATATATTATATGTAATTATATTCTATATTACACATAATGGCATATATAACATATTATGATATAATATGTTAAATAGCAAAATATAATAATTATAATATATGTTAATATAATTATAGTATAACATTATAATTATAATATGTTATATATTTATAGATAATGTGATTACATATTATCATTATGTGGATTATTTAAAAATAATAAATATGTAATAGTACATATATGTTATATATAATATATATTTTAACTGATAACATTATATATATTATCTATATATTATCATCATTGTGCAGATTATTTTTAAATAATAAATAACCATGAAAAAAGTGCCCTCTATTGTATCTGTCATTCCCTGTGCAATAATAGCACCACAGAAGATGCTATTAGGAAACAGGGTCTGGGGAAAAAAAAAAATGACAAGTAAGAGGCAGGACTAACTTGCAGGTCTCACTGTGATGGACAGAACATTGTGTGAAGACTCACGTTGTTAACTTTTGCTCCAAGAACTACTGCAGGAACATACCAGGACATCTGAAAGAATACATGGACCCTTTGAAAGAAGTGGCTTGTCACTGCAAACTCCACGTGACAGCTGAAAAACTGTAAGTGCCCAAAGTGTGAGAGGGAGAAAGTCCACCTCCAAACATACATTGCCTTTGGAGAACTTGAAAATCCAGATAATGGAAGAAGAATTTACCTAGAACTGGAATGAATTCAGAAAGCTGAGTACAATATAAAAGAAGCAGCAGCAATGGGAAGAGTAGGCACTTCCAGTTAACAGGAAAGCTCAAGAAGCCATTTCTGACTTTATCTCACAGAGGTCCTTGGGGAGGGCTACCAGTGGAATTAGGGAAGGCCCACAGGGAGATAGAAACTTTCACTTGAATGTTGTAACAAATTCGACCAAGCATGAATTTTTCTGGGCAGAGTCTGGGAGGAGGCGAATAGGAAGTGCAGATATGAGCTCAGAACCTGTGGCAGGTGGGGAGAGTGGAGCCTGAAAGTCCTGCTTGCTTTCTCAGTGGGGAGACATGTAGCCTGGGGCAAGGTCTCAGCCCTTCTCACCAGCTGTCTATAAATAAATTTGATGCTGTTGGTGGAACATTGTGAGAGTGAGACTGACCCTTGTTGCCTGGATGGGAGCTGGGTGAGACCTGTCACTGTTGGTTTTTCCTAAGTTCCCTGGTGATGTGGATGATGCAGTAGAGGGAACCATAATCCCCCCTGCGAACATAATTCCATTTTTTTTCTTACAAGAAAAAAAAAACATCCAAAGGTTAGCAACTTCAAAGACTGAGGTAGATAAACCCACCAAAATGAAAAAGAAAGTCTGTAAGAATGCTAAAAACTCAAAAAGCCAGAGTGCCCTCTTTCCTCCAAATGACTGCATTACCTCTCCAGCAAGTATTCAGAACTGGGCGGAGGCTGACATAGTTAAAATGACAGGAGTGGACTTCAGAATGAGGATAAAATTGATCTTCACTGAGCTAAAGGAGCATGTTCTAACTCAATGCAAGCAAGCTAAAACTCATGATAAAATATTGCAGGAGCTGACAGACAAATAGCCAGTATAGAAAAGAGCATAACCAACTTGATAGAGCTGAAAAACACAATACAAGAAGGTCATAATGCAATAAGAAGTATTAATAGCAGAATAGATCAAATGGAGAAAAGAATCCTGGAGCTTGAAGACTCTCTTTCTGAAATAAGACAGCCAGAAAAGAATAGAGAAAAAAGAATTTAAAAGAATGAATAAAGCCTCTGAGAAATATGTGACTATGTAAAGAGACTGAATATGTGACTGATTGTTGTACCTGAAAGAGATGTAAAGAATGGAACCAATCTGGAAAATATATTTCAGAATATCATCTATGAGAACTTCCCCAACCTAGCTAGACAGGTCAACATTCACATTCAGGAAATGCAGAGAACTCCAGTAAGATACTCCACAAGAAGATCATCCCCAAGACACATCATCATCAGATTATCTGAGGTTGAAATTCAAAAGAAACAAACAAACAAAAAAAATTAAGGGCAGCCAGAGAAAAAGGCCAGATCACCTACAAAGAGAAGCACATTGGACTAACAATACAACTCTCAGCAGAAACCCTGAGAGCAAGTCAGAAGAGACTGGAGCACAATATTTAACATTCTTAAAGAAAATAATTTTCAACCCAGAATTTCATATCCAGCCAAAATAAGCTTCATAAAAGAAGAAATAAGATCCTTTCCAGACAAGGAAATGTTGAGGAGTCTGTAACCATCAGCCTGCCTTACAAGAGCTTCTGAAAGAAGCACTAAATATGGAAAGAAATAACTATTACCAGCCAATATAAAAACACACTGAAGTACATGGACCAATGACGCTATGAAACAACCACATAAACAAGTCTGCAAAATAACCAGCTAGCATCATGATGACAGGATAAAATCCACACATAACAATACTAATCGTGAATGTAAATGGGCTACTTGCCCTAATTAAAAGACACAGAATGGCAAGCTAGATAAAAGACCCAATGCTACGCTATCTTCAAGATACCTGTCTCACATGCAATGATACACATAGGCTCAAAATAAAGGGACAGAGAAAAATTTACCAAGTAAATGAAAAACAAAAAAAAGCAGGGGTTGCCAACTTAGTTTCTGGCAAAAACAGACTTTAACCCAACGAAGATTTAAAAAGATAAAGAAGGTCATTACATAATAGTAAGAGGTTCAATTAAACAAAAAGAGTTAACTATCCTAAATATATGTGCACCTGACACATTCATAAAACAAGTTATTAGAGACCTTCAAAGAAACTTAGACTCCCACACAATAATAGGGAGATTTTAACAACCCATTGACAATGTTAGACAGATCATCAAGACAGAAAATTAACAAAGGTATTCAGTACTTGAACTCGTCTCTGGATCAAATGGACCTGATAGATATCTACAGAACTCTCCACCCAAAACCAACAGAATATACATTCTTCTCATCACCACATGACCCATACTCTAAAATTGATTACATAATCAGAAGTAAAACACTTTTCAGCAAATGAAAAATAACTGAAATTTTAACATACAGTTTCTCAGACCACAGCACAATCAAGTTAGAAATTAACACTAAGAAATTCACTCAAAACCATACAATCACGTGGAAATTGAAGAACCCGTCCTGTATGACTTTTGGGTAAGTAATGAAATTAAGGCAGAATTTGAAAAGTTATTTGAACCTAATGAGAACAAAGATACAGTGTACCAGAATCTCTGGAACATAGCTAAGGCAGTGATAAGAGTGAAATGTATAGTACTAAATGCCTACATTAAAAAGCTGGGAAGATCTCAAGTTAACAACCTAATGTAACAACTAAAAGAACGAGAGAACCGAGAGAAAACAAATCCCAAAGCTAGCAGAAGACAAGAAATCACTAAAATCAGATCTAAACTGAAAGAGACAGAAACACACAAAACCATTAAAAATATCAATGAAACTGAGGGATAGTTTTTGAAAAAAATAATAAAATAGACCACTAACTACACTAATAAGGAAGAAAAGAGAAGATTCAAATAAACACAATCAGAAATGATAAGGGGAGTATTACCACTGACACTGCAGAAACACAAACAACCATCAGAGAATGTTATAAACACCTCTATGCATATAAACTAGAAAATCTAGAACATATGGATAGATTCCTGGACACATACAACCTCCCAAGACTGAACCAGGAAGAAACTGAATTCCTGAAGAGACCACTATTGAGTTCTGAAATTGAGGCAGTAGTAAATAGCCTACCAATCAATAAAAGCCCAGGACCAGATGGATTCACAGCTGAATTCTACCACATGTACAATGAAAAGTTAGTACCACCCCTACTAAAACTATTTCAAAAAAACCGAACAGGAACGACTCCTCCTTAACTCAGTCTATGTGGCCCACGTCATCCTGATACCAAAACTTGGCTGAGATACAAAAATCAAAAAAAAAGGAAACTTCAGGACAATATCCTTGATGAACATTGATGCAAAAATCCTCAATAAAACACTGGCAAACTGAATCCAGCAGCACATCAAAAATCTTATCCACCATGATCAAGTAGGTTTCATTCTTGGGATGTAAAGTTGGTTCAACATACAAAAATCAATAAATGTAACTCATCACACACACGCACACACATAAACTAAAGATAAAAAACACATGATTATCTCAATAGATGCAGAAAAGACTGTTGAAAAAATTCAGCAGCCTTTTAAAAACTCTCAACAAACTAAGTATTGAAAGAACATAAATCAAAATAATAAAAGTTATCTATGACAAACCCACAGCCAACAAACCCACAGCCATTTTTGCTGAATGAACAAAAACTAGAAGGATCCCTGTTGAAAAACAGCACAAATCAAGGATTCCCCTCTCTCATCATTTATATTTAACATAGTATTGGAAGTTCTGGCCAGACCAATCAGGCAAGAGAAAGAAATGAAGGGCATTTAAATGGGAAGAGAGGAAGTCAATCTATTTGTTTGCAGATGACATCATCTTATATCTAGAAAACTCCATTGTCTCAGCGCAAAATCTTCTTAAACTCATAAACAACATCATCAAAGTCTCAGGATACAAAATAAATGTCCAAAAGTTGCTAGCATTTGTATGGATCGACGACAGTCAAACCAAGAGCCGAATCATGAATTAACTCCCATTTATAACTGCCACACACACAAAATAAAATATCTAAAGAATACGACTAACGAGGGAAGTAAAAGATCTCTGCAAGGAGAACTACTGATACAGGAGTTAAGAGGAAATCATTTAGGCAGATAGTAAGGGTATGGGAGTCCTTGGTAAGGCTTTTCTTTTTAATAAAAAGCAGGCCAAAATCATTTTCTAACAAAGAGCAGCCTGTAAAGTCAAGCTACGGACATAGACAAGCGAGCTGGGAGCTTGCATAGGTGAATGCCGGCAGGAACTAGAGACTAGAGATGTTGAAGTTGGGGGCTCCATCTTCCCTACTCTGCCAGCCATGTGAAAAGTAAGAAGCAGACAAGATGGCACAGATCAACTGGAAAGCCCATTTGCATAATAAGATTCGGGTGGAGTGACCAGCCTTTCCTGCATGCCATGTAAACGTCATACCTGATGTAACCAATCTGTGAGCCTTACGTAAATCAGACACTGCCTCCTCAAACCAGACTATAAAATCCAGTGCATCCACTGTCAGCTTATCCTTTCTGCTCGGAGAAGCAGCTCTCTCTCTAATTTTATTATAATTAAATAATTAATTTTACTATATATTTTTTTCTCTGTGATATACTCTGATATGATAAATTTATCAATCTTTCTCTTATGAATGGTGATTTTGGTGTTAGTCTAGGAATTGTTTCCCTACTCTTAAAGTCTGAAGATCTTCTCTTAGGTTTGTTTTCTAAAAATTACATCATTTTACCTTTTATATTTAAATCTATGATTCATTTTGAGTCAATTTTTGTAAAAGTTGTGAGATTCAATGCAGTCTTTTGACGGTGGATATGTAATTTTTCTAGCAATCTTTGCTAAGACTACCTTTTCTTCATCAAATTATTTTTGTATTTTTATCAAAAGTCAGTCGGACATATTTCTATGGGTCTGTATCTCGGTTCAATATTCTGTTCCACTGACTTATATATGTGTCCTTTTCCTATTACTACACTGTATTAATTACTATGTTTTAATCTTCAGTGTTGGGCAGGGTGATTTATTTTACTTTCTTGTTCTTTTTACAAGATAGCTTTAGCTGTCCTAGGACTTATGCTTCTGGATATATATTTTAGAACGCATTTCAATTCCTAAAAAAAAAAAGATGGAATTTTGATAAAAAGTACACTAAACCTATAAATCAATTTGGTAAGAATTGACATTTTTGTAATATTGTGCCTTCCAATGGTGTGCATATGGTGTGTTACTTGAATTATTTAGGATTTCTTTGATCTCTTTCATCAGAATTTTGTAATTTTCAGGATACAGATCCTGTACATATTTTGTTAGAATTGTGCCAAAGTATTTAATTTTCTTTAGAGAAACTGTTAATTGTATTGTTTTTAATTTTGGTTTTTATTTGCTTGTAAATAAAAGTTTGATTGTTAAGTGTATTGATCTTGTTATTGTGACCGAGTTAAACTTACTTATTAGTATTGAGATACTTGCTTTTGTTTTTGTAGATTCTTTAAGATTTTCTATGTAGACAATAAGTGACATCTGGAAATAGAGATCATTGTTATGTGTTTCTTTATAATATATATGTTTTTTTATTTATTTTTCTTGGCTTATTGTACTAACTAGAAATTCTAGTATTATTTTGATAAGAGTGGTAAGAACAGACATTCTTACCTTATTCTTGATCTTAGGGAGTAAGCATTTAGCTTTTTACTTTTAAGTATGATTTTAGTTGTAGATTTTTACAAAACACTCTTTACCAAGTTGAGATCATTGCCTATGTTCCTAACTTACTAAAAGTTTTTATCATGAGTGTTCAATTTTATGAAATGCTTTTTCTGAATTAATTAATAAGGTCATAAGATTTTTCTTCGTTAGCCTGATGTAAATTACAATGATTGATCTTTGAATGCTGAACTTGACATGCATACCTGAAATAAATTACTCTTGGTCATAAAGTACAATTCTTTTTATATATTATGAAAATTAGTTTGCTATTTTTTAAATGTCATTTTTTTAATTCAAGTTTTGTTCTGGTTCCAAAGATTTATAAAACATATGATTGTGTTTTGTTTGAGTATTTTTCATTCAATTAAAAATGCATTAACGTCCTGAGTTTTATAATTGTAATGTGTTTTTTTTACATCTGTAAGCTACATTTTAGACTGAAGTTCTGCTTTATGTTTCTATGGCACTTTTTCATTTTGAAATATAAAACATTGTTTTACCTCATGTCTGAAGTTAAGTAATTAAATATATTTTTTTGATCCACTGCCTTTTGATTGTTCCTTTCTCCACCTCCTTCCCTTTTCTCTTTCCGCATGCCCTCCTTGCCTTATTACTTAAGTTGTTTCTATCATTCAAATTACATTTGATAATTGAAGCATATGTAAAATTATAGCATGTAAGGCTCAGAGCACATGTAAGATCATATCAAGAGTAAATAGGAAGTAAAACAAGACCATAGCAATTTAAAACATATCTAGAGAAAAATGTGCTTGCTTTTACAAAATTTATATATTTTTTATTTTACAAGTCTGTTTCCTTTTTCAGATTGCTGTCAACAGGATGGCCCAGAGACAGTAAGTGAATATATGAGAAAATATATGAGAAGAGACAAAAAGGCATAAAGATATTAATAGGCCAGAAATAAAATATATATTCTTCTTCAGCCTCACGTGGGCTACGGTCAGTCTGCTATAGCTTAGGGATCAGATGAAAGGTACAGAGATATCAATCTTGTTTTTAAATACCCTTACTTGCTCCAAGAAGTTCTGGCATCCATTCTTCAGTGAAGACTAAATATGTGACAAGTGTGAACTTTAAAAGCAAAATATTTTCAAGTTTTCAAGTGTATTAAAAATGTCTGAACAAATTCTAAAAGTTCAGCTTTAGATAACTCAAAATGACTTAATGAAATTTTACTAACCTTTCCAAATATTGTACCTCAAAGCTGAGAGGAGGAATGAAAAATTTTGGCTTAAAGGGTAATATTTCAAGAAAAGTATAAATGCTTGAAAGTAAGGGCTGTAAAAATGTGTGTATAAATGTTTTTTTCAAACATAGCTACAGTTGTCTTTCCAGAAGTATTTGTTAATTAATTGAATCCAAAACTATTAAGCTTTTTTTTTTTTTACATAAACGTGGAATTTGTTTTCATATTGACACTTTATAAATGGTTTATTAACTGTTTAATCAGATATCTCAATAAAAGACGGATGAGGGATCAATGTAGTAATTTGTACTGCAATTAAATATTAATATTAGCTATAAATAGAATATTTGTTAAGAATAGTGTGATTACTATGTATAATTTTATGTTATATAAATAATAGTATATAAAAATTGCAGTCATGTGCCACAGAATGATGTTTCAGTTGATGATGGACTACATAAGTAACAACAGTCCCATATGATATAATGGAGCCCCAAAACTTGTTTGGCCTAGTGACATCATAGCCATTGTAACATCATAGAGCAATTACTTAATTTTTGTATACATTTAAGTGTAGTCTGAGTGTACAATGCTTACAAAACCTACAAAAGTATACAGTAGTGTCTTAGGCCTTTGCATTCATTCACCACTTAGCCACCAAGAGCAATTTTCAGCTTTGCAAATTTCATTCATGGTAAGTGCTCCATACAGGTGTACCATTTTTAAAAATCACTGATACCATATTTTACTCTACTTGTTTTATGTTTACATAGGTTTAGATACACAAATATTGATAGCAGCAGTGACCAATCTGGAACAGCCACTGCGAATATGCGAGCTGCAGTGGGGGAGGCACAGCCGGGGTTGCATGTTCCTCAGAGTCATAAGCCTAGGGGCAGGCTGGGATGGCCTGGAGCTAGAACTTAGGGTGCTTCACGCCCCGCCCCCCGGAACAGGCAAGCTGTCCTGACACTCAGTGAAGCTCCTCTCTGCCTTGCTTACCCTCCAGTTGAGCCACTGTGACAAAAACTCAGGACCTGCCAAATATGCGAGCCAAGTGGGGGAGGCACAAATAGGCAAGTCAAGATTCTGCCATGCTCCTGCCCCACCAAAGGGTACAGCCACAGACAGTGTGTGGAACTGAAAGGAGCTGGGCACATTCCCAGTCATAAGGAGCTGGGAACAGGCAAGAGTCCTGCCTCCTACCAAATAGGCAAGTCAAGATTCCCATGCTCCTGGGTACAGCCACAGACACCCAGCTTCAGCTCCAGACCCCAGCATCCCCGCACTCTGAGAGACCCAGGAAGCCCCTTGCCCTTGCCGCAGGCTGGAAAGTGCCTGCTGCTACTCCCCGGCCTCTTCCTGCCCCAAGCGCCCACTCTGATTTCAAAGCAAAGTTGTGGCTGAGCCCAGGAGCATGCGGCCCTGGCTGGTTATGCATGTGTTCAGGGCAGCCCCCACATGCCAGCCCCCTGCCGCCTCGGCCTCCTCCAGACTTTAGGTGTTAACAAATACGGGAGGGAGACCGAGGTGGGGGGGTGAGGGTGTCTTGGCGTGGGCCTGCAGGCGCCCCTTGGAACAAACAGCCTGGGTGCCTGGATGGCATGTTGATTGCAGCAGGAGGCAGACAGGTTTCTGAGCAGAAAGGGGCAGGTTCCAGGTGAAACCTCACCTTTAATCCAGGGACGGCTTGAAGCCTAGGGGCAGGCTGGGCTACCAGTTCTGGGTGGAGTCCATGGCCTGGAGCTAGAACTTAGGGTGCTTCACGCCCCGCCCCCCGCCCATGGACCAATCAGCATGTGCTTCCTCGGATTCAAAACCTCCTTCAGATAGCCCAGCAGGTTTATAATAACAGAGTATACTCCAGAAAAAAGACAATTTAAGGCCAGCTAAAAAAATGACAAGGTCCTCGGCAGCAGTAGTACAGAAAGAACATCTACAGCCAGGTACAAGGAGGCTGGCCACTGGTAAGAGACATGCCTCGATAACTTCTGCGCCCATAACTGTGGACTCAGCCAAACTTGGATAAATGTCAGGACTACCAGCTGTATGAAGGAGCTACCCACCAGAGGTCTCCTCTCTGCCAAGAGCTGGATACTTGTCAGTATGATGTGCCTGTGGAAAGGAGCTACCCATTATGGGTCTCTTGAGAGCTGTCCTGACACTCAGTGAAGCTCCTCTCTGCCTTGCTTACCCTCCAGTTGTCCACATACCTCATCCTTCCTGGACACGTGACAAAAACTCAGGACCTGCCAAATGGCAAGACTGAAAGAGCTTGGACAACAAGAAGGAGAGAAGAGCTACAGCTCTACTGGGCACCCAGACATTGGCGCTCCCCGTGGCAGGGCTGTGACATGCTGTAACACAGTCTTTGGGACTTGCAGTTCCTGGAGTCTTTGAGCTTTTGGGCGTTATTTTGTTTCCCTTGTTCAGATGCTGGTGCCTGCAGCGAAAGCTGCTTGTAGTATGTCTGGTAGAGTGCAGCCTCGCTGCAAAAAAGATGATCTGCTGAAGGAAACTATCAAGTCCCCCCGCCGACACCAACTCCGTACAGAAAATGTCATGGTCCAAGCAACACCGGCAAGAAACCCTAAACCCCAGGTGGAAAGGACCACTCCAGTAGTTTTACCACACACCCACCCTACAAGCCGAATATCCTATGAAGCTAGTGCCTGTGCTGGCGCCCCTGGTGCTGCCTGCCCCACCAAAGCTGGAATCCCTGGCTGTGTGCATTGGCCGCACCCCATGCTTGCTTGCTCACACACCCCTCACCACTCTGCACCTGGCTCGCCTTTTACTAGCATAGGATCCAGGCCAGTAGCACAAGTCAAACACAGCTTGCTGGGCCCAGTGTGTGGAACAAGACCAACGAGCGCAAGCAAAACTCAAGCAGAGGTGCCGTCAGCCACAGGTTGTAAAACAATTAGAAAATTAAAACATGCAATATTTTTGTTTCATTGAAATATTTTTTGTACTTATGTAGTCCCCATCTTCAAAGCCTCAAGTAACTGAAGAAAATTAAATAAATGCCAGGTCTATCTAATTTAAAATGAGTTCAATATTGATTAAACATTGTAATTCCATTAAAAATTCTAACTAGTCAAATACTTCATTTAATGAAAACTACAAATTTGGTAACACAATTAGAAATATCTACGCAAAGTTAAGCACTAACGTAAAAAACCGGCAGTTGCTTCAGCTGCAGACCAATGGTGAATTCCTCTATCTTTGCTCTAGTTAGCCCCCTTCTTGGACCCCTGCTAAGTCTACTTTTCTCTATTTAATTTATCCAAGTTCGTTACTTGGATGCCGAGACCACCTCGGTCGGGGAGACCCTAACACGGCGGCACTAGAGGAATTAAAGAAACACACAGAAATATAGCGGTGTGGAGTGGGAAATCAGGGGTCTCACAACCTTCAGAGCTAAGAGCCTCGAACAGAGATTTACCCACGTATTTATTGACAGCAAGCCAGTGATAAGCACTGTTTCTCAAGATTACAGATTAACTAAAAGTATTCCTTACTGGAAACAAAGGGATGGGCCAAAATAAAGGGATAGGCTCTGGCTAGTCATCTGCAGCAGAAGCGTGTTCTTAAGGCACAGATCATCAAGCTATTGTTTGTGATTTAAGAACGCCTTTAAGCGGTTTTCCGCCCTGGGTGGGCCGGGTATGCCTTGCCCTCATTCCGGTAAACCCACAGCCTTCTAGTGTGGGTGTCATGGCCATCACGAACATGTCACAGTGCTGCAGAGATTTTGTTTATGGCCAGTTTTTGGACCAGTTTATGGCCAGATTTTGGAGGCCTATTCCCAACACTTGGGGATCAAATTTTAGATTTTGATTTACATAACATTGAAGAAAAGATTCTTCGCTATCTAGTCTCCAGTTCCAGTCCTTCCACCTTAGTCCTGACCAACTTCTGAAATTTTAATAACCTTAAGATCAAACTTTCTGTCTTTAGACTATTCATGAATCATCTTTTAAACACTATTAATGGAGCTCTTTTAATTATGAGCCAACACTTACTGAATCTAGCAGCTATAATTTGCATTTTACTTAGCAAGTGATGTGCTGGAGCTAGCCCTAACTGAGTCATAAGGGATGACTTTGACATTTTTTTTCCCATTTTCCTATTTGGTGGCATGAAAGTGTGAACTTGAAATTGGTCATGCTGAGGAAATTAACACCACAGACATCAGCAAATAGTACAAAACTGAGATTTTTGCCCACTCTCTGGTGAATTAACTGCTAAATATTTACTGTCACATCATTGCTTATAGCACTTCATAAACTGATCCTACCACATTCACATCTAAAGTTGAAGATAATTTAGGATTTTGGTATGTATTGTAATTTCTTTATTCTTTGTGACTTGGGAAAAAATATAAGATTTCTTACAATTCTGCAGCCTATTCTTTGTTTTTGTCACATTGCTTTGCTGACTTTATCTCACAAACCACAGTTCCTTTCATTCCAGTGTTTGTGCTATTGTTTCCCCAGTCCAAGAAGTTTAACATTTAAACTTACACAGATCCGCATTCTTACACATGCACACACACACACACACACACACAACACACACACACACACAGCCTGTCTGGTGTGCATGACAATACACTAGAAAAAGCTGAGATTTAGTGATCAAAATAAATTGAGTTTAAATCACTACTCTATCACATACTAACATAAATGTTGAAGATAATTCTATTTTTTATGAAAGAGAAATACAATTATAGGGTTAATAGGGTGGTTGTGAAGGACAAATGAGAGAATATATTCAAATGTCTTATGTGCCTTAATACTATCTGGCCCATGATCATTTCCAAATCATTTTTGTTATTTTCTCCTTTCGTTAACAATCAACAATATGGTATATCACTTGATATAGTTTGGATGTGTGTCCCCGCCCAAATCTCATGTCAAATTTTAATCCTCAATGTGGGAGAAGGACCTGGTGGGAGGTGATTTGATCATGACAGTGAACTTCCCTCTTGCTGTTCTCATAATAATGGGTAAGTTCTCAGGAGATCTGATTGTTTAAAAGTGTGTAGCAACTCCCCCTTCTCTCTCTTTCTCCTTCTCCAGCCATGTAAGACGTGCCTGCTTCCCCTTCACCTTAAGTCATTATTGTAAGTTTCCTGAGGCCTCCCCTATGGAACTGAGAGCCAACTAAGTCTCTTTGCTTTATAAATTACCCTGTTTCAGGTCTTTCTTTCTTTCTTTCATTTTTTCTTTTTTTTTTTTTTTTTTTTGAGACGGAGTCTCGCTCTGTCACCGAGGCTGGAGTGCAGTGGCACAATCTCGGCTCACTGCAAGCTCTGCCTCCCAGGTTCAGGCCATTCTCCTGCTTCAGCCTCCCAAGTAACTGAGACTACAGGTGCCCACCACCACGCCCGGCTAATTATTTGTATTTTTTAGTAGAGACAGGGTTTCACCATGTTAGCCAGGATGGTCTCAATTTCCTGATCTCGTGATCCAATTGCCTCGGCCTCCGAAAGTGCTAGGATTACAGGCGTGAGCCACCGCACCTGGCCAGTTTCAGGTATTTCTTTACAGCACTGTGAGAAGGAACTAATACATCACCCGTCAATAACATAAAATTGCAATTTTTAAAAAATCACCTTTTTGAAAAAGTTTTAGAGAAATTTACACAAACATTTTCCAAGCTATGACACTTTATCTCTTTTGCCATTAAACGTTTGGTTATATTAGCAGTAATCCTGACTGTTTTCAATCTCCACTATCTCCATCATGTATAGACATGAAAGATATTACTTCCTATAAACAAACTCAAAAGAGGAAACAGGTGAAAACAGCCTGTCATTATTGTGAACATAGGAATCTAGAAGTGATAATTAACAAATATTATGATCCAAATATACATATATATTTCTAAAGACATGTGCTAACAAGAAATCTTGTATAGAATGCATTGAATTCAACCTCATGTTGCAATCAGTTCTTCAAAACTATTGCTGTAATATAGACTTAGATTATCATTGTCAGCAGCTCAACAATTCAGAACATTTTCACATATTAGAATCTCTCTTATTTATTACAACCTCCTTTGAATAATATAATCGTTTTTCTTATAAGGAAAAAAAATGGTGCATCAGAGCTTCAGGGGTGCAAATAGCTAAGAACATAAGAACTAAAGTATCTTTTCTTTCACTGTTTTGCCTTGATATTTATTTTAAGAAATCGGGCTTCAAAGGTAAAATTGATCTCTACTTCTTTTCACATAGCCAATTTTGATTTGTACAAAGACCCCATTCGATTTCTACATATACATACTGACATCAATTGCTAATGGTATTCTCTGCATATCCTTGGCACAATGACAATTTAATTGTCACAGAGGCAAGCACATACCTAAGCTTGTCATCCAAACAGCCAGGCTTCTCATCCGCTGGTTCTTTGGGGTTGGGACATATTAGGGAAACAACATTTTATCTTGCATACCAGATGCTGTCTCTTACAGAAATATGACAGCATCATTTCTTAAACTCAAAAGCCAGGTCAAGGTCCCAAAATATCATCTGGCTTATATTACCTTTAGTAAATTTTTTTCTTTTAACTATAGAACCTTAAATGATTAATCAATCTTCAAGTGATTACATTGGAATGCTGTCACCTGATATAGATGATAAGTCGTCATAGTTGAATGAGGGAAAGGGAAGATTGCATTCAGAATATTTCCACTTAGGATATAAATATTTATCTGAGCTTCATCCTCTGGCCCCAATGGGGCCTTTGCCTCTATTCTATTTTTATGTTTATTTTGATAACAATACAACACAATACACTTAAATAATACAGTTAAATGATAGGGATTCTTCTAAACAGTTTAAATGTCATTCTCACGCATATTGGAGTAAAATTTTAAATCTGAAATACCCTGAATCTCCTGAGACAAATCCAAATTTGCTTGAAAGTTCAGATGTCAGACTTCTTAACTCAGTTAAAAGTGTTTCTACTAGGAAAGTTGTAGCAGCAGATAGAATTGTTTCCAAGACACAGGCATCTTGAAAAATAATCTTTGTATGTGAGAAATCAAAACCTTGTCTTTTGACCAAGAATTTACATTCTAGATTTATTTTACTCCTCTTTATGTTTTTAGATCACTTAAAAAATGATGTCATAAGTAACCTTAGTGACAGCCCATGTTGTTTTTCACCACAAAAGCAAAGATTTTGAGCATCATAATTTTCTAGAATATGACAGAATAAAACTCTTTGATGAAATTTTTTTGAAGAAGAAAACAAATTATTTTCCAAACAAACAACTTAAATCAAAACTTTGTGTAAGCTTTTATTTCTTTTTAAAACTTTAATGTAGAAATGTTGGGGGGTTACAAATGATGTTACTATCAATACAGCTATGAGTTTAATGTACATATTCTGTATCAGAATATTCAGAAATACAAATTTCAGTTCATTTGGCATTGGTTTGTGAAGTATTTAGGGATTCTAAATAATTTTATAATTTATAATTTTCATTTGATAAGTTGATGGTTGAGATAACAGGTTGACACTTTTATTTTAAAAAGATTACAAGTAATCTTTGTGGGGATATATCTCTGGATGAGTCTTACTCCAACATTGAGACATGTCTCAGGATGGCTATTTTTCATGCACCCCTGGGTATCAAGCCCTGCAGTATGCCAGTCACTGCACTGCGCCAGTTGATATGGCTATGAAGTTGCAAACAAATGATGTTTCTGCCCTGCTAGAGTTTGCATTCTGTTGGAGATGAGGAGTAGATAATTTAAAAATAAAATAAATACATATTTTGTGACATAATTGTAAGTGCTATTGAGTAAAATGAGTTAACAAGACGTGAGGTGTCATGTCAGATTTCTAATTTATATAGGATGATAAGGGAGATGATACTGATAAAGATGGAAATTAAAGAGAGATAATGAATTAAGAGTGAGCTTTGTGATAACTGGAGGGAGCACCCACTAGGCAAAAGAATACCTCTAAGAAAGAGCCAGGAGGTCAGCTGTAGCTTGAAGAAAAATAACATTGATGAGAGAGGTAGAAAATGCGGTCAGAGAAATAGCTAGAGTCCAGACAATATTGAGTCTTGTGCTCTGTTGTAAGGCCATAGGTCTATGGTGACAGAAATGATACTGTATGCCATTAGACATCCTAGAGTGGAATTTACTCCAAGTCCAAAATGACAACAACAAAAACAGTCATCATAAGCAAAGATTCAGGCTCGCTTTAGGGGAATATTATTGAATTCTTATAATCCTTGATGTGAGAACAGCCTTCTTATTTTGGTGGATGTGGAATGGCCAGTATTAACACAGGCCTGCTGTGTGCTACAGCAGTAGCAGTGTGAGTACTTAGCAGCAAGCATTACAGAGGACCTGGTGGGGGGCAGCAGGTAAAAGATAGGCGTCTCTGCCAGAGTAAGGAAGAATAAAGAATCTCAGAGACTTATTGAACTGGGATCTAGAGACAAAGACCGTGTTCTTAAGGCTTGGGCTGTACCTTCACAAGTAGCATGATAAAGGACAACAGAATCTCATTTATTTCATCACTATTGCAAATATCATTCAATTTTACTTTTCTATTAGCTTTGTCCTGGACTGAAGAATATTTAACTCCAAGTGGTAATTTTTCATTAATAGCTCACCTTAATATGAAAATGAATTATAGCTATGGCTTGGGAGGAAGGCAAAAATGTTTTTGCTAGAAATAATGCCCCATCACACAGGAAAAATCTACTAATATAGACAGCAGCAATGTCAGAAGGCACAATGTTCTTTGTTAACAGGCTCCTTCCTACCTGGTCTATTCACTGAGAAATAGCTTCTCAATTTCTGTGATATAGGCCTTTCCCATATCCCTTTTTACATTACCATTTTGGTGTCCACCTATTTAGTTTCTATTTATGATTTTGTTGTAATTTTATTTTAGTGTGATTCCTGCTGCTGGATGTTTTGGCATAGGCTGCCTGTTCCTTCCAGGAATGTGCCAGATTTTATCCAGGAAATCTCATTAAAGATTTCAATAATGGCAATTTGGTAGTTTTCAAAACTGAATTAAGAATATTTATAGATTAATTTTCTCTTCTACATCTAGGTCCAATTCAGTAAGTTGAATTTAAGAAAGAAGCATGGAAGAGAATTTTGTGGCTAATATCATGACAAATGTCTTCGATAAATGGTTCATTCAAAATCCTGCGCATTTTCTGCTATAACATTTTCTAATGTCATCAAGGCCTATCAACTACCTCTGTGGATAAATACAGTTCAAAATTATCATCGTATTATTTTCTACAAAACAATATTACATACCATTTCTGACTTCAATAAGATATTCTAGAAAATATTTACATTCCTCCCCTTCACATTTATTTCTTATCATTTACTAAGGCCAACACATGCGTGATGAAAATAAGTCTTAGTTGTTAAAAAATTTCAAACATTTATTTTTATCAATTTATGTATATTAAAGCAGAATAAGGACTGACATCTTTTGAAGTTTGGAGGGTAAAACCTAACTATTGTAAAAGTATTGCTATTGTACACTAGAATCATGTGAGTCTACCACCTTTGACCTATATAAACTGTAATTTCATACAATTAAACCAACATAGAATAAAATGATGTGATAATATCAGTCTTATGCTTTTCAGTCTGGAATCCTATTTAGCATAGTAAGATGCTTTCATTAAGTACTAATCCAGGAATTTTTATGCATGTTTTATAGTAAGAACTATCTTTCAAAGGCATCTTACCTCCAAGACCAATAAATATATGCAACAGGGGTGCTGCAGTTCTCACAAAGAGAAACCCTAGAATCCTAATTGCCAGAATCTCCTTCTCTCTCTCTCTACTTAGTAATCACAGAAATGATTGAGGGAAGGTAACTTGAAATAATTTATCTAGTACTTTAAACTCATTTTACAAATTATAAGTGAGATTCCAAAGTACTCACTTGGAATCTGGTCTCGTCTAAATCTGGTCTAAAACTGACTAGAACAGATTTATAAAACATATCAATGGCTGACTAATAAATAAAATATAAGCTGGCTGGGCGTGGTGGCTCACACTTGTAATCCCAGCACTTTGGGAGGCCGAGGTGGGTGGATCAACTGTGGTCAGGAGTTCCAGACTAGCCTGGTCCACATGGCAAAACCCTGTCTCTACTAAAAATAGGAAAAATTAGCCAGGCGTGGTGGTGGGCGCCTGTAATCCCAGCTACTCGGGAGGCTGAGACAGGAGAATCGCTTGAACCTGGGAGGCAGAGGTTGCACTGAGCTGAGATGGTGCCACTGCACTCCAGCCTGGGCTACAGAGCGAGACTCCACCTCAGAAAAAAAAAAAAAAATATATATATATATATATATATGTGTGTGTGTGTGTGTGTGTGTGTGTGTGTGTATACACACACATAACCCTTATAATTTATTCACTAAATGTCTCAAAAGTATGTATCTCACAGCCATTCAGGTTTTTTCTGTTATCTGTAAATTTACATATCAGAATGCCAAGATATAAAAATACCCTTGAAAGACCATGCAGCCAGTTACGATTTGCATACTTTATTCTCATGTTGCTATTTTACACAGTGTTTGAGTACACTACCTGCTTATTTTTATTATCTTTTTTAACTTGGCAGTGATGAGTTGATGGTTTGGAAATATGTGTTATGAATATTATTTCATAGTAAAGTATAGTTAATCATTGCAGAAGTGTGTCACCAAAGCTTTTTGAGAAATAATTGGTTTACAGCACTAGAAAATATTTCCCAAGCCTTGGAATCTTGAGATCAATTAGATTAGAAAAAGGTATCAATATATTTTCCAATTAATTCCCTCAGACATGAGCAGTTTAAAAGAGAACATGGGTATCATTTAAACTCAATCTGGGCATTGTATAAATTAACTTGGAAGACAGAATTGTAATATAACTCTAAAGAAGTTAAAAGAAAAAGATATTGACTTGGCTTCTAATCAAAGAGGCTACCCTCTAAACTCTTAAATATAGATAGTTTACTATATTAATATTCTGCTTGTATTAAAACAAAATCACAACAATTTGCTAGGTCTCTGGAGAGCTAACAAGCCAACAACCTGGGAGTCAATCACATTATCTTCTCTCCTTCATTTCAAACCTTTCTCTCTTTTCAGATAGTCTGTGTGATCTAGACTTTGTGTAAAGTAATGGAATACATGTCCAAGCCACATTCTCAAACTTATGTTTACTGCAATAAATCTGATTACTATATTACTTCTATGCTGACTTTAAATATCTTTAAAGTTATAAGAGAGAATATGAGTGAAGAGAGAATACAATACAGAATTCCAAAGATAATACATGTTTTGTCTTGTAATTTGGTATATGACATCTATTTATCCCTCTTGTATATCAACTACATAGGAAATACGTTGTCTGTGAATTTCCCTAATAATATTTTGCCTTGTACAAGTGAATTCTACACATATTTGGATAATAATCAAACATTTACTAGGAAATATGCTACAAATACTTTAAGTACCCAGTACCTTTTTTTTTTTTTTTTTTTTAAGCATTTTTCTCTCTAAACAATTTTTTTTGGGGGGGGCGGGGCATGGAAATCAAAGAAACAATCATCTGGAAAATGTGGTCAACCAAGCAAACACTATTTATGAAGAGATTCAAATTTAAGCACCTTTTGTTTGAAATCATTATCTGTGCACTGCACAGTCCTCTGAAAACAGTGATATCCTCTGCAGATATCCCTTTGTGACAAACCCCCTCCAAAGCTTTTGTTGCAGTGGTTTGGTACTGGGGTCCTCTCACCTGACAGGCCATCATCCGGTTTGTCAGGACACCTTTATGGCTTAACCCCTACCACTTCTTCTTGTCCCAGGAAAAACCCAAAGCCTATCTATTGATCTGCTGCCTTATTTCTTTCCTTTGCTTTTGTCTCCAGCCAGTCTCCTGCATTACAGAGGAAAGGCAGGCATCAGCTGCCCCCCACACACTAGGTCAGTGTTTCTCAAATTCTACATGGAGGAAATAACTAAATTTTTTCTCTTTTATTAAATTTCAAGGATCACAAACCATATTTATGTAAAATGCAATGAAAATAAATTACCAGAAACAATGAAAGGAAACATTAAAAAAGGTATCAATATAATCCTTATTCTTTATTACAATTAGACACAACAGACATTCTTAAATTGCCAATGTTTACATTCAATGTCTCTACTATTTAAGCAGTTCAGGGACCACCCTTTGGGTAGCACTGCTCTAAGAGGCAAATGTCAGGTCCTCCTGTGAACCCTTTGAATATACTACAGTGGGCTGATAGAACTCTGCAGAGTAGAAAGCATCAAACCTAGAGGTGAGATGACAATGACCCCTTTTTTGTCCTCATTCTCTATGGGTGCTTCTCATCCCCAGTCCCTACTTCATGAAAGCATATCCCACTTAGTGGAAACCTCTGTATTTTGATGACTCTAATTCTCTTTTTGAAGTCCTGGTCTTTTGTGAGTTGGAAGTGGGTGATGCGGGGTAGTATAACTATCATTTAAAAAATTTAGCATGTATTGTTCCAGCAGCTTTTAATAAAGTGATGTTTCTTATCAATTTTCTCCAATTTGGAGCTTCTACAAAAGTCACAAAAATAAGATCACATTCACTGTCCTATTACATTAGTATAAAATTAAAACACCTTTAAAAAGCCTTCTTATCTCTACCCTCATTATGTCTTTAGCTAATCTAAAAATTTAGTTAGTTAAATATAATTTTTTTAAAGAAGAAAATAATAAGTGATAAATACTGGAAACTTTACTTAAATTTGAAACATATGTGTACATTCTTTCATTTTTTGGCATATGGTCAAGGCCATTCCTTTGATTATATGTCCACTGAGCATTATTTCCTACTTTCATTTTTCCATGACATTCAACCCTATCATTATCGAAAATATCTAATTACTATAAGAATCACAAGGTTTGGAAAGTAAATTTATTTTCAGGTTAAAACTCCACCAGTAGAAGCGGTCATATATTGGCATCTAAAGAAAGGTCTACTTGTCAAATAGTTTGTATATTAGTGTTCTCTGAGTGTCATAGGTTTATTTAATATTGTTCTCATGAGATCTGATGGTTTTATAAGGGGCTTTTCCCCCTTTGGTTGGCACTTACCCTGCCTGCCGCCCTGTGAAGAAGGTGCCTTTTTTTCCCTTTGCCTTCCGCCATGATTGTAAGTTTCCTGAGGCCTTACCAGCCATGTGGAATTGAGTCAATTAAACCTTTTTTCTTTATAAATTACCCAGCCTTGGGTATGTTTTCATAGCATCAGGAGAACAAACTAATACAGTAGTCCATCTTGGCATGGAATCTTTTCAAGCTGCCACCTTAGCTATGCCTTCAAAAGCTATTCAATTGTTATATTAGGCTGGCAACTTCCGGGTTCTGAATGTAATGGTTATGAGCCCATTGCTCCATCTTCTTTGATAGATATAATCCCTTATCCTGAAATACTGTGATTTAGTATATTTGTCAGGAGATCAAATACGATATTCCTTGGATTAGCAGTGCTGCCTGAGAAGACACACCCATAACCACAATGTCTGCAAATTCCAGTCAAGACAAATATCCACATCTCCCAAGGTAGAAGTGCTTTAATATAATAAACTTTCCACCAACTTTTGGATGTCTTCCAGAAAAATGATACCTGATCAAGGACGCAGAGCTGGTCTCTATTATTGACACTGGTACATTCAGCAGCTATGGTATTTAGACCATGGTGAATAGACTACTCAATGGCCTGCTCCTGCCCAGCCTTCATCCCTGCCTACATGACTCCTCTGTTCATGCTCACCATACCAGAATGGATATGGCTGATGAAAAAGACTAATATCAAAAAAAATAAAAATAAAAATTTAAAAAACAAGTACATATGGTGGCTTGTGCCTGTAATCTCAGCAATTTGGGAGGCTGAGTCAGGCAGATCACCTGAGGTCAAGGGTTCAAGACCAGTGTGACAAACTTGGTGAAACCCCATCTCTATTAAGAATACAAAAATTAGCTGGGTATGGAGGCTGAGGCAGGAGAATCACTCGAACTTGAGAGGCGGAGGTTTCAGTGAGCTGAGATCGTGTCACTGCACTCTGGCCTGGGCAACACAATGAGACTTCATCTCAAAAATAAAATAAAATAATATAAAATAAGTATTACTACTTGATTGTCTGACACCTTGTGAAGGATGGATGATCTTTGATAAATATTAACATGCAGTATAGGATCTTCACACCTTATGCTCACTCCCACAGACACATTTACAAGCTTCTTCCCCAGACCTCAGATCTTTCTTTTTTATGGCCTCTAACCAACTAACCAAATTGTTTGCCATCCCTCATGAATCTATCTATATTTTTAACTAGGCCACTTCCCTTTCCACACACAGTAGATGATCATGTGCAACTGTTGAAGCCTGGCCCAAGAAGAGGGTTTTCTTTAACTGCAGAGCAACCCTACAGTACCTATCTGACTCATTTGAGAATCTAGCCTACTTCTTCTGTCAACTGGACATAAGAGACCCATCCATCTGAACATAGGTATGAACTGAAAGAGAGGCATCAAGTAGTGATGTGGTGGTTAGGGTTTTTTCTTTTGTTATTTATTTATTTTTAGCTGGAGTCTCGCTCTGTTGCCCACACTGGAATGCAGTGGCACGATCACGGCTCACTGCAACCTTCACCTCCAGGGTTCAAGTGATTCTCCTGCCTCAGCCTCCCGAGTAGCTGGAACTACCGGTGTGTGCAACCACATCCAGCTAATTTTTTGTATTTTTAATAGAGACGGGGTTTCACTGTGTTAGCCAGGATGGTCTTGATCTCCTGACCTCATGATCTGCCCACCTCGGCCTCCCAAAGTGCTGGGATTGCAGGCATGAGCCACCTGGCGCAGTCGGTGGTTAGGGTTTTAACCTACACAGCTTATATGTGTCATCTGGCCTTAATTATGCTTGATCTCATACATATATGCATCTTCCAATAGATTTATGTGAGCCTACCCAACTTCCTAAATTCATGAATATTAGGCAGTTTTGCCTATGTGGTTATAATATATCCTGTGGTGAGATGCTCCATCTTACCAGGATCCAGTAGCTATCCAGGAACCGCCATTCTCCTGCCTCAGCCTCCTTAGCTGGGATACAGGCGCCCGCCACCGCGCCCGGCTAATTTTTTGTATTTTTAGTAGAGACGGGGTTTACCGTGGTCTCTCGATCTCCTGACCTTGTGATCCGCCCGCCTCGGCCTCCCAAAGTGCTGGGATTACAGGCGTCCCCACAGATACTTTTAATACAGTAATTTTCAAACTTTTTAACCTAGAAACTCTTCACCATCTTCAAGAACGGGCCGGGCGCGGAAAAATCCTCTTTGGGAGGCCGAGAAGAACACTAAAGATCCTGGTTTTGTGTTTATGTGGATGACGTAGTTATAGGCGGAGCTTGCAGTGATATCTGGCCATATCCAGCCTGGGCGACAGAGCGAGACTCCGTCTCAAAAAAAAAAAAAAAAAAAAAAAAATCCTCAAGAACACTAAAGAGTTTGTGTTTATGTGGATGACGTAGTTATACGCATATACATATAGATGTAGGTATGTTCTTTTCATTAGAAATTAAAATTAAGAAATTAAAACATATCTATTCTATAATTAATTTAAAATAATGATAGCAAACTTATTACATGTTACCACAAATAATGGGTTCATGAAAAGTAACTATACTTTCCAAAAAAATTTAATGATATGAGGGGCCTTGTTTCACATTTTTGTGAACATTTTTTATCTGGTTTATTAGATGATAGTTGGATTCTTGTATCAGCTACTACATAACTCTGCTGTTATATAATGTCTTCATTAAAGTATATGAGAAATATCTAGTCTCACAATATTTAGTTCAAAAAGGAAGAATATTTTAGTGGTCTTTTCATATAATTTTGGGTATTCTGCTTTGATCCTATATCAAAATTCAAGTTGCAGTTTTTCAAAGCTAAGTTGAAACATGGAGCATGGCACAATGTTAATGACATTCCATACATGGTTCTATAATGTTATGAAATGAGCACTTAGAAAAATAATAATACAATGAGTTATTTAATGAGATATTTCAACTGTTGAGATATTCCATTATACAATATAAAAACTCTCATTAATTCATATCATGATTGATCTCATTGGAAATTTTTTGGACTATTAGGAAGCTATCAAGTTCATAGTTTGAGATACAAATTTCACAAAACTCTTAATTTTCATTTGAACTGTCAATTGTTATGATTGTTAATAAGAAATGCTAATTATTTTTTCAGGTCTGAAAAATGTCATATGATAATATTAGTTCAAATGACTGCAAAGTAATTATAATATTGTGTACATAGTTAAACAAGTTATAAGAAAGAGTTGTAATATAGGCAACTATATTTTAATACTCTTATTACATAATATATTTTTAAAAATCAAGAAATATAAGCAGTTGATATAAATACATTTAGATCTATAACATACAAATTCTGAATAAACACGTAATGTAGTTGAATTCACAAATAACTAAACAATACATGTAAATGTCCATCTACACACACACACATACACAACATGAATATGGAAGATTCACATACTGGTGTGAATTTTGAGAAAATTTGAGACTTTTAGAGGAGAATTAAAAAAAAAAATTGTTCCAAAGCAAGTTCAAAATTTGTGTCAAACTCTTTATTCAATTTGATCCATTGATTATTTGAATAAGTCAATATATTAAAAATTTGACACTGTTATATTTGTTCAATATTAACATGAGAGAATATTATACAGTCTTTGGAAACATTACTTTTTCAGTAGGTAAATTGTTCATTGTATTTGCACGTATGTGTGGAAAATAAAGCACCTTATCAAATATCACCTCCTCAGAGAAATCCTCTGATATACATAACAGTCATCCATAACCAGCCTTGTCACCTATTTTATGTTTCTTCTAGTCAAAATGTGTTTCTCACCCAATGAAAATGAGGTGAAATATCAAAACATTTTCCTCGCTCAATTAAATTTAGTTTCCATGAAAAAATATGTTATGTATTTTTCACCCTGTTTACTAAGCAGACATTCAGAACCTGGCATATTGGGGTCATTCAACAGGTAATTGTCATATTTATGAATAACTGAAAATTAACAGGATATAAGGGAGGGATAAACTTTTCTCATGCTATCATTTTCTGAGGGTTTTTTTGGCAAATTATTCTTCCAATGTTTCCTATTGTAATCACAAAATTACATGTTTGAGGAAGAATAATCTGGAAAAGACATTCAGTATCTAAGGTTTTATTTTCTTCTGTTTTACTTTTTTACTTACTGTCAAATTAAAAATTATTCTAGCACCTAATGTAAGGGCTATTTGATAATACAGTGATTCCATATTCAAAATAGGCAATTAAAGTATTTTGGTGTTTACTCAATTTCTACTGTTTTCATTATTGTTTTTGTTTATTTTTTTATAGCAGACAATCCCTGTGGCATGAAGACAAGATTCTCTATAGCTCTAGAATTGACCTTCTCAGTATGCTTTCTAGAATGTGAATTTATTATTGATTGATAAAACTGTGCTAGAGCATTTTTATGACCTAAAGCACTGTTCTTTTTTACTGTGCTTTACTCTATGGTAGTTTTACTGAAAAAAATCCCAGATGGCACTGAGGCCCATTGTTAATTACCAAAAACACTGTCACATAAAGGATGAAATTTCACACAAATTGACAAGCATTCTTGTTTTAGCTGTCTGGTCAAGCGGGAAAATGTTCAGATTCGTTTGCTACTTTGCTATAATCATTTCTTTTTAAGAAGATCACAAGATTATTTTTTAGTTATCATGAACACAAAATTCTACCCTTAAGTGTGTCTTCGATATCCAGAGTAAAGAAAAGAATGTCTCAAGTTTATATGGCCATCTGCCATTTCAGCATTCAAGTTTTGATCTGTTACCCCCTTTAGAACACCGTGTTTCACTCTCCCCTAACTTCTATAGGAACCATAATTGTCCTGTATGTTAAGCTGCATGAAGTGGGGAAAATATCAATATACTAAAAGTGATCTGCCTCATTCCCTCCAGAATTTCCATCATTTTATGAGCTCTGAGTTGTGAAGACAATGAAACATAGTGAAGTTTTTGTCAATTCTAGTCAGTTGCCTTGGGAGTGTTTCTCACCCTTAGTCATATTGGCTTTTTTGTCCAGGTGATTCTTTTTTGTGGCATCTTGTCCTATGCATTGCAGGATGTTTAGAAGCATCTCTGACCTCTACAGATTAAAAGCACTAGCACTCACCCTCTTATGACAACCAGAAATGACTCTAGACACTGATTGCCAAATGTTTCCATAAACGGCAAAATCCATTCTCCTCCAGTTGAGAATGGCAGTTTTAGGGATTAAAACAAAACATTCAACAATAACCATCATGACAAAAACATTTGATAATAACTAGATCCCCCCAAATAAGGACAAACATCGCTTAAAAGAAGTGCCATTGCTATGTCTTAGCTAAAGCATTCCTCAAGCGACGGAACAAACTACAGAAACAAGGGTCCTGGTTTTTAAACTTTAATGAGCATTCTCATTATCAAAATTCTTTAAACCCCACTTCTAAGAAACTCTGACTAAATAGTTTTTTAGTGGAGCCTGTCTAATAAGTTATTTGTTACCCAACCATGGGAACTACAGAATCACAGGCAAAATGAGTTAATATATAGACACATTAAGAAATTAGATAAGAATTAGAAAGACTCAAAATAAAGAATAATGAAGACAATCCCAGATAGAATGGAAGGTTCAGAAAAAAAAAAAAAAAATGCTCTACTTTTGTGGGAAGAAAGAAGGCCTTTTTTTTTTTTTTTTTTTTCTATACACAAAAATGTCTCAACAAATAGCTTTAGCCTGTATTTCTGTGGAATTAAATGCTTACTTACATCCCTGAGGTAATTTAGAAGTACAAGCCATGCACAAACAATGAACAAAATCTTTGTGTGGAAAATTGTGGCTATTACCTCAAGTGGTAGTTTTAAATAAGGTTCTCTTGACCACATTGAAAATAACAGACGCTGAATTGGCTTTGATACAAAAGATTAGTTAGAAGCTATATCTAGTCATTGCAATGGATTTTGATGTTAAAAATGTGTAACTGAGTATAGCATTGGCCAAGTTATTTTTTTCCATAGGACATGAAACCTATAGAGGCTTTATATTGATTTTGCCTTGCCATTTTCAGGAAAACTTAACACTACATCAGGAAGTGTTCACTGTTCCTTTTCAAACCTCTGCTGACACAATCTCATCAGCTCTTTGCAAACAGTGATTGCCAGACACAATCATTTCTGTCAGCTGAATAAGGAGTTCTTTTGAAAGAAACATTACCCAAATTGTTCCTTTCATGCTTCTTTTTCAGGCAAATACTTAGACTTAAATTTCAACAAAGATAACCAAGGCAACACTGAAGTGGATTTTTTGTAAGATATTGGATGAAAATTGTAGGAAGTGTTTTCATTCTGCAAGGTGTTATTTCAAATTTAATAGTTTTGTTAAAAGGCAAACCCCATGAAGGCAGGGCTGCTTTTGATCTGTTTTGTTTACTGCTATGCCCCAGCAAATAAAACAGTTCCTAATGCCTGAAACATGGTGAATAAATATTTATTAAATGCACAAATAAACAGAAACTCAGTGTGTTGAAATTAAGATGAGTGAACAATTCAAACTTTTCTTCAAGCATTTCTGAATATATATAACTATAGATAAATACATCTTGTTTTATCCTAAGGCCAATCCTTGAATTTGTGCCCATCTCCTTCTCATCTACCCAAAACATTTAATTTCCCCTCTCCCTCATGCTTCAGCATTGTTTTTCCTCTCTAGTAGAACATCAAGCTGGCACACATATAAGCTTTTTTATGTCCTACTTGAAAAAGAAAACTGCTTGTTATAAAAACTCTCTTTCATTCTTGCTTCATTCTCCAATAAACTTCATTTTCTCTTTCTCTTTACAAAAAGCAGTGTCTGCATTTTAAATTTTAATTCCTCCCTGCCTATTTCCTCTTGAACCTTTTCCAAAAAAATTTTGCCCTATGAGTTCAGTGAAAGTGCTCATGTTTAGGTCAATAAGGTCATGTTAAGGTCAATTAAGTTAAGGACTTTAACTGAATATGCAGTTCTCAATTCTCACCTGACTTGATTCATCAGAAGCATTTGACAAAATTGATTTTGTTTATCTAAAAACATTATTTATTTGACTTCTCATATGCAGAATTACTGTTCCTTACCTTTGGTGATTTCTTCTCAATCTTCTTTTCTTGGTTCTTCTCATCTATTTAAACTGTTAGATTTGGAATGCCCTAAGTCTCAGTTCACGGATTTCTTTATTTATTTATTTGCTTTCACTCTTAAATCTCATCTATTTTCCTGGCCTTGAATACCACTGATATTGTCTACATTTTTATAAGCAACAAAGATCTTCCTTATGAATTCCACGCTGCCTAGCGGGAATGCCCACCAAGAGCCTGCCTAAGTTCAGCTAAACTTTTGAACTCATAAGACCGTCTTAGCCTTCAGTTGACATCAGCCTACACAAAACAATGTAACACAGTTACCATAGCTTGCTATCAGGAGCCTTATTTCTTCCTTATCTGCAGATGTCCTAGTAGCAATTTTTTTTTTTTTTTTTTTTTTTTTTTTGAGACAGAGTCTCGCTCTGTCACCCAGACTGGAGTGCAGTGGCCCGATCTTGGCTCACTGCAAGCTCCGCCTCCCGGGTTCACGCCATTCTGCTACCTCAGCATCCCGAATAGCTGGGACTACAGGTGCCTGCCACCATACCCAGCTAATTTTGTTTCTGTATTTTTAGCAGAGACGGGGTTTCACCGTGTTAGCCAGGATGGTCTCAATCTCCGAACCTGGTGATCCACCTGCCTCAGCCATTTGTAACACCAACAGCATATTATTCTCACCAGGTTCTCAGGGAAACAGAAGTAGAGAGCAAAACAAAAGTCAAATTCTTTTTCCAAACAGGAAAACATTAGCTAACCCGTTTCTACAATATCAGACTGCCTGCTTTACATTTCTCTCCGGAGGTAGATCACAAAGTTAGCTTAAACTTAACATTTCCGAAGTTAACATTTTTCCCCCACCAGAAAGTAAACAAACTAACAAACAGCTAAGCCAAACAAAAGACATAGCAACCTAAAGACTGCTGCTTCTACAGTCTTGCATACTGCGTTCACGGAAAGCCCATGCTTTCAGCTTTGCAACTTAAAAACTCAAAACCTCTTTGGTTTTCTGTTTTTCTCATAACTCATATTCAGTGGGGAAACATATTCTATTAGCTTTATCTTCAAAACAAATCCAGAATTCAATCACGTTTCATAATGTCTGTTTTGCCTGGATGCTTACAATATCAAACTAACTGATCTTTTACTCCACCCTTCTCCTTCAGTGTGTTGGAGACATGGTGACCACAGTGATTACTTTATAGTTATCTCACTCTCCTCAGAAGGTTCTGGTCGCTTCCCATGTCACTCAGAGTAAAATCCAAAGTTCTAAAAATGACTTTCAAGGCCCTGGGGAAAAATGCCTTCACAATGTCTTTAGCCTTCTAATTTTGGCCATAATAAAGATTGAAATAATAGGGCTGCATACAGCTAATTAAAATGGAGGAGCCACTAGGTACTCTTTGAGGTCAGATGGCCTCATAATACATGTATGAATCATCTCTGCAGCCAAACTTGAAATATTTCTGAGAATACTGAGCGTACATTGCTGAAGATAGAATTTTATCTTGCGGGGTCAGCAATAAATCTTTTATATCCACATGGTCTGTAAAGGTAATTTTCTGAGGGGCAAGCAGATTGTTTCAGCTTCTGATCTAAAACTAGGCTTTCTTCACATAGCAGAAAACAATGATGTATCTATGGGCTTCCATAGAAACCATGACATATTGTAAGTATGGACTCCATTATTTTCTGCATGTCGATCTTAATGAACTATTGCTGGAGAGAACACCCAGCCTCTGACAATCCACCTATGACTAGGTTACATTGTATATACTATATCATGAGCATTTTTCATGTCGATACATAAACTGAACAGTAGAATTCTACCTGACTGAACAATTCACTTGGTATGATTTGTTGTGACCTGTCTACATGAGTCTCTAGCAATGGATGTCTTAATGAGCCACAGCAAATTGGATGAGCCAATTCGTAGTTGTTTTCACTTACTGTACCCATGACCTCAATTAAAGTTATAGATTGCTTCTAAGCATTGCTCATTGGTAGTGACTCAAACAATAGCATAAAATGTCCTCATTAATCCCTTGATCAAATTGAGAACATATATATATATATATATATCAGGCATTTCTGCACTGAAGGTATTACTTTACCTATGGAGATATTGCATAATTTGATTGACTGTAATTGTTGCCATCTGCATTCAATTATCTAATTAGTAATTGCTACCACGTATGCTACCAATTACATTAAAAAACTAGCAGTGCTTTAAACCCTTCATTCAAAACTGTCACTGAATTTCAGAATGTTGCAGTGTTTACTTGAAAAACACATCCTCAATTGCTATGTATATATACCCTAGGATAAGTAATAATAAAAAAGTTAACCTAATATTTAGTTCACATAAAAGTATTGAAAACAAAAATGAAAATAAAAGTGGTAAAGAAAAACACATATAAAAATAAACTTTAAATCAGTCTCAATGTCACGTTAACAATCTATAACACAAAGGTTTCACCGCTTTTAACTCTAAAAGAAAATTAAGGAGTTACTAGAATATCACGTTTTTATTTTTTAATCATTCATTTATTGAATGAAAATTGAGAACAATTTTATACAAAATACTGAATTTAAAGATCATAGTTAGAAAAGATAAAAGACAATTTTGTCTATAATATAGATGACTCCAATGTACACAATTAAGTTACAAACTATAATGTAATAACTTGAAAGAATTAGTGACAAAGATTCTCTCCTTGACTGAACTCTTCTTAGGTTCATCTGAACTATCTTCTCAAGTCAGCTATGACTTTTGCGCTTTCATGTTCACCTCTGCATTGTCCAATTTAAATCAGTTTAACAGGAATTTCTCATCTCCCATATCCAATCACCCTCCGTATCTAATCAGGTTTCTCACCCACCACCGTTCCCCAGGTGATATCTGACCATGCTGACATGATTTTAGTATGAATTCTGTTGTCTATTTAGCCAGAATCCCCACTTACCCCTCATGTTTTATCTTGTGAATTTTCCATCCACGGTCCCTCACCCAGTTCCTTGGCTATAATTTGCCATTTTCCTTGCTGTTCAAAGTTGGGCCAGATTTTTCTTTCCTAATACAAAACTTCACAGTAGTTGTCTCCCTGTGTACCTATCACAATAGTCCTCATTAAATAAAGTTTACCTTCGCAGGCATTAACAAGTATCATGATTTTTTTTTTTCAGCACTGCTAAGCACTATTATCATTATAGTAAAGATCAGTTTTAGTTCTGTAGAGAAATACACAATTAAACTGATGGTGCAAAAGTTCAATTCATTCTTGAAGAATACATAAGATTACTTAGAAATAGGGGTAAATGAAGGTTGCTCCACGCAGAGAAAATAGCAAGAACATGGGTGATCAGTTTACATTAGTGATAGTGAACCACGTGTTCAGGCCAACATCTTAACATGCCATTCAAACAATAAAATTTTGACAGTCTACAAATAAAATACTGATTGTTATAAAGGTTTCTCTTCTTTATTTACACAGTGTTTTGGGAAAATATGAAAAATACACAGTTGACATTTTGAAGTCCAGTACAATGTATAATACAAAACCTAATGATTGTCAAAACTCCTTGGGAACAGTGACATAGATTCTTTTTTATTTAGTTTAAATATTTTTTTTTCTTTTTTGTTGGCATCTACTTATATAATTCTAGTATATTATAGCTTTGCTATTTGACTCCAGTATTTCTCCATTCTAATACATATTTTATGCAACTTCCTGATTAATTATTTTGAAAATAATTTATGCAGATTATATTTATAGAAAAACTAATTATTAATCACCTACTGTGTGGCAGCTTCTTTGTTAAGTACTGGGAGAATCATGACCCTTGTGGACCATTTATTGTGCAATTTGAACTATGCCAATTGTCCTAAGCAAAAAACCAAAATGGCTTTTTTTTTTTTTTTTTTTTTTTTTTTTTGCCTAGTGCAATATTTTCCAAAATGTATTCCATACTAAATCAGAATACTCTGGAAATGTGTATTTTTAACAAGTTCATTGAGTATCTTCCTAAAAGCATGTTGAAGAAAAATGCCTATTGGTTCTACTTCATTTACTGTTTCATCTAAATTAATATATATAATTCACTTATAGTGCTTTTTTAACTCATCTCTTCAAATCACTATCAAGGGGTGAAATACTTGTATGCACACTTCATTCAATCCAACCATCACAGACCCCAACCTTTCCTTTTTAATATTATTACCTAGTCTTCAAAAACTAGCTCAGGTAAAATCTGTTCATCATAATTTTCCTTACATAATTAAGGCTAAACTAGACCTTTTGCACATTTTAGACTTTTATATACAATGAGGCATGACAATATGTTGTCTATATTAATAAAAAAAATCCAATGTCTGTATTGGTAAATGGTTTTAAAAATCAGTGTGTAAATTCCAGCAAAAGATAAAGGTGAAAGATGATGCTGAATGTCTTATATAGACAGGAATGATAGGACTGAATAGCAATCACTTGGTTCTACAACAAGTAAAGTTCTTATGCTTGATAATGAATATTAAATGGTAATCTACATTCTTAATTGGCCCTAGATTCCTAGAGCCAGTTGCTTTGCACAACAGCAAAACAAGATAGTACAACATTAAATTCAAATAGAACCTTCTAACATAAACAGAAATGTATTAAACACAAAGCAGGAGAAAAGTTAAAGGAAGCACTCCATTTGAGGATAATGAGGCAAAATTTCAAGTAATCTGGAAGAGAAAAAATAGTGAAAAGCCTAAGGGCGCTGCTATGGATTTAACTGTGTCCTCCCGAATTCCTATTTTGGAGCCCTAACCCACAATGTGATTTTATTTGGGGAAAAGGCTGTTATGAGATACTTGGAATTAGACCTGGTCATGAGGGTGGGATCCTCATGATGGCACCCTCATGATGGAATCAGTGTCTTTTTGAGAAGAAACGGCAGAGAACATGAATTCCAGCTTTCACTCTCTCTTCCTGTCCTTCTCTACCTCTCTATTTCTCCCTATATATTTTTCTCTCTCTCTGCCATGTGAGGACACAGCAAGAAGAGGGTCTGCAAACCAGGAATAGGGACTTCATCAAAATATGACAATGCTGGCACCTTGACCCCGGACTTCCAGCCTCCAGAACTGTGAGAAAATAAATTTCTGTGGTATAAAGTATCCAGTCAGTGAAAGCTTGTTATGACAACCTAGAAATAGTAATATAGGTATATGCAACTCAGGACATTCCAGGATGAGCCCCTATTTCAACTGTGCCATATGCTCTTTAAGATAAAATCATTAAACCAAAACTAGATAACACCCATAGACAAAACTACTCCAGACGCTGTAAGAAAAAATTATTACCTGAATGGAACGGGGAGAAAAAGTATCTCACTGGACATTAGGAGAGACACACTTTCAATTAGAAAGGAACTGCAGAAAATCATGGCGCAATGATGCTGTATCTTTAACATCAAACCAGAAAACAAACTGAAAATTTGTTTATACTCTGATAACAGATTAACATGTATTAAGTTCTTGAATGTTCTGCAGAAAAGTATTAGAATAAGAATATATTTGAATTGTCAATGTTTTTGCTCTTATCTCAAAGTGCAAACCACATAGTAACACCTTCGGTCAAGTTTTAATGCCTTTAAATTATAATTTAATTTGTGTTACTGAAATATTTCTTATAAATGACACAAGGTGCTATTTCCATTTATTTCTTCAATATTAGTAGGTTAACATTTGATGTTTAGTTTTACCTCTGAAACAAAACAGATGTTTGCTAAAGTGTACATAAAATTTAAAGCCTCATACACTGTAAGGAAATGTTGTTTTAATTATTATAAAACTGTTTTCAGAGGTAAAGTTGCCTTTGGGAGTAAAAATTACATATAACGACATCTAAATTATCCTACTTTTTCTAAAGACAAAGAGCAGCTTATGGTGGAAATCTTATGAAAAATATCTGAAGGTAAAGCACAAGATAATAAATGAGGCTCTAAAAATGCTATATCCTGATTACAACTTCTGATATTTTGACCAGGATTTGAAAGAATCTAAAATATGCACAACCATGCAGTCAGCATTATTTCTTGCAGAAGAAATAAGTCATCTCCAGTTGGAAAAGTGATACAAATAAGTATAGGAGCTATAAATCATGTATTCTGTTAAGAGAAACAACTCTAGGGAGGCTGGAAATATACTCTATTTGGAGAGACAAATTAAGTGCATGGGTTGAAATAATTGATAATGTTTCTCCCATATTTAATGGGTTTATTTTTCACGTGACAATCCAAAGAAAATATGATTCCTTTTGGTCTGTTTTTTTTATACAGCATTTTTCATTTGTTGTAATCATGTGTATTAGAGCTTTTCACCTTTATGCATCATGTCTTATGAAAGTGTATTGACTGGATAGTATCAAAATGAAACAAGTATTATGTCCATGAGTCAAAATAAATTGAATTAGAACAAATTGTGCTTGTTGAAAAATTGCTCATTCCTAAAGTAAGCGAGGCTGCAAAAGGAAAAAAGGGTAGTGGGGTGGGGAGTGTATTGTAACAAATAAATTCTACACTCGTGAACATGTTGAAGTTAAATTCTAAACTTGATGAATCTGAAAACAATGTTGGAACAAGTTACGTGGGAAATGACCTCTTGAACTAAATTATAAAAGGGGAATAAAGAGAGAGAAAATTATTAACATTGTATTTATGTAAACTTATTTTTACATTGATTTGTTCCTCCTTTCTAACTGGAGGCAAGTTTTAACTAGTAACTAGTAACGTACAAATATGAGAAGTCTAGTTTATTTATTTATTTATTTATTTTGGCCCAAAGACACCCAAAGCTAATTATCAATATTTTGCTCTTACTCTGAGGTGTTCATTTTACTTTAGTTCAACACTTCACTGTCATTATTTACCTGAATAATTCAAGAGCCAGGTAGATCAAGAAGTTTGTAAAAATTTTCGATATTTTGGCAATTAAGCTACCTCTTCCCCAGATTACACACTTGATTAAATCGTGGCAGAAAAACATTTTTTTCTCCAATTGATGAGGCCATATTCATGCTATATCTTTTATTATAAGAAATAAAATAATTATTTTTTAGACTAATGCGGTTTTCTGGCAAAGCTTAATAAAATTTTCTTTATCAACTACTTCGGCAAATCAAAAACATTAGAAAAAATCTGAGTAAAATTATAAAAAATTATCTAAATATTGTTTAATTGGCAGTGGGTTTGAGGGCAAGTATTGGTAGATGTGTGTGGTCCATGCATATTTGTGTATGTTTTAAAGAGGAATTAGAAGAAAAGAGGAAAACGACTTATGGAGGTATGTACTACTGAATACAATTTTAAAATTCAAATTTTTAATCACTTTATTTCATACATAAGAGGGACATAAATAGCTTAAACAACTTGCAGTTTGTAAGTGCTTAGTTTTGAACTTAGTTTTCTACTCTCTAATGGTTTTCAAAAACAACTGAATTTTACCAAAACAATACTGGAAAAAGACCTCATGAAAAGCACTGTCTTGAATGAAGACACTTACCTAATACCCTCTGTCCCTAATGTAATTAAGAAAAGAAAAGATAGGAAAGTGGCTGGGCTTTGTTTTTTTTACATCAGCTTAACTTTGAAATAAATAACTCTTTTCATTTAGACTTTTAATTTATTTATTACAGTTTGGTTTAATTAACTAATTCTACAGGAACATTAAGGAATCATGACAGGATATTACTAAAAGTATCAGGGAATTACATATTGCTAAGGAATGATAGTAGCCACCATGAAGTGGCCATGCTCAAATCTCTTCCCATAACCACCTAATTTCTTTGCAAGGGGTTTTTGCTGTGTTTTATTTCAGTGCACTGACATTTTCAAATTTGCCACATAATATTAAATGACTGCAAGTTGCTTTATTCCTGATAAGAAAGTGTACCAGTAAATTAGGAAACACTGGGTTAAGAAGCCATGTGAGGCACTTCCTAGCAATGCTTTATGCATCTGCTTGCTGCTGGAACTGAGTGGAGAGTTTGTAATCTCCTACACTAGTGCTTTACTTATTTTTGTCTTTTACATTGTTTTTATTATTGATTATTAAAATATATTCATTAAAATTCACTCTGTGGTGTATAGTTCTATGGGCTGGGCAAATGCACAGTATGTGCCCATCAATATAGGCATGATAAAAAAGAGTTTCATTACATTGAAAATTTTTCTGTGCATTCCATTTGCAGTCAAATGCTGCCCCTTCTTTTTACCGCTGGCAACCACCAATCTACTTTCAGTCCCTATAGTTTTGCCATTTTTAGAATGCCAGACAAATATAATCAGATGGTATATCGCCTTTTGGGTTTTGTTCCTTGCACTTAGCAAAATGCATGCTGGTGCTTGTATCAATAATCTACTACTTTTTATTGCTATAAATCATTCTAGTGTATGCATGTATCAGTTTATATAATCAGTGGTTGAATGACATATGGTTTTTGTGTTTCCAGATTGATTATAAATAAAGCTTCTGTAAACATTTAAATACAGATTTGTGTGTGTAAATATACATTTTCTTTTTTTTTTTTTTTTTTTTTTTTGAGACGGAGTCTCACTCTGTCCCCCTTGCTGGAGTGCAGTGGCCGGATCTCAGCTCACTGCAAGCTCCGCCTCCCGGGTTCAGGCCATTCTCCTGCCTCAGCCTCCCGAGTAGCTGGGACTACAGGCGCCCGCCACCTCGCCCGGCTAGTTTTTTTGTATTTTTTAGTAGAAACGGGGTTTCACTGTGTTAGCCAGGATGGTCTCGATCTCCTGACCTCCTGATCCACCCGTCTCGGCCTCCCAAAGTGCTGGGATTACAGGCTTGAGCCACCGCGCCCGGCCTACATTTTCATTTTATCTCCAGCAAATATCCTGGAGTAGATTTGAGTTACATGTTCAGTGTGTATTAATTTTGCAACAAACTACAAAACTACTTTCCAAAGTGGCTGTATAGTTTTGCACTCCTGTCAGCAAAGTAGAAGGGTTTCAGATATTTTGCATCCTTGCAAGTCCTTGGCATTTGGCTTTAGTCATTTTATAATTGTGTATTAGCATTTTATTGTTATTTGTATTTTTTTATTTTCCTAAAAATTTATATTGTTTAGTGTTATTGTGAGTGTGAGACTGATACTTTTCTAGCTCTCTGTTCTGATACATGCCAGAATTCTTCAAATGTTGCTTTTAACTGTTTTCTTAATGCAAAACATGACAATAAAGTTTGTGTAAAGAGAAGTTCAGCATTTAAAACATGATTAGACCTTTAAATTAATGTTGATAAACATTTAAACTGATAATATCATCAAGAGTCAGAAGGTTATGTTTTGTCATTATTTCTGATGTGAGGATATTTGTGATATACTTAATCTTATGTTATAATTGTTCATTAAAAAAAATTCCCCAGCTATAGCAAAAGTATACATGAGCATTTTACTCTGATAAAGAAGTTGAAAGTCACCAGATAAAATATGGCTCGGATCCAAACCCGGAGAGCAAGCCAAATAAACTACAAAATCAAAGTTAAAAAAAATCCATTAAAGAAAAACACAGAAACTTAAATGAACTAAATTCCAGGAAATAACATCCCTCTCCCAGGAAAGAACAGACCTGTGGCTTAATGATTGGAGAGGAAGGAGTTTGATTCTTCATTTAGAGAGGAAATGCCTGTGTACAGATGTTATTATTTCAGATCTTCAAATAATTATAAGAATTAGTAATTATTATTGCCAGGTGGCAGAAAATGAAGTCGGAATCCACAATCTTTGGCATTACTATATTTTAGAAATAAAATGGAAAGTGAAAACAAATACCATTTGCAATAATTTTAAAAGCATATCAAATTGCTATGAAAAATATAATAAAATATGTTCAAGATCTATGCACTAATACAACATATTGCTTAGAGATGTTAAAGAAGACCTAAATAATGCTGACTTACACATGGCATATGGGATGTACTTGGTTTGAAAGACGCAGTAAGTTTGAGTCATCCATTCTTCCCAGGAATATTTATGGTTTCAATGCAATCTCAATAAAAATACTAGCAGACTTTTGAAGAAATTTATATGCTAGTATTAAAATTTATGTAAAAATGTAAATATTTAAAGGAACCCAAATAATCCTTAAAAGGAACAAAAAGATGTAAGTCTTACTTAATCTAAGTTAAAAATTAACTATAAAGTTATAATAATCAAGGAAACTTATTATTCATGAAAGAATAGACCAAAGATCTATGAACAGAATAGATTCCAAAAATAAATCTGAAGATTTATAGTTAGCTAATTTTTGACTAAAATGTCAGGTCAACTTAATGAGGAAGATAAAGTACTTTTAAAATTTAGTACTGAAAAAATTGCCTGTCTCTAGTAACATAATAAATAAGCATAAAGTAAATGCTCTGTCCTGCTCTATACACAAAAAGTAATTTGAGATAGATTATAGTGCTAAATGTAAATACTAGAAAATAATTTTAGAATAAGCAAGATAATATATTTGAAGACTTTGGCTAGGCAAACATTTCTTAGATAAAACATAAAAAGCACTAAAAATTGATTAGATTTTATTAGAGTTAAAATTTTTCTGTTCATTAAATGACATCTAAAGGTAATTGAATAGAAAAATTATACACTGAATTTGTTTTCATAAATGCAACTTTTAAAACCTTTTAATCCATAAGATACGAAGAATCAAACTAAATGCCCATCAATGACAGATTGGATAAAGAAAATATGGCATATATACTCCATGGAATGCTATGCAGTCTTGAAAAATGAGATAATGTCCTTTGATGGAACATGAATGGAGCTGGAGGCCATTATCCCTAGCAAACTAATGCAGGAACAACAACAAGAAAAACAAATTCCACATGTTCTCAGTTATAAATGGGAACTAAATGATGAGAACACATGGACACAGAGAGGAAAATGGACATGGGGCCTACTGGAGGAGGAGGGAGAGGATCAGAAGAAACAACTATTGGATATTAAGCTTTGTACCTGGGTGACAAAATAATCTGTACAACAAACCCCTGTGACACGACTTTCCCTATGTAACAAACTGGCACCTGTATCCCTGAACCTAAAATTGATGTTTTTTTAAAAAAAATATTTTAAAAATTCTTAAAATGTAATGAGAACAAAAAATTCAGGTGAAGCTGGGTAGATTTAAATGGGCACTTTAACCAAAGAACTTGTATGAATGACAAAAAATTTATGAAAAGGTATTTTGTTATTTAGTTCATCAAGAAAATACAAATTAAAATCACAATGAGATACCACTAATCTCCTACTAGAATGGCAAACATAAAAAGGATAGACAATTTTTAAATGGTCTGAATTTTGAAATGTTTTCTAGAATATGGATCCACCACAACACTCATAATTTGCCGATGGGTATATTTCATTATGTAGCTATTTGGATAACTGTTTGGCAGTTTCTAATAAAAACAAACACGAATATAGCCAATAATTTATCAGTATTTACACCAGGAATTTTTAAAAAGTCAACGAAACAACTTGGGAAATAGTAGATACAACAGACTTATTTTTAATAGCACTAGACTAAAAACAACTTTAATTTGCATCATCAGGATGATGAACACATCCTGTTTTAGTCATAACTGAAATATTACTCAAATATTAAAAGGTATGAATTAATGTTACAAGATGAATAGTTTCAAATATAGTATGTTAAGCAAAAGAAGCCAGACACAAAAAGCCAGATTGTTATTTCAAGGACGTTAAATCTAAGAACAGGCAAAATTAATCTATAGTTTTAGGAATATGAAATTATTTTCTTCTTGTAGAGTACAGAAGAAATAGACTGAAAGAAACAAGATATATCTCTGGGAATATGGAAATGCCCTATCTCTTGTTTTGAGTCGTGGTTACATTAGGTTATACAACTATTAAAATTTGCCAAACCAAAAGGTGAAATATGCATATTTTATTTTATGTATTTTAAAATATTTTAAACGTTAATGAAATAAAACATATTTGAAAAAAACAAAAACAAAACAATAATTGTGCTCTTATTAGCCTTTTGTTTTGCTGTTGTACTTCAATTTTGGAAATGTGTCTCCACCAGTAAGATTATTATCTTTAAATCTTATTTGTAGAGTGTTTCTGCGTATATGACAGATCATTATCTTCAACAGACCATCTTTGTAAAGTCTGATTTATTTTATGTTTTCTAGTTTTATTTTATTTCTAATTGGCAGATAATAATTATACATATTTATGGGGTACAATGTGATGTTTCTATACATGTATTCACTGTGGAATGATCAAATCATTAAGACATTTAAAATTGAGCTTAAAATTTTATTTTCAAAATTAACTCCCTTTAATCAATTCTTTACACAATTCCTTGGCTGGTGGGGGAGGGGAAGGATCAGAAAGAATAATTAGCACAATTTTTAGTTGTAGCCATTAGGATTAAACTGTTTCTTAAATCTGATTTAAATATTACATATTTTTTTTCTTCTTTTTTTTTTTTTTTTTGAGACGGAGTCTCGCTCTGTCACCAGGTTGGAATGCAGTGTGCAGTGGCACAATCTCAGTTCACTGCAGCCTCCACCTCCCAGGTTCAGGCAATTCTCCTGACTCAACCTCCCGAATAGCTGGGACTACAGGCTTGCGCCACCACACCTGGCTAATTTTTGTATTTTTAGTAGAGACGAGGTTTCACTATGTTGGCCAGGATGGTCTTGATCTCCTGACTTTGTGATATGCCAGCCTCAGCCTCCCAAAGAGCTGGTATTACAGGCATGAGCAACTCTGCCTGGCCCATAATTGCAAACTTTGATTACCAGATTCACTGATTGAGTCCCTCTTCTAATGTTTCGTGTTTATATTTCTTTGGCTTGTTTCTTTCCCCTCACATCCTCAACTATACTCTTATTGATTATAGTGATAGTATATCAATTTCTGTTTCCCTTATTACCTGATCAGAATAAATGACATATGTTATAAGCTAAATTTATTTAGTGTTAAGTACTCAAGGATTTAAATAGAATAATGTAATATATGAATAATATAATATTTATCTATCTTCAGTGATTTCTTAAAAATTTCAGTGTTATCTTTCCAGGCATTTTTGACAATGGCAGTTTATTAATTTTTATTTTGATTGTCTTAGTGTAGAACACTTGGTCACAATGATAGGGTCTAAGGACTTGATGTTTCTCTATGAACATTTTATCTTAAATAAGTGTGTAATTTTATGACACATAGCGTAGGATGACTATGTGTGTGTGTTGAAGAGGGTGGAATATGGAGATTTGTGAGGAGGGCAGCATTTGTCTCCAGGGTTCCTATGTTTTCCTGGCAGGGAACCCAGCTGCCTGCAGCTGTGGTCTTTACAACTTTTGGTCTAAAGTGAAAAAAAGAATAATTTTGTAATCCCATATGAACATGTCAGGAATAAATGATGACTGTACTAGGCCATATGATCTACCATTCTCAAAGGTCAAGGGGGTATTACTATGATTCATGTTCTTGCTGAACACACATAGCTTTCTCAAGGAGTAGTTCTGAAAGCAAAAGCATCACAAAGAAGAGTGATAAAGGAATCAAAAATACAGGAATCAAAAAAGAAGGATTGATGAGCAGATTAACCATGGATGTACACTATTAAGGATGTTTTCTAGAGGAAGCATCTGCTATTTTTCTGTGTCCTCTGATTTTTATTAAAATCCTTGTTCTTATGTACTCTGGCCCCTCTCTTGCCTTTTAGCTTCGTTCTACTTGGGTTTGGAGAAAACTCTCCTCTTCAGAGCTCCGTATCACTGGATTCCTGATAAATTTGGCCAGTGGAAGACACTGAGGGGGAATTGGCCAACCGAGGAAAGGGAGAAGACCGAATGTCTCTCCTTCTGTTTTTGCCTCTCCTAAAGTCACTTCATCATCTCTGAGGCTCTGGCTTCCATGAGCAAGGCTTATCAAATTTCTAGCTTCTGTTGGATAATCTTGGCACCTGGGCACTAGTAACACTGCCTGACTTACTAGTTTCTCCATTCTAAAATGGTAGACACCTTTGCTGCCAATCTCACCATAGTTGTTAATCTCAAGATCACTTCACAGTCCCATTTGGTTTAATATAATAGTTATTTTATCAAGTATAGTAATTTCAAAGAATTAAATATCCTATTTTTCTGATTAGATTGTGACTTGCATCTATTTTATTCTATCAGAATCTTCACCATTCTTCAATGTCCACCTAAAATGCTTTTCTTGTTTTTTATTAAAAAAAAAAAAGTCAACTCTCTTTAATACTTTGTTCTTCTATTTATACTCAACAATCTCATATTGATGGTAGTTTCATACAAGCTTGTCTATTTTAAATGGCTATTTGTAGAGAACTATGTCTCATTTATCTTCGTATCTCCCAATGTGCAAAAATGTAGAAGATGTAACATCTCTCCCACTCTGCATTCTCACACGTATTATGTAACTGACAAATGTTTGTTGCAGTGAAGTAAAATAGATATACAGGATGTGCTATGTCATAGCTGAAAAAATAAAAAAAAAAAAACACTAAATTTGGGATTTCTTGAAGATAGAGACAGTTATAAACTGGATTATGGCAAATTTTCCATTAATGTATTAATATAATTTGCACCATAATTTTGCCTGGAATATTGCTGGTTTATGCATATTTCCCTGTCTAATTAAGTACTTCATTTCATTCTCTAAGGTATCTAATTTTGGACAATAAAAGTATACATTATCAGAGTTATAACCTAGACTACCAAATACAATAAAAAAAATAGTTTATATACACCAAATAATATATTTACCTCTTTTTTTTTTCTTTTTCTTGAGATGGACTTTCGCTCTTGTTGCCCAGGCTGAAGTGCGATGGCACGATCTCAGCTCACTGCAACCTCCACCTGTCAGGTTCAAGCAATTCTCATGCCTCAGTCTCCTGAGTAGCTGGGGTTACAGGGCCCCCACATTATCCCTGACTAATTTTTGTATTTTTAGTAGGGACGGGGTTTCACTATGTTGGCCAGATTTGTCTCAAACTCCTCACCTCAGACCATCCACCTGCCTCGGCCTCCCTAGTGCTGGGAATACAGGTGTGAGCCACCACGCACAGCCTCAAATAATATTTTTAAAATCATGAGGCCCAGGACCAAGTTCAAGAATGAAGAATGAGAAAAGAAATGACTTATAGGGTTTCTTATTTGTTCTTTTTCAAGACTTTTGAGGCTGTTAAATAAATGAACCTGAGTAAATTGAACTGAGAGACTCAAATTATCACTGTAAATAATTCTTATAAAGAATGTCTCCTCATCACAGTAAGCTGGAATTGTGTACTTCCCTGACAAGTATATGGTAGATGATGACTCAGGCTGAGATGGAACATTGGAAAAATAATAAATAAGAGAAAATGGGCAGTGAGCATCAGACAATGGGAGAATCTGCTTACCTAATGAGGCATGGGTAGTCAGACAGAGGCAAGGCAAAGAACGGCAAGTGCAGGTACTCACTTCTATAAATATAATTACCATATTCAATAAGCTTCCTTAAGATGCACACTAATATTCTAGTAAAAACCACTATGTTACATTCAAGGTTTTTCTTTCGCCCCTTAAGCTGGAAAGCAACTGGAGGCTCACACTTCCTGAAAATTAATCTTGAACTATCATCGCTGGGAATTAAGCAGATTTCAGTCATTCAACACAGATTGATTGCCTACAAAAAAGATTAGTATGATGCTAAATGCCTGGTATAGAGTGTTGAATGAAGCAGACATGATATCTGCCCTTTTAAAACTTTACAACTCTTGAAAAAATAGTAATTAAACCAAAAAGCAAAGCAAAATATGTGAATATAGAATGTTAAACTTCCCTTTGCATTTACTTTCAGTTTTTAACCTTCACAGAACATGTTTAGAATGCCATTCAGATTTAGGGATGAGAATAATGAAATTAGAATCATTTTTCAAGCTAGTGCTACTTCTGCGTGGACCCAGTTTATTACATAGTTCCTTATTATGAGCTGTGACCTTGAGTTTACAGAAAGAAGGAAAGGAGAAAAAAAAAATCATTTAGAAATATCCTGGCTGTATTACGAATTCAAAGGAGGAATTAAAATCAATGAAAGTTATTGGCAAAAAAGAATACAGTGATAAAGATTTCCCAGGCTTCTACATGAAGTCAGAATGAACATTAAGAACAACAGCAGCCAACATCTGCCATGGTACTCCCTGGTTGTCTGAAGTCATAAAGAAACAGAAGCCTATTTTAAGATACAATTTGATGTAAATAATATGTCCTTTGCTCAGAGTCAAAAATGATGTATCTAGATTTAAACAATAACAAGGAGACAGTTGTTTCAGGAAGCAAAGCTAATGAGAGATGATAATTAATTTTTATGCTTGTTACTAACAAAGTTAATTTTACCTTTATCAGCCTTCATCCCCACCCCCCTACCTTTCCACTCAAACATCAATCTTACAACTTCTAGCTTTACCAGCAAATTTCAGAATATCTGCAGGGCAAAAATTTCTGAATTTAATTTACTCAAGGCTATTCAAAGACAAACTCAGGGAGTTGGACCTCAAATCTCTCTTCTATTACATCTGGATGATGAGGTTTATTTAGAACTCCGAAAACGGAATACCATGAAATTAGATCCTGTGCTCTGAAAGTTCTGAACTTTTTATTGCCAGGTTAAAATTGGTAAGAGTTAGCTCTTGAGTACCAGATAAAAAGTGAATCTTCATGGATCTTAACTCAATTTGTATAGTTAGTTTCTCCACTGGATTATTCCACCCCTTTAAATCTCTTCACCCCTATAAAATTGTCTCTGACCATTTCATCCCACAGCACCTTACTTTGTCATGGATCAAGTAGCTAGTTTTTACCATATTGTATGGCACCTAAAATGTACTACTCATTTTGCCTATATATCATGTTGTACTCACTGCTGTTTCATATATGACAAATTAATTTCAAGTAAAATAGAACCCATTATTTCTAGTTTTTAGGCTTTCTGTTAACTTATTAAACAGGTGGATTAATATTTTTGCCCAATTTTTGAAATATAAACACGAACTCATTTACTTTCCTTCTTCAAGTTTTACTTTAATCACTCAGAAATTGTACTAATTTCATCTTTCTCTGCATCTGATTTATGAAATAAAGTATTTGTTTTCAGATCTGACTTGATGTAATATAAGGATAGTGGATTAGTTGGTATAAACAATGATCCATCAATTTTGTAATCATATAAATAATTAAAGACATATTTATGTTTTATTGATAACTGTTAAGTATTTAAATAGCTGTGCTTTCACTTATTCGGCACATCTAAATCATGGTAATTTTTTTTTAGTTTTTTGGTACAAGAAAAGTTTTTTTTTTTTCTTTTCATTCTTCTTCCCAGATGAGAAATTGATTTGAAAGTATACATGGACAACTGTATGAAAGCATTGGAGAGACACATGAATATGGTCACAGTTTCTTCAACTAATGCAGAAATGTCAATTTTTTTTTTCTAAAAGCAAAGCAAGCAGCAAAAAGGAAAAAAAAATTTTTTTAAGTTGTTACAGTCATAGTTAGCAACTAACTTGGCAAACACTGTTTATATCAGATGTTCATGCATGGTTGATCATGCAGATGTTCATGTATGATTTATGGCAGCAAATTTGCAAAAAAATTGTTTATTTGGCCTAAACTTGCTTTCATAATAATTTTCATGTCTAATTGTAGGATAGAAGAAGGGTGTTTTCTTGTTTAGTAAAAAATATTTTAATATATTTTACCTTTATTTCATTTTATTACTTTGCTACAATTACTAAATTTATAAAAAGTCCAGGCCAAGCATGGTAGTTCATGCCTGTAATCCTAGCACTTTGGGAGGCATAGGCAGGAGGACCACTTGAGGTCAGAAGTTCAAGATCAGCCTGGGCAAAACAATGAGACAGCATCTCTACAGAGAATTAAAAAATTACTTGGATGTGGTGGTGTACTCCTAGGTACTTGAGAGGCTGAGGTGAAAGGATCATTTGAGCCCAGGAGCTTGAGGTTGCACTGAGCTGTGATCCTACCCCTGCACTCCAGCCTAGGACTCTGTCTCATAAAAGAAAAAGTTTTATTCCATGGAGACATTTTGTTGTTACTAGGTTTGCACTATGAAGTTAGAATTATAAATATGTCATAATTGTACAGCATATTTAGCAGGATTATGAATACATATATTTAAATTATATTTTATTTATTTTGAGAAAATTGTAACTTACAAATGGATAGGTGCATGGGCTGGGTGCAGTGACTCATGACTGCAATACTAGCACTTTGGGAGGCAGAGGCAGGAGGATCACTTGAGGCCAGGACTTGGAGACCAGCCTAGGCAACAAAGTGAGACCTCTGTCTCTACAGAAAAATAAAAATTAGCCAAGCAGGATTACCTGTGCCTGTAGTTCCAGCTACTCAGGAGGCTGAGGTGGAAGGATTGCTTGAGCTCAGGAGGTCAAGGCTGTAGTGAGCGGTGATCATGCCACTCTACTCCAGCCCAGGTGACAGAGCCAGACCCTATCTCAAAAAAAAAAAAAAAAAAAAGTAAGCAGGCTATTTTTTTCAGCACTTTTGCTGGAAAGGAAAATTTATGTTGAAATATGACAACCAAGAAAATCTGTAAGATTTTGCTCAATGGACAAAGAGCTCAAATGTCTGCTTGACATGATTTACCTTGATCCTTCTGGGTATCACATAATGGAGTGTTCTTAGTGCTATTTGAGCAGATTGTAAGCTTAAATTGTTTTTGTTTGTAATTACTCTCATCCAGCTGTGGATAATCAAAAAGATAACCAATGGGAGAAGGCGCCAGCTCTCCTAGTATAATTCACCCTGTAAGGAACAGAAATTGTATTGAATGGAAGGGTTGCAACATCCAGGCTATAATTGCATACTATTGAATTACAGTCTCTACTAGACTTCTTTTCCATGGGAGTTCATGTGATTGAAGAACCTCACTAGAGTTGACGAAGTTGAAGAATCTGTCCAGATTTCTTTACTTACATCCAAAGCTTATTGGAATGACCAGATGGATATTTCTGCATTAAGATGGGTCATAGTCTTTGGAAATGTATTTCACAGAATGTCATTCATTTTTTAATTAGTACTTGAATGTGTTATATGTTTATGGGAAAGGATATTAGACACACCTTACTAAATACATAAAACAAGCAAAGTATGGGTAACTGGAATAAAATATGGCTATCAGTTCACTAACTCATTTTGTTTTCCTTTTTTTTTCAACCTAGCAATCACTAAAATCTAGATTTACTAAATAACATTGAATTTTCTCATACTCTGGAGTAGATGACACAGTGGAAACCAAATCTTTCCAAAATAAATTTGAAGCAAAAATAGCCATTAAGATTTTTTTCTACTAAAAACATTGATATATTGACTATTATATTCCACTCTTAAAAATCACAGCCTGGGATTTTCAACTCAAAAAAAAAAAAAAAAAAAAAAAGCATTAACAAACCAACATAGTAACACTTTAAATATTTAATAAAGTTGAAACAACTAAGGGAGAAATTTTCTGGAATTCATTTCTTGTGTGTTCATTCTGGATTATAAACCATGATTATGTAGTTCCATTTTAATTTTGAATTCCAGATTTAATGCAGGATTGGGTGATGCAGATATCAGCTGAAGATGAAAAAAATCATTTCTAACAGTAATAATTTATCTCAATGAACCTTGTTACTGCTGTTAATTATGTGTATCAGTCTGGTATTATGGAAAGTTCATGAACATTGTTGCTAATCAGAGCTTAGTTCCACTTCTGGCTCTGCCTTTTTTAAAATGACTTCCCTCCTTCTCTTGTTCAAATTTTCTTCCTCATTACTGAGTTTCCCCAATGTGACATGGACATACTACCATCCTTTTTTTAAAAATATATATATATTTTTTGTAAAGATTAAATTAGATAAGTTATTTTAAATGTCAGATCTAAAATAGACTTTAAGCAAATAACAATGTCTTTTTGTGTTGTTTCTTTAAAATGTATGTGTATATTTAATAATTAAATTCAAGTCATTAGTTTGTTTCCAGATGTTGTTAGAGGTTAAAGTTTCCAATCAGTTTGTTAATGACCAGTGTAATTTATATTTAATAGATACATTTAAAAGTTCCCATTGTCCCTGGACACAGTTGTTGATATTCAATAGCTGCTGAGAAAATGATGCAGACAAGAACGGAGGAATGGGACACTGCCAGTCGGGAAGTGAGCTACGGTGTGTATAGGACTAGTGTCTCCATTGTAATGAAGGCATCGACTTATTCAGCTAATGTTAATAATAAATCCCAGAGAATCGGTATATTTAGAATTTTATGAATGAGCTTTGCATTTACATGATACTTCCATGCCTGAATTAAAAGTCATCCCATTTGTGAAAAAGGTGGTGTGTGGGAAGTCAAACTGTTGTTCTTTTTAGGTAGAAATCAACATTATTAACAACAACAACTGAATGTATTGGCAGTTTAGTAATTTTCCATTAAAGTGTAAAGCAATCAATGATCAAGAAAAATTGAGATTGAGCCAGTTAGGCTTTTTCAACATTTAGTTTGTTTTCCCTTCCGTAGCCCTTTTTTTATTCTGAGTGCATAGATGATGTAAGTGGCAGTATGCAAATCTCCTCCTCTGAGAGCTGTAATTCAGTGCAGTGTATAATTGCAGTGTCCATCTGGCACAGTCCCACAAAAGCACATGTAGCAGTTTAGTTATAAAAATGTTCAGGTGACAGAATGCCAGATGTTTTACATGGTTGTCATCTTTGAATTTCCTTTCATTTTATCACCTAACAGAACCTCAGTATAATGACCTTCGTGTTCATGAATTTTTTTACATTTTCTTTTGACCTCTGAAACATCAGAAAAATAAGCACAGTAAATAATTAGGGTAGAATATGCATAAGTATAGGTATATATCCTACATGGTGTATAAATTATATAGAGTATTACATTATAGCAAAGCCTTCTTTAATATTTTATTTTTGTATGTATTTAGCTATCATATTTAACTATGGTCTTCCTTAGATGAGGATGTAAAATGATATTCAATGTGGTAAATAGTTTCTCATGTTTTGGTTCACTCTTGTAAATCCATGTGAGTCTGGATAATCATAACAGCAAAATATAGAGTAAGTCTTGAATCTGGATTCTACAAAGTCCTCATTCTTTTCTTTTCACTGTTATTTTTGTGATTACTACAGAGGAATGTTTTATACCTTTGGCCAACTTTAAGAACCAGATCTCTGCAATGCTTACCACTCCTTAGTTAGTCTGAATCTTTGTGTCAGTCAGTAATGCCTAGAGAAGGTTCCCTGAAAAAAAAAAGAAAAAAAAAAAAAAAAAAAAACCTGCATTGTTTTTAATGGAAAATAACTAGCTGCTTTAAAGACAAGGACAAATTGTCCAACAATAATTGTAATCTATGGCTCTGGGTGTTTCGATCAGCAGGAATATATCTAGGGTATGTCTAACTTTAGAGGGTTTCCTAATTAATAATAGTGATGCAGCAGTTTTGATAAAGTGTTTAATGCTGAAACTCTTGCTCTAAAATTAATTCTTCATTTGGACATAAAATTCAACTTGAAGGACTTTTGGTTATATAAAATTTCTGAATGTTTTTTATACCTTTCATTTCTTTAGACTGCAAATGGTGGCTGCAGAATTCACTGAAACGTTGAACTTAAAATGTTGTAGCAGTCAAAGAAAACACTGCTGAATTTACTGATTGTTTCTCAAGAATCTATCACCCTGAATATCAGATACTGGTTGATAAAAGGAGTTGCTGCTGCCCTATCATTGTAAGCAGAAAAAGAAAAAAAAAAAAAAGTTTTATATGCAATAGTCAAGAGCTTTAATAGTAGTGGACCGTGATTTTGTTCTTAGAGAGAAATATTTTAGATGAGGAGTTAGATCTTTCCTTTCTCTCATGTCCAGTAGTCAAACTCCTTAGATATAGAATCACTAGCTTCCTGGCGTATCTCTATTTCTCTCACATTTCTCATAAGTTGCCAAACAGAGCAGAATGACTTGGGGAACTTGGGGAGATCAATTTGTCTACATATTGTGCTTCTTAATTTGAATGCTTACAATTGCCATGAATATTTGAAGAAAAATAATCCTTTGGTATGAAATACATCTCTGACCAAGTATGATTTCTCAAACAATATTTGTTGAGATAAATGCATTTATTTTTACATAAATAATAAAATGTGTCAAAAAATTAATTAGCAGTTATACAGAGTATTGCAATAGCTTCCTGTTTTGTAAAATTGCACATTATATCTTTCATTTATTGTAAGAGTTAGTGTGTAGAGAAACTTCAACCTGGGGCACATGAATATTCACCCAGAGAAATTTCAATGTGGGCCAAATGATAATCCATTGTCGATTAACATGCTTTATGTACCTATAGAATACATTAGGCTAACACCCATTTGATCATTGTGAAACTGGAGATGACTGATTTTATTCCAATTAATAAAAACTGACTTTGTTATAGAAGTTGACTAATCATAAGTACATATATACTCTAGTACTTTCGGAATTCATCTTGAGAAAAAGACTGATTTATTCAATTAGAATAAAGTAGCTTTCAGAAGTATGTGACATGGGACAAAAATTAAAACCTAAGGAAGCAAAGGCTTAAAGCTTGATATTAGGGTCTTGTAAAGGATCAGTCCGACAAATTAAAAACAGAAACTTTTGGCCGGGCGCAGTGGCTCACCCCTGTAATTCCAGCACTTTGGAAGGCTAAGGAGGACAGATCACGAGGTCAGGAGTTCGAGACCAGCCTGGCCAAAATGGTGAAACCCTGTCTCTACTAAAAATACAAAAAGTTAGTCAGGTGTGGTGACGCGCGCCTGTAGTCCCAGCTACTGAGGAGGCTGAGGAAGGAGAACTGATTGAACCCAGGAGACAGAGGTTTCAGTGAGCCGAGATCGCACCATTGCACTCCAGTCTGAGCGACAGGGCGAGACTTCTTCTCAAAAAAAAAAAAAAAAAAAAAAAAAAAGAGACACTTTCTTCAAGGCAGCAGGATTGCCCATAAAGACTCTCCTGTTTGGGGCTAACACACAGTGTTTGAAGGCTAAAAAGGGCCATTTTAAAGCATTATACATTTTACACAACAAGAAATTAAGAATCTAGAATATGTCCCCACTTGCCCAGATTACATAGATATTATTGATGGAATTAAAGTGGAGCCTAGTAAAACCAGTACAGATTCTAGTACACTCTCTACCAAAGTATACACTGTTATGTACAAAAACAAGTGAAGAAAAAAGAAATAAGACTCAAAATGGATTCATATCAAGCCTACTGTATGTAAGAGGTAACATTAAGTGTGGTTAAGGAATAAAGGCACAAAAAGCCTGAAATAAGCAACATTTGAAAAGGCAAATGAAAACTTGATAGGGTAACTATTAAAGTAACTCTTCATATACAACAAAAATCTTCTTACGACTGACCTGTAATATATCAGTTACCATTTGTCAGAGAAAAAAAATATTGATTTTACTATTCCACATTCCTTTATATATGCAGATTGTGAGGACAAACACATCCCCTTTTCTCCAGGTATTTTCAATAAAATTTCCAGTGTTCACAGATCCACATAATCAAAAACAAATGTACATTCACTTCTTATAACATGCTTTGCGTATTATAAAATTATATTTTTGGTCTGGTTGTAGATGAATTCATAGCTGAAATTGTTTTTTATCAATATTACAACTAATGACTCTAGAAAGACCATAATTTCTTACATCTATTTATATAATATTGTGGCAAATATTTGTGTGTATGTAGGGGTGTGTGTGTGCGTGTGTGTGTGTGTGTGTGTACATGTTGATATTTCAAAATTGTTAACCTGACGTTCACTAAAATGTATTTCTTGCAGTTATATTGTATTTCTTTGGAGGCAAATAATTTTAAATATTGATATAGTACAAATATAGGTTAGTTTGAATCTTGTTAGGTGTTAAATATAGTTGAGAACAGTGTTGTCTAGAAACATAATTATGCTGAATATTAATGTATCGAAATTCTTAATCTGATTCATTACTGGGTGAAGAAAGAAAACTCATCAAAGTAATTTCTTTTTTCTAAAGAAAATGAAGCACCATCCTACAAGATTAAAAATGTTGTGTAAGAAAACACACAGAAGAATTTAAATCATATTAAATGTTTAAACGCGTTCAAACATACCTCAAAACATATGTTCTGCAATGAAATTTTGCCTGTTTAAAACAAGGTATAATCATTAAAATACAATTAAAATCATGTCATAACATAAAAGAAAAGCTACCATAAGGATATTGTGAGTAGTATTAGGTGCCAGATTTACCTGAAAAAATTCTCATCATTCTTTATCTTCAGCAGTAGAATATGGGCACTAGGGAAATTGCTATGTGTTTTTTTTCATCTGTCATCTAAACCATTGACACAAGGGCAAAATGTAACAAGTGGGAACACCTTATGGACTTGGAAACTTTGTGGAGTTTCAGTTTTATAAAGCTAAAAATAAATTGTTAGTGACACACAAAAGCATGACAGTCCTGTTTTTATTTGTGCATTGTTTCAAGCAAAATTTAAAATGTAAGCTTAACCAAAGTACGTCGGTTAGCACTGTAACAAAAAGACTTTTCAAAGAGGTATTAATTTTGTTAGATTTAATTGTTTCCTAAAGAAGTCTACTGCCATCATTCATTCAGCTTTCTTATCCTTATAAAATGAAATGGATAGCAAAAGAAAAGAGGATATAAGGAAAGAAAGAAGAGAGGGAGTGAAAGTTTCTTATTCCATTTGCACTGTTCTAAAGGAATACCAGAGGCTGGGTAATTTATAAAGAAAATAAGTTTATTTGGTTCACAATTCTTCAGACTCACCATGCTGGCAAGAAGCATGGTGCCAGCATCTGCTTCTGGTGAAGGTTTCCTGAAATTTCCATTCATGGTGGAAAGCAAGGAAAGCAGGCATGATTTGGCAGTGGAAGAAAGCAAGAGATGGGAGGAGGTGCCAGACTCTTTTTAACAGTCTGTTCTTCCAGGAACTATTAGAGCAAGGATTCATTCATTACCACAAAGATGACACCAAACTATTCATGAGGAATTCACTGCCATGATCCAAACACACCTCACCAGACCTCACCTCCAACGCTAGGTATTAAATATCAACAGGAGATTTGGAAGGGACAAATATCCAAACCATATGAGAAGGAGTAAGGAAGGAAGGCAGATTTAGCATATATGATTTGAGTAGGTGTCTAGGGGGAAACTTCAAAATCAATAACTTTCTAAGTCTAAGGATAATACCAAAAATAGAGCATCAAGCAGACCTGAGGTTTCTGGTAGATTAAAATATGCATCTATCCATGGAAAGTGATTTACCCAACAAAAGTTTAAATTTGAAAAAGTAGACTTCTAAACATTATTATTACCAATGTAAAAACAAATATAAACAAACTGCAAGAGCCAAAACTTAAGCAAATAATAGAATGGGAAGAAAGCAAATAAAAAGGATCTAACCATGATCAAAATGCTTGAAATAATTGTCAAAAATGATTCTGAATGCCTCCTTTAAATTTAAAACTATTATATTATTGTGTAGCAGGAGAGATTTCATATAGGATGGGAAATACTTTCTGTGGAATCAACTACGTTCACAGTTGTCTTGAATTTTAGTGAATCATTAAAATTCTTTTTGTTTTATGTTTTCAGATATGTACCTTTTTCATAGCTCTATTCCTTTGGTTAAAATGTGTCGTGAGAAGTCCTTTTAGTTTTAAGCTAGGAAAAATAAGTTTCTTGGAGTCATCAGCAACCCAAAAAGGTCTAGATATGAAGAGAATTGAATGAGGATTTCTCAGACAGTCATGAACACATTAGATTTATCAAACCTAGAACTGAATAATTTGAACAGCTTCAGAACTTGATTCTTCATCTAAATTCAGGATGTGGGAGGAAAATACTCATTAGTCTACAATATGAGTTAACTAGATGAATTGAGTGGCAGCATAAAATTAAAAAAAGCTGAAGTAATTTTAATATGAGAATATTTTACATGTAATTAAAGATGTGCTCTGCTCCTATTACTGTGAAGGAAACTGCCTACATGTCTTGTCCTATCAAGTATGCAGAATGAAAATATTTGTCAGCATTTGTCAACAAAGAGCACAAAATGCACAGACATGCACACACATTTAAGAGCAACACAAATTTGTTTTACTGATACATATTTCAATATACTTAAAATGTTTGAATCAGTAATTCTAAAAACCGATTTTTTATTGAATTTTAAGGGAAATACTTAAATATCATATTTATTAAAAAATATAAAGTTTAACATTTAATTTTTCCACATATATGTACACATATGCCAATACCACAAACCTACACATACACACACACACACACCACACACAAAATACATTCACTTACCTTACAAGATCATATGCATCAATAGAAGAATTAGCAAATAGAGAGTGCATTTCTCTCAAACACTTTATCATAAATTCCAATGGATATATCAAACAAATGGGACTGGTTTGGTATGCTTAATTTTGAACATACAGTGCCATATTCAAATGGAAAGTGGCAAAAAATGAGCAAAATTCAGAGAGAAGCATTATTCATTGTGTTCTACAAGGTGCTGTGCTGGACAATATATTTATTATCTCACTGGTCCCATCATTAAAATATTGATAACTTACATTACAAGTCTGTTTGATTCTTCTGTATAGTAAAGACTACAATATTTTGATAACATCTGTGTTAATTTATTTTAGAGTTAAGAAAATGCTACATTCCATTTCCATAGTTAAAACAAGCTACACGTTTCTTGTGTTATATTGCATCAAGTTTTCTGAATAACAATAGTCCTAACAGATGCCTTATGGAAAAATTATTGGCTGTAGTCATATAACTTAAAAACATCATCATAAACACATTTCTTGGAAATTCAAAGTGAATATTTGTGTTTTGAAAGATCTGAGGAGGTGCGGTGGCTCACACCTGTAATCCCAGCACTTTGGGAGGCCAAGGCACGTGAATGACGAGGTCAGGAGATCGAGACCATCCTAGCTAACACGGTGAAACCCTGTCTCTACTAAAACTACAAAAAATTAGCCAGACGTGGTGGTGGGCGCCTGTAGTCCCAGCTACTCAGGAGGCTGAGTCAGGAGAATTGAGTGAACCCAGGAGGGAGCTTGCAGTGAGCCGAGATCGCGCTACTGCACTCCAGCCTGGGCGACAGAGAGAGACTCCGTCTAAAAAAAAAAAAAAAAAAATCTGAGGAAACATGTTTTAAAATATTTATTTATATCATAAAGCTCTTCTTTGCGCTAATTCTTTCTTTTTTTAAAAAAAACAACATTTTAAAGATTCTTCAGAATAACTGTTTTAAACTGTACAAAGTTTGTGGACAAAGACATCATCATATTTATATATAAATAAACTTTTTCTTACATGGGAAATAACAGGTTTTAATTAAGCTTTTACTGAACAAATAGAACATTTAAATGACACGTTTTATCTTCATGAAACTTCATGAAGCATCTATTACCTTCATATGTGGAGAGTATTTAGAAGGTAACCTTGTTGGTGCAAATACTTAAAAATTGGCAGTAATTCAAATAAAATGGCAGACATTTATGCAGTTTTCATTTTAATGAATAGTGAATGTCTACACAAACCAACCACAAGCAGTAGATATAGTTTTTTGGTCCTGAAAGCATTATGTAGCAATCCTTGGAAATAAAATACTTAAACTACTATTACTCCTAACCAGTCCTCACACATAATTGTGAAGCTCACCATTGTATTTCACACCTAGCTGTCTATTTTGTGATGCATCTTCTGTTAGAAATCTTCACCAATATCCTTCAACTGAATATCATGTCATTTTTCTACATTCTAATGAAGCATCACTTTCATCTTTAAAGCACTTTTTGATAACTGCCTGCACCCTCTCACCCACAAAGTTTAATTATCTCCATAACTCTTTTTCTGTACTTTGTGGTATTCAATGCTTCTATGCCTACACACAGACACAAATACACAATAGTTTATTTATTATTTACATATTTATTATTTACATATATATACAGACATATATAGAGAAAAAAACTTTAAGAAATAAGATGAATAACAAATTTCAGATATATGTTTTCTTCCACATATTCTATATTTTTAGGTTTTACTGTACTATTATACTTTTTATTTCAGTTTTTAATGAGGTGCAAGGTATGGACAGAGATTCAGTTTTCCGCATAAGGATGTCCAATATTTTAAATAGGACTCACAATGACACATAACTATGCTCTGAGTTACTATCTTAACATTGTTGAAGCTTTCAATCTATGAACATGGTACACCTCTATGTTCATATGGGTCTTTTTAAATTTTTTTGTCATTAATTTTTAGTGTTCAGTATAGAATTCCTGAGCACATTTTGTTAGCTTATACTTAACAAACTCGTGTTATTCCAATATGTTATGTAATTCAATTAGATTTATGATACTGGGAAAGAGTTAATATATAAATAATGCATTTTAAAAAATTAACTTCAATTGTTCATTGTTAACATAAAGAAAAACTGTGTTTTCTTTATATTTGCTCTATATCAATGCCTACCTAAATTATGAGTTTATAGACATTTCTTTATTGGTTCCCATATGATTATCCACGTAGCTCTCTCTCTTCTACAAATAAAGACAGTTTTCTTTTTTCCTTAACAATCTGGAAGTTCATATTTCTAGCTTATTGGACATCATAAGAGTGTCAGTATAATGTTAATTAGAAGTGGTAGGAATAGATACCCTTGCCTTGTTTTCAGTTTTAATTATAAAAAGTATTTCATCTTTTATCAGTAGTTTTGATATTAGCTGTAGATTTGTGATGTTATTTATAATGTTAAGGAATTTCTATCCCTACTTTGCTGAGAGTATTAATCAGAAATAGTGTTGAGTTTTGTCAAATATTTGTATACATTAATTGAGACACTTATACCACTTTTTCTTTAATCTGTTCATATGATATTTTGAAGGCTTTCAAAAGTTAAATTACCTTTACATTACCAGAATAATCCCCATTTGATCTTTGTATATTTTATTTTTATACATTGCTGGATTCTACTTGCTACAAGAGTGTATTTGTTAGATTCTATTCTTTTCTTGATGATGTTTGCTTCCATGTTTATGAATAACATATAATTTTACATTTTTATAATTACTTGATTTCATTTTAAAATCAATAGTGGTTTCACAAAAACAGTTTCTGAAGAATTACTCTAATTTCTTTTCAAAATATTTTGTAGAATTCATTGGTGAAACGATCTTGCCCAGGAATTTTCTTTTATAGAAAGGTTTAGCTATTTTAGCTGTGAATTAATGACTTTAACAGACTTAAGACCATTGAAGTGCTCTCACTCGCTCTCTCTTTCTCTCACTTTTTGAATGAACACTCCTTTTCAAGAAATTAAACCATAGTAAGTTGTAGAATTAGTTAGCATAAATTATTTCATATTTTTTATGATCTTTTTACTCTCTATGGTGTTTGTAGTTATATTCCCTTTTTCATTTATTGGGTTCTTAAGTAATTGTCTTTATAATTTTTTTAGAGGTTTTGGTTGTAATCGTCAGTGAAATATATAGGCTGTGGTGAGCTTACCTCACCGTTTAGAAGCAGAACCACGGCTTTTAATTTTTATGTCAACAAATGTATCTGTTATTTATGCCTTTTGTGTTCCCATTGTGTTTAAGAAGTCCTCAAGAAACATAATTCAGCTCAACATTCAGTTCAGTACATTATTTAGAATATGTGTTAAGTTAGCTACTAGATTAGATGAATACACATGAAATGTTTTCTAAGTCAAAAATTGCTTATGCATCTTTTTTTTCATTTAAGGAATAGTTTTTCTATAAATAATTTATATGGCTGTTTGAACCTATAGACGTTTTGAATTATTTTATATTTGTTGATGTAAAAACTGTAGTAGTTTAACAGATACAATTTAATTTTCTAATAAAAATAATATAAAATACTAGCTTTCTTAATATATCTGTGTCTATAAAATGGACACTTCAGAGCATTTAAAATATAAATTACTGGTCCCAAAGTTTTTAAAAATTTTTTATTGGATTCGTAATTGTAGATTCCAGGATGAGCCACTGGTTTTTCCAATATTTTATATAATTCAATTAGATTTATAATACTGGGAAAGAGTTAATATATTAAAATCTTTTTGATATCTTTAGGTAGCATAATTCTATAAGTCCACATGGTAATTAACTAATTATAAGCTGTCAGCATATGATTGCTGACATTTGTAATATTTTGTAATTACATAATTTGGCATGATTACAATTATAAAAAGGATACATGGTAATTGACTAGAATTACTTTTAGTTTTTCAGAAACACAAAATTGTGTTCTATATTAAGACAAGGAATAAAATGTAGAACATTTGGTTCTATCTGAACAGCTATTTGAAAAAAAAATGATAGTACTTAAAATGTAGTTAATTAGATTTTTTATTTGTATTTATATAATATCTTAATATGTTTCATTTAATATTATATTTACCTGATTCTGTTGAAATATATGGAACATAATTATTTAATATAGAGGCAACATTATTCTTTGCTTTGACTTTTTTTATTTTAGTAACTAAGTTATTTTGCATCTTAGTGAAATAAATGAACCAAAAAAAGTGACAAAGAGTGAATTTCTGGACATAATTGCAAGTTTATTATTCACTGATAAAATTCAAAGTTCACTAATAATAAAACATAAGATTTCCTATACACATCTTACCTGATCTTTGTTCTTATATGTTTGATGAAGGGGATAGTATGCTTTGTGAACAAAAGAAGTTAATATGAAAAAGCATGCTGTATACAAAAGTGAGCTTATAATTCTGACATGCAGATTTATAGAGACCAGAAATAGCAAAAATTGGTGATTTTACTAAAATAATACTTAATTCTCTTTAAAGAAACAAGTAAAAAACTACAGTATTTTATTTTTATAGAATGTTTTAATTTCTGATCAAAGTAATTATAACTGGTGTTCTTTTTTTCTTTAAAGGTTTATTGCAGCCAGTAAAACTGAAATTCTCTCTTAATCTCTCCCCACCATCAATCCTATAAATCACTCAAAAGAAGATGTAAAACTGGCATTTATTTAGCTCTTATTCTGTATCAGACAATATCTTTAGTACTCTGAATTCCTCATCTCAGTGACAGTAAATTCTTACCTTTTCCACTACACTGCCCTTCTTTGACCTATCACCTAATTCAGTAACGATTACAGAGGTATTTTTCATTGATAAAATTATACAGAAATTATATGCATTATTAATAGATATATAATAAAAATGTCATTTAATTTACATCACAATTCACTTATGTTGTTAAAGTCTAATTTTTAAATGTTATTCGCTAAGAGCATATATTTTATTTCATTAAAATTTTTAAAAATAGTTAAATATATGTGTGATGGCTGCAATGAATGAAACTGGAGCATTTTTCAATCTGTTGTTTTAAATAAACACTAGATTCATACAACACTCAATTGCACAATTATTGAATATAGCCAGAGGTTTTCAATTTAGAAATAAGGCAATTTTTAAGAATGCATATGAAAGTCAACTACAGACAGTGTTTTATCTTATAGTTCATAATAGACCCATTTTTTGATCTCAGCAATGGACTTAGTTTAAGTTATATAAGCAACAGAACCTTTTAGAGTAGATGAAAAATTGATCAGAGAAAACAATCATGACCTTACAATCCTCTTAAATTGCCTGCCTGTGTTTTCATTTGTTTGTTTTGTGTGTGTGTGTTTGTGGTTTCTTTTTAATATTTATTTAAAGGACGGAAAGCCCCTTTTGAGCAGCTCTGCTCCTGAAGGCAAGTCACCAAATGCGATGGTTGCTGGGAAACGATTGTATTAAAATTATGGTATTGAAAGTCAAACTTTCAGCCCATGAACACACAACAATAACAGAAAGAAAAATATAATACGGAATCCAGGGCTTCAAAATGTAAGTTAGTAAAAAACATAGTTTAATATAGGAGATTATTTTCTTTATTTAAATGCAGTATTTGTAATCTTTAAAACACATTATCTCTTGACAATTAAACAATTTTACCTTTTTTACTAACATAGTTATTGTAAAAGAGTTAAATTTTACTGTAATGATGTCAATTAGGTTAATGAGATATTAATATCATAATTCTAACAAATGATGAATAATGGAATTGTTGAAATCTTTGTTTCCCTTAAAGGATAGTGATTTTATTGAAAATAGTAAAAAAAAGAATATTACCTCTAGAAAACTATTTTTTAAATAGTATTATAATTGACTATATGAAATTACTTATCTCATTTAGACACATTATATTCTAGAATATTTTGAATATGAAATTTTCAAACTTTTCCAGAGACTCTGCATGAATTTTGAAAGAGGGAACTGGTAAAGGAAGACAAGCTATACCTCTGTGATTTAGGTTTTTAGAAATAATTTTCTAATGTTGAAAAATGGGATTGAGACTTTTATTGGAGAAATGTGGAATAGATACAATATTTTCATTTGTTTTAATTTTTTTTGCTACATACAATGAAGCTCCCCAGACATTTTACGTAAAGCAAGCAAAGCAGAAAATGTGAGACAAAATAAATAAATAAATAAATAAATAAATGCCTAGGGACCTAGAGAGAGCAGGACTTGCACAACAAGGTAGAGAATTCCCTGTGTTTTTATATTTTTTTCTTCATATGTTCCAGACTTGGATCTGAAGAAGTTGGTAACCTGAGAACATTAATAAGCATAGACAAAATAAGTGTCAACCAAAGGCTATTCTCTCTGACAAAAGGATCAGGAAAGAATTAGGTTAGCAGACACAAACGTTTAGACAATAACCTCTTTACGCTAGCCAACCACTGAAGAAAAACTATGGCTCCACCCACAAACACATCAGCAAAGATCAAACAGGGAACCTACATATTTACCCTTACTAAACTGTAATGACATGCTTGAACATCTCACTGGGGCACTGTCAAAGAAGACGAAGTCTGGACTTTTATCTCCTTCAGTCAATAACAAGGCCACCATCAGTAGTGTCACTAAAAATCATGCATGGATCTTGAAATCCCACCATCAGTCATCATAATGAGGCTTTTCATCCCTCCTTTGAGGGGTGGTATCAAAGAAGGTCTAATCTAGAGTTAAGTCATTCAACCATTGCCCAGTTGCAATGGCTGCACACTCAACAGAGTATCAGTGGATACTAAATGAGAGATAGTCTCCAATCTCTACCCAGTAATAATGAGGAGCCCCATATCTAAGAATCCAGGGCAGCCTAGTGAGGAGACGGGGCTTCTACCTCTATCTGGCAGGAATTATGTGGCATTTCCAATCTCCTGTTGAAGTGAGACATCAGTGAAGGTCAGCTACAAAAGAAGGTTTAATTAATACCCAGAGTTCCAGAACACAATACACAAACCTCTGTGCTGCAATCAGAAATTACTTGTTGGACCAAGAATAAGAGAGTCTCAAAATCAATGTAAAAGGACAATCAACACATGAAACACCAAGAAGATAGAGATGTTAGAATTATCTGTCAAAGTTTTTAAAGTAGTTATGGTAAAAAATGCTTTAGCAAATAATTATGAACAGATTTGGGGTGGGGAGGGAAGCTTCAGCAAAGAATTGGAAAGTCTAAATAAAGCAATGAAAGATATAAAGAAAGATTAAATAAAAATTTTAGAACCCAAAACTATTTTAAAGAATAAAATGTTTGGTGGATAGGTTCAAGGGCAGAATACAGGTGATATAAGAAGAAAAAAAAAAAAAAAAAAAAAAAAAAAAAAAAAAAAAAAAAAAAAAAAAACAGAAAATAGAGCAATAGACATTACCCAATCAGAATAACAGAGAGAAAACAGACTGAGAACAAAATGAACAGAGCCTCAAAGAACTCTAGGAGTATAACAAAAGATCAATAATATATGTCATTGGAGTCACAGAAGCAGAAAAGAAAGACGGTGGAACTTTAAAAGTACTCTGAGATATAGTAAATGAAAAGTTTCCACATTTGACAAGCAAATCAAGCAACATATTCAATAAAATGAGTGAATACCAAACCCAAAGATAATCCAAACCAAGATGCCTCGTAATTGAATACCTGAAAATAAAGATACATAAAAATGACAGACAAAATAGAGAAAAAACAATGTGAGTGATGGCTGACTTCACATCAGAAGCTATGAATGCCAGAAAAAAGTGGAATATATTTCAAGTGCTTAATGAAAAGAAATATCAACCCCAAAACATACACAAAACAAAAACAGTCTTCTGAAACGAAGGGGAAAGAAAAATATTGTTTTAGGAAAAAAAATAAAAACCTAAGATAACTTATCACCAACAGAATTATCCCAAAAGAATTGCTGAAGGAAATTAAACCAAAAATAAGTTAAAAAGAAGACAACTTAGAACATCAGTAAGGAAAACAGAACATGATAAGAACACTGCATTTAAGTAAACCTCTTGAGGTCTCTAGAGTACATTAGGTGTTTTTTGTTTTTTAGATTTTTTTTTTTTTGAGGCAGAGTCTCACTGTCACCCAGGTTGGAGTGCAGTGGTGTGATCTCGGCTCACTGCAACCTCCACCTCTCAAGTTCAAGCGATTCTCCTGTCTCAGCCTCCCATGTAGCTGGGATTACAGGTTAAAGCAAAATTTTTGAAAATTGGCTAAAATAGTTCTAATTGATGTAGCAAAAATATTTGACAATTATTTTATAACCCGGAGAGGATAAAGGGATACAAAAAGAGATAACATTTTTACACTTCACTTAAATTGAAAATATGCCAATAACAGTATAGTGTGATAAATAATGTATATGTTTAACATCTAGGTCCACCAATAAACAAGCTATACAAAGAAATACACTAAAAACCTTATAAATAAATAAATATAAAATTAAAACTAAGTTAAATAAAATAGCAGACTTAGGCTTAATGTATGAATAATTACATTATATGTAAGTCATATAAATGCACTACTGAAAATGTGGGAATCATCAATGTATTTTAAAATATCACCCAAAGCTATGCTATCTACAATAAATTTACTTCAAATATAACACTATAGGTAACTTAAAAGTAAAATGATAGGAAAAGATATATCAAGCAAACATTAATCAAAAAGAAAAGAATCTATAGTAATAATATGTAAAGCAGAATTCAGAGTAAAGAAAATTACCAGAGGCAAAGAAGAATATTGCCTGTGATAAAAGGGCTTATAAAAGCAGAGCGTTTCTCGGCCTGACACAGTGGCTCAGACCTATAATCTCAGCACTTTGGGAGGCCAAGGTGGGCATATCACCTGAGGTCAGAAGTTTGAGAACAGCCTGGCCAACAAGGTGAAACCCCAACTCTACTAAAAATGCAAAAATTACCCCGGCATGGTGGTGTGCACCAGTAATCCCAGCTACCCAGGAGGCTGAGGCAGGAAAATTGCTGGAACCTGGGAGGGGGAGGTTACAGTGAGCCGAGATCACGCCACTTTATTCCAGCCTGGGTGACAGAGCAAGACTCCGTCTCAAAAGAAAAAAAAAAAAAGTGTTTATCAAGGGTTCAATGTGTGCACTAGAATACAGCACTGCAAAATATTTGAGACAAAAGCTGACAGAACTGAGAGAAAAGGCAAGTTCACAATTATACTGAATTGACTCTATATAAACTAACTTTCTTCTCTTAACAATTGATAGAACAGCTTGACAAAAGTCATCAGAAATATAGAAGAACACAATAGCACCATCAAACAATTGAATCTAATCAAAATGTATAGGACACTCCAACAACAGCAGAACATATGCTCATTTCATATGCCTGTAAGACATTTACCAAAATAGACCTACCAGAGGCCATAAAACAAATTTCAAAACATTTTAAATAATTGAAATTATATAGCGTATGTTTGCTGACCACAAGTTAAGCAAACTAATAAAACAGAAAGATAATAGGAAACTCTCTAAACTCTTTGTAACTGAAAAGCAAAATTCTAAATAAAGGTTGAAAATCCCTAATCTGAAAATACAAAATCTGAAATGCTCTAAAAGCTGAAACTTTTGAAAGTCAACATGACACAACAAGTTGAAAATTTCACACTTGACCTCATGTGACTGGTCACAGTTAAAATTGTTTCATACACAAAATTATTTTAAAATGTTGTATAAAATTACTTTAAGTCTATGTCTATAAGATGCATATGAAACATAAATGAATTTTTGTGCTGAGACTTGGGTACTATCCCCAAGATATCTCATTATGTATATGCAAATATTCCAAAATATGAAAAACTCTGAAATCTGAAACATTTCTGGTCCCAAGAATTTTGGATAAGCGATACTCAGCCTATAATCTATAGATTTAAAAAAAATTTGGACACAACTGAAGCAGGATTGAGAAGATAGTTAGAACAAAATTCATATATTAGAAAAAAACGAGAAGTCTCAGATCAATAATTTAAGCTCTTACTTCAATAATCTAAAAAAAGGAAGAACATAAACTTTAAGCAAGCAGGCAAAGGGAATAAGATCAAAGCAGAAAATAATAAAATTGAAATCAGGCTGGGAACAGTGGCTCATGCCTGCAATCCCGTCACTTTGGGAGGCCAGGCGGTAGATGACCTGAAGTCAGGAATGAGAGACCAGCCAAACCAATATGGTGAAACCTGCTCTCTACTAAAAACACACACAAAAAAATGAGCCAGGCATGGTGGCTGGTGCCTGTAATCCCAGCTACTAGGCAGGTTAAGGCAGGAGAATAGCTTGAACCCAGCAGGCGAAGGTTGCAGCGAGCCTAGATCACTCCATTGAACACACTCCAGCCTAAGTGACAGCACGAGACTAAATCTCAAAAAAAAATAAATAAATAAATAAATAAAGCAGAAAAATAATAAAGAAAATTAATTAAACAAAAAGACAATTCTTTGAAAAGATTAATAAAATTGACAAACCTCTAGACAGAGTGGTAAAGTAAAAAAGGGAAAAAAATACACACTGCTAATTATGAGAAATGCCTTTTTTTGGATTCTTCTGATTTCTGGCTGCTTCATTTTCTTTTCATGAATCATGACCAAATTCTACTGTTGATGTTTTAATGAGTCTGAAATTTGAACTTTTAAATGATTTAGGCTACAATATTTTTAATATTAATTCAGTCTTATGTCATTAAGTTGTATTTATTAAACATTTATATATTTTTACTTGTTTGCTTATATAAATACTACATGTGCATATAGAAATACAAATTCAAATAATATGTTACTATTCAAAATATATGGTAAAATTTCCCTCCCTTACCTTATTTCCCAATTCCACAAGTAACTTATCAAGAACAAAAAGAAAGAGAAAGGACTAGTTTTACTACACATCAACACTGGTTTTAAAGCTCTGGTAGTTGACAGTTTTCCACGTAGGTCAAAAGAGACCAAATAAGCAATAAAATAAAATAGAAAAAAGGTCCTCAAACTTTTTGATTCCAAGATAGATTTATAATTTTAGGACGTTATTGAGGAAGTTGAGGGGCTTTATTTTTACTTCTATATTTACTACAGTCTAAATTAAATTAGAAAAAATAGAAATAATTAGTTGCTAATTTCAAAATAAAATTAAAAATAAAATTTAAATTTAAAATGTATTTTTAAATAACAAAATTAAATCTATAATATTATCAGCAGCATTCTTATGAAAAATGTTTTCCCAAACAAGCAAAAAATCCAAACTAGTTTTAATGTTTCTGGTCTATTTAATGTCTAGCTTAATAGAAGGCAGTGGAATTTTTATATCGGCTTCTGCATTTAAAAAGTTTCTGTGTGTTGTTTTGTTGGACATATGTGAAGAATATCTGGGTTTACCATCTTATGCAATTAGAAAAAAAAAAAGCTTTTTTTCAGATATTTGAGAATAATCTACTTTGTAACCATAGCAAAATATGGCCAAGGGTAGTTTCTGAATGACTTAATAAAGTGTGTATCTTAAACTGTATGTTAGTATCTATCATAGTAGTGGACAAGTTCAGCTTGTGAAAGTTGTCATTCCTGAAGTAAATCACACATAAACACCTTCTCATTAGATTATCAGTTTCCTATCCAACCTGAAGATGAGCTCAGGACTCCTACAATTTCCATAATAATAGGAGGACTAAGACAATAAATAACTGAGGTTCAAGGAAAGTCTATAATGTGTCCAAAGTAACACAAATAATAAAAAGCTGCCATTCAAACTCAATTACATATCTCTAAATTCTCCCCATAATCACATTTATATTCTACCTTCTTGTAGCCAACTTGTTTCTAAATATTGCTTTAAAGAAAATCAGTGAAATAAAACATTTAAAAAAAAAAAAAAAAAAAGAATGCATGCTCTGGTCGTCATGGTGAGGCACATCCCAGTAATCCCAGAACTTTAGGATGCTTCAGTGGAAGGACTGCCTGAAGCCAGGAGTTCACCCTAGGCAACATAGTGAGACCTCATCTCTACAAAAAGATTAAAAACTAGCTGGGCATGGTGGCATACTTCTGTAGTCCTAGCTACTTGGGAGGCTGAGGCAGGAGAATTGCTTAAACCCAGGAGTTCCAGGCTGCAGTGAGATATAATAACGCCACTGCCCTCCAGCCTGGTCAACAGAGTGAGACCCTGTCTCAAAAGACAAACAACAAAAATGCATGTTCCTCTAAAATTCACAAAACTAAGTTGAATTTATATAAATCACTTTATGCTGGAGTTACAAAATATATCTACAAATACAGGAAGACTTCCTCTATGAAATGAGACAAAATTAAAGAAAAACTGGAAGCAGAAATTTACAATACTGCAGCAGCCACTTCCATCTGGCTTGCAACTTTTCATTATTTGTGAAACAAAACTGGAGTGCTCTCACAGTAACTGAAATACAGTTTTTGTTTTTTGTTGTTTGTTTGTTTGTTTGTTTTGAGAAAGAGTCTTGCTTTGTTGCCCAGGCTGGAGCACAGTGGCACAATCTCAGTTCACTGCAACCTCTGTCCCCCAGGTTCAAGCAATTCTCCTGCGTCAGCCGTTTGAGTAGCTGGGACTACAGGCACGTGCCACCACACCTGGCTAATTTTTGTGTATTTTTAGTAGAGATGGGGTTTCACCCATATTGGCCAGACTGGTATCGAACTCCTGACCTCAAGTGATCCACCCACCTCAGCCTCCAAAAGTGCTGGTATCATAGATGTGAGCCACTGTGCTGGGCCTGAAATATAGTTTTTCAATATTTCCCTGTAACAGGTATATTCTGTAAAACAAAATAAACAGTGTTTAATAGATTTCCTATTTCAAAGCATAAAGAATTCTAAATTTAGAATTTTAAAGTAAAAGATTGACTAGTTCACCTTAATTGCCTCTAGATACATTTCTTGCCATTACTTAATAGAATGCAATTATTTTAAATAACATGACAGGTCCTTGTGAATTGTTAATTTCTCCCCTCTACTCAGTAACTATAACTTGCCTCTACTCTCTTTAAACAGGACATTTAGATTTACATTTCCACTATATTGAGGTGTATGTAAACATTTGAAAAGATTGGTGCCATCAGATAACATAATGTAAATCTAAATAATTTATTACAATATCTACACATACACACACAATCATTATCACACTCATACATGGAATCATTGTAAATCTTTCTTCCTTTATATCTTTTGTAAATAATTAACAAAAAGGTAAATAGAACATGTATATTATATCTCATTTACTTTTACTAATATTTCTATGAAGTTTTAATATAATATAAACATTTTACCTTTTCAAACTTCTAGATACTGTTTCACTATATGAACCACATACTGTCAGTGCACAAATACATAAAGAGTACAATAGCATGCACAAACATAATTCATTATTCATGAATCTGTTAATTAGCCAATCCCCAAACAGGTTTACGCTATGCACATTGGTGGGGCAGGGCTAGAGTGAAGTGGAATAGTAGAAGCAAAAAAAAAAATTTTTTTTAATGTAAGCATATACACATAGTATATGTGCGATAAAAATAATTTAAAATTACATACAACTGGAGTTTATTACAGTAAAAAACTAAAGCAACTATTTTTAGCAAATATGAAAATTCTTCGCAAAGGTGATTTTACATGAATCATAATTACAGGTAAAAAGCTGTATTCATTCTCTGTCTAGCTCAGACACCTGGATGTGTCATTTCCATTACTTTGCTACCAGAGCCATCAAATCTCTTCGCGGTCACGCTTGCAAACAGAAATGATGGAAACTAGCAACATGACATGAGTATTATCTTTGTCAGAGTTCAATAAGAGAAACAGAGTAACTTGTGGCTCATTTAGTAACTGGACTTTGCACAGATGTTCCAGCTGGTTATGTGAGTCTGCCTATACTACTGCTTCTATTTCTGGTGTGGGAAATGAGTACTGGCAAAGCAAGTGATCAGGAAGAGAAGATGGACATGAGGCAAGACAAAGAAAAAAAAAAAACTGCACTGTAAAGATAAGCTGGAAACAAAGAGGAAAAGATAGGAACCATATGGGTTTTTGTTTTCCTCCGGACCTCTAACTTTGATGATGGGGGCATCCTTCAAAAGAAACTCATGATACTCTTCATGGAGATAAAGGCATTGTTGCCCCAGAAGTAAAAGAAGATTAAGAAAGATTTAGCAGGTTCTGAGGAAGATACAGGCCTAGATGCTACCTCACACCAATAAAGGAAATTGACATATAAGTGTCAGTGTGTGAGTAGTACACTGACCTTCTGATGTATAACCGTTTTCATTCTACCTTTAAAATTTTGTCCAAAATGTATCTGTGGTTCATGTTAACACAAAATTATTGGCAGAAGGAAATGTGGGGAAAGAGTAGTTTCTACTTATCTAAACTGATACGATACAAACGTTAACATACTCAATTTTCTGTTTTACTACCTTATGCAGTGATAGCTGTGCACTGTGCACTGCAGGAAGAAACATCCGATGACATAGTTTGTGTGGCATGTATGGTGTCTAAACTTCACTGTGTGCCCGTCACCTTTATATCACTGGCCTCATTTATCTTTCCACAAACCCACAGAAGTTGTTGTTTCCTTTATACATTATTAAATTGTATGGACATTTTCCTCAACCCTACTTTCAATTCAACAACAACAGAAAAATGACCTTGATTGTTACTTTCTAAATGAAAAATGGTTATCAGAAATGAACTCAAATTTTCCTCCCCAGCACCTACAAAATTATCAATGTCTGGCAAATCACTGTATCACATCTTTCAGGAAAGTACCTTTCTTCTCCGGCTGAAATTTTATTTCTTGAGATTTTTTCCTAAAAATTTCATTCTTCTGTTTTTTGGAGTCTATGATCTTCAGTTAAACACTACCAATCCTGAATTATATCAATAGGGAATACTATAGTTGCCCTAGGATAACTTGCACTAGGAAATATATTTTTAATTTTTTTCATTGCCTATGCTCTTATAACACTATCATTTGTCAGAATTCAAGAATGCCACCTTCTAGCTAAAATATCTCTAAAGACTATCTGCTATTGATCAAGTTAAGTATAAATTACTCTGTCTGCTGCTTAGGACTCTCTACAATATTGCCACCACACAGGTTCATGGACTTCTCTTCAGGTGTATATTTCACATTTGCCAGTCAAAATAATCATGCTGTTCATGAGATATGGCTCATGTTTTTGTTTTGTTTTTCTCATCATTATCTTTGTTATTGCTATTGCTCCAAAGTTTATTTTTACAACCAAGAAATGTTTGAATGCAAACAAAGTGGTACATACTGCTGGGAATACAAAATAAACAGGACAAATATGTTGCCACAAACGAGGTAACTATCCAATTAGAAGATATTTGTGAAAGCAGTTATTATTTGTAGGAATAATTGCCATCATATAAGTACATAATGGTGGGAAAAAAAAATTCAGAGAAAAAGAAATGCCCTAATTTCTTAGGAAGGGGTGAAGAAGGCTTATTAGACTAGCTAACACTTAAGCTAAGTAGTAAGTGATAATTCTAGTTTAGCAAGCAAGCAAAGTGGTGACAGACAGATTAGTGGGGAATGCTTTTTCTTGTAATTTATATATCAAGTAATACTTACCTCAGGTGCTTTTTCCATGTTATCAATCCAATAAATATTCTGCCTATGTTGATCTCTTGTGGTTTGGTGTTTATGGTGTTTATATAACCTTTTAACATGTGGTACCACTTGTCTATCCTCCTACTTGTATTTTGGAAACAGCAAAGCTCCTTGTATCTATTACTGGCTCAAAAAAGATTTAATAATGGCTATTGTTTGGATATGATTTACTTGTCTCCACCAAAACTCATGTTGAAATTTGAACCCTAAGGTGGCAGTGTTGGAAGTTGGGTCTAGTGGTAGGTGTTTGAAATATGAGAGCAGATTCCTCATGGATGACTTGGCACTGTTCTTGCAGTAGTGAATTAGTTCTTGCTCAGGGGAGAACAGATTAGCTTTCTCAGAAATGGATTAGCTCCTGCAAGAATGAGTTGTTCTAAACCCAGGATACTCCTTGGGTTTTCTCTCTTTGCATGTATCTGTTTCCCCTTTGACTTTCTCTGCCGTGTTATGTCTCAACATGAAAGCCCTCACCAGAAGCCAGGGACATGTCCTCAAAGATTTTAGCCTGTAGAACCGTGAGCTAGATAAACCTCTTCTCTTTATAAATTACCCAATCTTCAGGTCTTCTGTTACAGTGTTAGAAGCAGATAATTGGTGTCGCCAAGAAAAGTCAGCAGGGAGACGAAGATCTCCCAGCAAGGCAATCCCGTGTTCCTCGCCAGCAGTCTTGCCACAAGAGCACACCAAACAAAGGGGGTAAAAAGATTTATATCTGACACATCCGGACCATACTGCTGTGTCCTGATTCCATTGGCTGGAATAGGACCTCACAGTCTAAGCTGTACCTGGTTGGCTAAAGGTTTAAAACTTTTCTTAAAGAGATAATGGCTAAGAAGAACAAAGGAGGAAGTTGCTTATGAAAAGACTTAGAAAAGTAATAACATTCCCAAATAAGGATGGGGCATAGGCCGAGAGCTGGGACATGCCTGTGAGCACATCCAGCACAGATATCTTGATTAAAGTAGAAAGACATGGAATGTATTATGCGCCTGTGGGCATGTCTAGCATAAAGTTCAGTCTTTAAAAGAAACGATTATTTCTAACACTTACCATTTATTCCTTAACAAGAAGGGAAACTTCGAAGAGGAACTTTTACTTTCTACATATAGGAACACAAAATGATTTAAAACAATACTGTATTTCTTTGAAAAATTTGCCATAATATTATTTTCAAATATCAATTTATGTTTTATAAGTAAATTATGCCACGTGTGGAATGTAATCTATATAATAGGACTCAGCCCAAAGGTAATCTAAATTGATTACATTGCTCTTCCAGAGGTCAGTTAGCCTAAGAAAGACAACTTTGAGAGAGAAACTGAGAAGTACTTTAAGGGAATGAGCAGAGTTTCTTCCTACAGCCTGGAACTCATAACATCAGGACTAGCCCTGTATGTCTTCATTACCCTTCAGAAGCTTCAATGTGAGAAAGCAGTGTTTTGTTTGCCTTGTTTCAGTACAAAATTCAGTAATAATCATTAAAACTGCTAAATGTGTTTTATTTATTAGAGTTGGGTTTATAGAAAATTTGTGAAGGTTAAAGTTCAGCAAACCTTATCTAAATGGGGCTCTTGTCAATGTATGAGAATCCTTGAAATGGGTGTAAAAGACTATATATTTAAAAGCCCCGGTTGTCAACATTGCTGTGTCTTTCCATCCGTATGTCCTCATTATCTAATTTCTCCTTAGAATTGGAAAGGATCACGTTTTTTAGGGATACGGCTAAAGATAATTTATGTTGGGGGTACATTTTGATGATTTTAGTGGGATATCCTTATGTAGTTCATGGTCACTTCAATGAGTAGTTACTGTCACTGTCACTTCAATGAATAGTTACTGCTACTGCTAGTGAGATGGCTTCCAGAATACCCTTGCCACTCATCGAATCAGCTTACTCAGTATCTTCTAAAAAGGTAGCAGAGAATACATGTTTTGTTTTGTTTTTTAATCTCAATATGTTCTAAATTTCATTTTAAGTATTTGTGAGTTGTAGAATAAACAAGATCTGAAAGGTACAGAGTCAATAACTAGCCTATGGAAACTTTTTTCCAATCATCAGGCATATAAAGCTGTAACAAGATTAGGTTCCCATCAAGACCTAGACAAATTGGAAGTTCTCTCCTGATAGAAAAATACAACTCAAAGGCTGTGTGCAGTGGCTCACGCCTGTAATCCCAGCAGTTTGGGAGGCCGAGGTGGGTGGATCACAAGGTCAGGAGATCGAGACCATCCTGGCTAACACGGTGAAACCCCATCTCTACTAAAAATACAAAAGAAATTAGCTGGGCGTGGTGGCGGGCGCTTGTAGTCCCAGCTGCTGCGGAGGCTGAGGAAGGAGAGTGATGTGAACCCGGGAGGCGGAGCTTGCAGTGAGCCGAAATCATGCCTCTGCACTCCAGCCTGGGTGACAGAGCAAGACTCTGTCTAAAAAAAAAAAAAAAAAAAAAATCAGAAATGCAGTATATAGTACTGTAAACACACCACATATTTCTTTTCTTTTTATTCGAATTTCCTGAAATAAAATGGGTACATTTCCCATGTTAAGTTACATATGGAGCAAAATATCATATAGTGATTATGTTGGTGTGTAAAGTTACATATTTTATGTAACCCAAGGTTTGAGGATTATTTTACAGTGTCTGAGAAATTTTTTTTTTCCTGATTAACTAGGATGATTATAGAAGACACACTCAAACTGTCATTGAGACATCAAAATGATCCAAATAATAAGTGTTCCACCCATAAGAAAACTTCTATGCATAATTACCAGGAATTCAATACATTATAATATTTATTTACGACTGGGCATTGTGGCTCAGGCAGGAAGATCATGAGGTCAAGAGATTAAGACCATCCTGGTCAACATGGTGAAACCCCTCTCTACTAAAAATACAAAAAATACCTGGGTGTGTGTGGTGGTGCATGCCTGTAGTTCCAGCTACTCGGGAGGCTGAAGCAGGAGAATCACTTGAATCCGGGAGGCAGAAGTTGCAGTAAGCCAAGATTGTGCCCCTGCACTCCAGCCTGGTGACAGAGCAAGACTCCATCTCAAAATATAATAAATAAATAAATAACTTCTTGTAATCCCAGCTACTCAGGAAGCTGAGGCAGGGACAATTGCTTGAACCTGGGAGGCAGAGGGGGCAGTGAGCAGAAATCATTCCACTGCACTCCAGCCTGGGTGACAGAGCTAGACTCTGTCTCAAAAAATAGAAGAAGAATTTACTCTCAATAACTTAATACAATTCAGTTTTAATTTTAAGATTCATTACCATTGTTCCTTTTAATTAATTTATAATTAATTTTGTATGCCTTTTCAGAATTATTTTCAGAATTCAAATATCAGCAAAATGAAGTATATGAGTGGCAAATAAATACATCTAAATGTAAAGAAAATCTTATGGGATTTTTCATCTTTGAAATATTCTTATTTTTTTGAATTCCTTTCACACCATAAAATAAGCATTCATAAATAGACTACTTTTATATTTTAAATTTTGAAGCATTTTATTCTATTTTCCTTTCCTTTTTTTTTTTTTATTCTGTGTGTGTGTGTTATTGTTGTTTGAGATAAGGTCTTACTCTGTCACTCAGGCTACATTGCAGTGGCAGGATGATGGCTCACTACAGCCTCAACTTCCCTTAAGTGATCCTCACCACTCAGCCTCCTAAGTAGTTGGGACAACAGGTGGGTGCCGCCATGCCCAGCTAATTTGTTGATGTTTTGTAGAGTTATATTCTCGTTATGTTGCTGAGACTGGTCTCAAATTCCTGGTCTCAAGTGACCCTCCTGCTTTGACCTCCTGAAGTGTTAAAATTACAAGCATGAGCCACTGCACCTGGCCCATTTTACTCTAAAAGAACTCCCACAAATTACATTAGCTGTAGTTCCACAAAATCTTAATCTGTCTCTGCCAATTATATATGTTTTCTATCCGGTATTTATAAAATTGTTTTTGTAAATTTGACTGACATGTTGGTTCTATTAAAATAGTGAATAAAAAGCTTATAGTAACCCCAGATGGTTAAGAGAGGTTATATTTGCATATCAAATGGCTATTAATTCATTTGAGAGATCTGATCATTATTTTTCTAAAATGCCAAGGAGAAAAGCAATCATAGAATGAAAATAAAAGAGAAACACATACAACTTTTTGTGTAATTTATCTGAATTATGTATGGGTCTTTAGCTTGATCTTAATTCAGAAAAATTATGTAAATCATAGTATTGGTTACTATTGAATGATCCTTAGAAAAATACTCTATTTAAAAGTTAAAGAAATATTATATATATATTAAGCAGGTAGAATATTAAAAAGTTAAAATGCTTGAATTATAAAAGGTTGAATAGATTATTTTTTCATATTATACTGGTCTTTTTATTTTATAATCAAGTATAAATTATTATAATTTTCATGCTTCCAATAAAATATTTTTCTCTATTCTTAATGTGAAAAGCAATGTCTAATTGTTTAATTTCTTTTATTTTCTATGAAACCTGAAGAAGCAGCTCACTTGATAGTAAAAATGGCTTAAGCTATGAGTAATGGGGTCTAATTTTCTCACAACTAAGACTTAGAAGGGTTAACAATTCAAAACTGAATCTGCAACTTACCAAAAATTGCTCATTTCTATTGCTCCATATATATTTCATTATGCTGACCTACTTATGACATCAACTTGAAGAAAGAACTATAAAAAAATACACCTATCCGGCAGAGAGAAGCATTACATTTAAAAGTACTATTAAGTTCAAGAAGGTTTTATCAGAGGAGTTGTAAGGGATAATTTAAAAATATGAAAATAGGTCAAGAATAGGACATTAAATAAAGATAACAATTCTTTTTTAAGAATGTGCTTTCATTGGAAGATTTCAAACTATGGCACACAGGGCAATCAAAGAAGTCTTTCAAAAATTAAATATAATAAACAAGCATTCTTTAAAAATATACCTATCCTTAAACAAAATAATCCAGACATCAATTATACTCTCAGCTGTGCTGCACCTACGTCTCTCTTTGTATCACCTCATTTATTGAATAATTTGTTACTCACTTCTCTGTCAGTTTTGCTTTTGATCCTGAGCATTTCTATACCACTAACTTTTATTGACTCCAACAATATCTAAATTTTCAAGGATTTAATTTTACAGCACTTACTGACTACTGTATTTTGTGACTATAAATGGCATCTTACAAATGGTTTTTCAATATTCATAATTAAATATGCAGTTCAGAGATCTTGACCCCCAGATATTATGCTGGAACTTGTCATGACAACACAAGTCATTTAACTCCTCCAGGTTTCAGATTCTCTCAAATGTAAAAGGAAAGTGTTGGCTTAGAACAGAAGAGACACTGTCAATTCTTTAGAAGACACATTTTTAACAATTTTACATAGCATTAAATTATCAGTAAGTAAATTAAATGCTATCTATCAATCTTTGATTAATCACAAATCTTTCAGTTTACTGTTCTTCCTGCATGGTACCACTTTTTAGAAATCAAGTGACTAGACAAAGGTCTCTGCAATTTTTTACATGTGGCAGACATTATCAGTGCCCTGCTCAGATCACATCTAATCCTATTTACCATTTTCTCAGACTCATTCTCCAGCTTAAGTATGCTGTCGTTACTGTTCTTGAGCTGAGATTCTTTTCAGAGAACTATTCCTATGCTCCTGTAGCCACTTAGCCAACAAAGACCAGAACCTGGAAGGTTTATTATTCTCCCTGCAGCAATCCAGTAAACGTGTATTCAGTCTTTGACCAATCAATAACTGATATGATAGTCATTCTGCTACATCTCTATAGGAACAAACCTTTCCTACAAAGATAGACTGCAGTTGATATTTTAACTGAAATGGAACCCTTGCTTTTTGTCTTCCTCCTTTTACTCTACTTTTTCCATTCTTCAACAGCTTTTCTTAAGGTAATTTATCTAATAAGTCAGTTACATGACACTTGTCTTAAGCTTTGCTTCTGAGCAATTTGAACTTAGTCACCATACTTTATATTCATTCATTTATCTCTTTCACTTATTTATAAAAAATAGCTTAATCTCATCAAGCCTCTGGACTACAAACTTTCTGAAGACTTTGAAGGTTCAGATTTTATTACTTATGTTTTAGGACTTGCTTAAAGAGGTTTACCTGACAGTTGATCGTTACCAATACATTCTACTGCCATTGGTATTGTTATTGTGTTTTATTTGCACTTATATATTTTGTTATTTTTAATTTGTAGGTTATTTAAATTATAGAGTTAATTCTCAGTAAAAGTTGTAAAAACTGTGGGTATGTGATTTGGTCTGTATTTCAACTATGTAACTAAAAATAGTACTGATAATTGCATCGAATGTAAATGCAATGTGGTGGACACACACCAGAGAATGTTTTCAGTTATAGAAACAAAGATTAGGGGTAATGCATGGAAAGATGAGCATATCTTAAAAACACAGTTGTTGAAAAAAGAACAGAAAAAAACAAGATAAACAGACAATAGTAAAATAATATTTAGAGATTGATCCGTATTAAACAATACCTATTTTACAGAAGACAGAAAAAGACATGCAAATAGACATCCATTAAGATATTAGAATAATTATTTATGGGGTAGAGGTGGGAAGGGGAGAAAATAGAATTGATCAATCCATTAGCCAATCAATCAATAAAATAACAGAACAAATTACGCAGACCAGTGATAAAATTAGGTCATTAACTGAGTGATCTAATTAACTTAACTTTCTTCATCTGAAGTTCAACTGGACAACATTAAATCAGAGCAATTTGCTAGAGTTGAGGGCGGTGAAATAAAAAGACAATGAGAAAAATGCGATGAGAACAAAAAACAAGCATAAATTAATTTAAAATATATTTTCTTCAACTACTTGTTATGGTCTCAATTGTATCCCCACAAAGTTGTATGTTGAAGACCTAACTCCCAATGGGACTATGTTTGCATATAGGGCCTTTAAATAATAATTAAGGTTAAATGAGGTCATAAGGGTTGAACCTCAATCAATTAATAGGACTGGTGTTTTTATAGGAAGATGAAAAGATGCCAGGAGCTCATTCGCAGACGAATGGCTAAATGGGGCCAAAGTAGACAGAAGGCAGCAATCTGCAAGCCAAGGTGAAAGGCCTCTCAGGAATCATACCCCACTTGCACCTTAATGTTGGTCTTCCAGTCTCCAGATTTGGGAAATAATATATTTATGTTAAGTAAGCCACCCATTCTGTGATACTCTGTTATGGAAGTCCTAGCTAACTAATATACCAATTAATTTCAAATTATTGCTGGGTCTTTTCCTGAACTCTCAAACTTTCTGATTAATTAGAATAAAATGAGGGTAACACTTTCTAAAATTATTCAGTTGACTTTTCTCTTTCATATTTCACCATATAATGTATTTGTCTTTCTCAGCCAAGATACCTATGTGCCTTAGGATGCAGAGTTTTTGGTGAGAGAAATGACATTGGGAGTATGAGTGATTAGTCCTGATGTAACTAAAACACTAAGCAAAATAAGAAATAATGTTCGGCTTTTGTTTACTAAAAGAGTGTATTAGTGTAGAAACAGCAATCTCTTTGAAAGTGAAGCCTTATTAAAAGAACAGCATTTTCTGAATAGTATTACTACAGTTTCAATTTAGCATGCGGTAAGCTAGTTCTGCCTAGCTAGATATAACATTTTATGACACAAGAAAAAAATATGATTTGACTAAATAAATTACCTCTCCCACCCAGTTCTGTGGGACAGTGAAATGGGGATGGAAATAAAAATTGAGGCAATAAGCCAGGGGTACATATATGGCTACATGCTATAGGAGGAGATCCCAGAGACACAAGTGAGAAAGAGGGAGGGAACTGGACAAGTTTTTGTCTGGATTCTCATTTAAGAATCTTTAGGCAACTTTATTGAAGGCTTCCCCTTCACTTCTTCAGTGGTAGACAAACACCTATAGTATGCTGTGTGTGTGTGTGTGTGTGTGAGAGAGAGAGAGAGAGAGGTAGGGGGGAGAAACCAAGGAAAAGAGAGAGAGGAGAGAGAGAGAGATTACACAGGAAAGCCTAAGTTTTTTGTTTGTTTGTTTGTTTTTCCTTCATTTTCCAAAAAGAGCAAAACACGTTTACATGTTCTATGTGCTTGAAGGAACTATGCTGAGAACACTGCTTTAGAGCTGATTATCACAGTGGCAGCTAAGTGACCCTGTAGCCTAGGCCAGTTGAGTATACCACCCAAGGCCAAAAAACAAATAAAAGTCCATTACATGTCAAGATCAGTTAAAGCTGAAGAAGTTCCATCATGTCCCAGATGATCGCCAATAGATCATGGAAGAGGTGAGAGAAAGACAAGATGAATATCTTCTAATTATGTAATTTGACTTCAGCCACCAGAAGAAAACCCATGAGTGAAATCTAAGCACCTCATGCAAGAGTTACCAACCCAATAAGCAGAACACTAAGGACTACGAAGTCACTTTCTAGTCCTACTCTCTTCAGTCACTGAATATTGAGAATTTTAACTAAAAAAAGATTGAATTATCTAAAATACTGTAGCTCTATAAAAAAACACATCAGATATTAAAAATAAGAAACTACATTTATTATACTAATTTATGTAGCATATATGTACATTTCTAATTTCAGTACAAAACTTTTCTCAATTATTAAAGAGAATGCTATGAAAAACCTTCCCATAAGAAAAAAGAAGATACGAGCTACAAATGTAGAGAAAACGTTTAATTGCCTATACTTGTTTTACTATTATTATGATTATCATTGCATTATTATAATTATTTGGTTTTGTGGCTGAATATGAATACACAAATCTCTTGGAAAAAGTGTCTGTTAAGTATGTAAATCCTACACAAAGGCACTCAGTTCTAAATTAGTAATGTAAATTTTACAAAAGAACAAATAATTGAATGGTTCACTAAAAGTATCTCGGTGTATATGTTGTTACTGGAGAAAGAGATTTGTTTTAGCTGAGTGCGAAGTGGGCCCTAAATAATATGGATATTGCTTCAATTTTTCACAGCCAAACAACTTTTGTTTTTTGTTTTTTTTTGAGACGGAGTCTCGCTCTGTCGCCCAGGCTGGAGTGCAGTGGCCGGATCTCAGCTCACTGCAAGCTCCGTCTCCTGGGTTCATGCCATTCTCCGGCCTCAGCCTCCCGAGTATCTAGGACTACAGGCGCCCACCACCTCGCCCGGCTAGTTTTTTGCATTTTTTTTTTAGTAGAGACGGGGTTTCACCGTGTTAGCCAGGATGGTCTCGATCTCCTGACCTCGTGATCCACCCGTCTCGGCCTCCCAAAGTGCTGGGATTACAGGCTTGAGCCACCGCGCCCGGCCATAACTTTTAAAAATATGTTTATCTAAGACAAAACAAAAAAATGGTTAACAACAACAACAAAAAACTATTAGAACTACCCCCAAAGAGAAATTTCAAGTGCTTAAAAATAGCTTTTAAATTACCTAACAATTATCCACAAAATAAGGGCAAATTGATGTTTACTAATTCATTTCTTATTATATGGCTATTTTAAAAAGATTCTTAATTCAAAAGAGGAAGCACATAATGTATTACAAAGGATGTCACTTAATTTGAGTACTCCCTGGGGAAGGTGGAGAGCATGATTATTCTAACAAGCAATTAATCAGACTATAATCAACTGTTATTTCATTTTAAATGTTGTAGATACCGTGTATCAGTTTATTATTTACTAGTAAATTGAAGGAGCTTTGAAGGATATGTTGATATTTTATGTATTTCTCAATGTAACTGATTATAAGTTGATAGAATTTTGAATCCTAAAGGAATGTAGAGGACATTTAGCCTCTAACAACCTCACTATTGAGAATTTCTTCTTCAGAACTCCTGACAGTCATTTAATTTTGTGAATAACTCCGTTAAATGGGATTACAGTCTCATCTCTTCATTTATCTGTTAGTTTGTTCATTTTTTCCTTTCTCCTTTTTTCATTCTTTCTTATGTATTATTTCTGCAAATGTATATTGACTGCCCTCTCTTTCAGAAAGTGACTAAAAATTAAATATGAAGATAAAAACTTATCTAGTTTATAGTGCCTTGTATTTTAGGATGCAAGATACAAAATAAATCAAGCACATTCAAGACAATGTAATGAATGTTACAGGATGTCTAATTAGCAAAGGATTTCCTAGAGTGTTATCTAAGTTAACCTCTAAAGATGAGAATTATATAGGCAAAAGGGAAATTAAAACTGTTCTTACTTTTTTTCTTCCTTACTACTCCCCAGAAATTATTTTTCCTTTTAAGCATCATAAAAGAAACAGGTATTCACTTTTTTAAAAAACATCTAATTTAATTGAAAAAGTCAGTTTGTAGATTTAATAAAATTTGTCCCTGGAAGCTTTTAATTCTCATTTTTTCTTATGGGATAATTCACAAGTATGTGTACCTCTTAAGATGATACTACTTCAAATACTTAGTATCTTTGTCTCCCTATATTAGTTTGGTAGTTTGCTAGGTCTGCCTTAACAAAATATCATATACTGGATGGCTTAAATACCGGAAATTTATTTTCTTTCAGTTCTGGAGACGGGAAGTCCAACATCAAAGTATTAGAAGGTTTTGTCTCCTCTGAAGCCTAGTCTCTTGGCTTGCATGTAGTTAGCTTCTTGCTGCTTTGTACTCATATGGTTGTTCCTCGGTGTGTGAGAATCCCTGACACCTCTTCCTCTTCTAAGGACACCTCTCTTCTCATATTGGATTATATCCCCACCAAGGAGTCTCATTTTAAATTAATCACCTTTTTAGTGAACCCATATACAAATATTATTATATCTTGAAGTACTTGGATTTGAACTTCACCCTGTGAAATTTGGAGGAACATAGTTTATCTAATATCAGTCTCAATTTTCTTTCCTGCAGGTTACATCTCCATTTCTACAGTCATTTCTGTTAGGACTTTAAGGACTTTTTTTTTTTTTTTTTCCAATGCAGCTACTTCTTCTGGACACGTTTTCTTTTGCTGGTGTCTGATTTAGGCATAACTGTAGGCAGGAATCCGAACAAGAGTTAATGATTGATGTTGAGGGAGCATATAACCACAGGTAAGTGTTATGGGAGTAAGTGTATAGGCATGATTTCCGTGAGACTTGATTTGAAACATTTTTCAGCAAAAATAACACGTAAAAGATCAGCAAGTCAATTGGCTTCATCTGGAAAACAGCAAGTACAACAACATTGTATGGAGCACGTACTGATTTCATAATACCTGCATTTGTGCTTGGCATATCATGAATATGCAAAAATTAAGTACGTTCTTCTTTTCTTTTTCTCTAGTGTGGCTGCAAGTGTATCATGTTTTCCCTAATAATTAAGACAAAATCCTCTCATTCCCCATCTTATTTAAATAACTGTTTCCAAGTCAAGTCTGTCCAAGTTTAAACATATTTCATTTTCTTTTGTAATTTTAAGGGAAAATTTTCTTCTTTAAAATGTTTTCACCAGTATTTTATATTAAAATTTATGTTGTATGTCTTTGCTGCAGTACTGACTAAAAATTACAAATTTATACCCACACATATGTCTGTACATGTAAAATCATGACCTAATTTTGTTCTCAAGATAAAATCCTTATGGCTTTGGACCATAGGCTGCCCTGAAAATCCAATTTACATTATTAATAATATAGCTTTTCAGAGTTTTAATACAACAAAATGAAACTATCAAAGCATATTGAAATTTTACCAATATTTTAAAAATATAATAATAATAATGTCTTTGTAGACATCCTTTTTTAAAAAATTAAGACATACAATGTAAAAGTAACCTTATAAAATACTTGGTAACATTGTCTTATAATACAATAAATTTGTTTAACAGATCTTGTGCTGGTTTTAATTTTAATTGTCATCTTATCAGAATGTTTCTAATTTTTAAATTATTATCACACCATATAATTTTGCCAGATATTAGCATCAAGTTCATTAATTTTTTTTTTTCATTTTGAGTAACAGAAGAAAGTTTGCATAATCTTGTGATAAAAAGTTATTTACGGCCGGGAACGGTGGCTCAAGCCTGTAATCTCAGCACTTTGGGAGGCCGAGACGGGCGGATCACGAGGTCAGGAGATCGAGACCATCCTGGCTAACATGGTGAAACCCCGTCTCCACTAAAAAAATATAAAAAACTAGCCGGGCGAGGTGGCGGGCACCTGTAGTCCCAGCTACTCGGGAGGCTGAGGCAGGAGAACGGCGTAAACCCGGGAGGCGGAGCTTGCAGTGAGCTGAGATCCGGCTGCTGCACTCCAGCCTGGGCGACAGAGGGAGACTCCGCCTCAAAAAAAAAAAAAAAAAAAAAAAAAAAAGAAAAAGTTATTTACAAAACTTTTATAAAAGTGTTTTAATTCATCTTTCCTTCTTGATAATCTATTTCTGGTGTTGCCTAATATTTGCACTGTATTTTATTATTAATACCACTCTTTGGAGACAGAAGACATAAAGTGATATACAGTATAATCCTCCTGGATAACAATTCTTTTATTGCTCTGGGTGATGATAAGTTTTATGTGTTAACTTGATTGGGCCACAAGGTAACCACATATTTGATTAATATGATTATGTGCATATCTTTGAAGATGTTTGTAGATGAAATTAACATTCAAATTGATAGACTGAATAAAGCAGATTGTCCTCCCAAATATAAATTGGCCCAATCCAATCTGTTCAAATTATGAATAAAAATAAAATGCTGAGTAAGAAAGAATTTGCTCTCTCTGCTTGTCTCTTAGTCAAGACATCAATCTTCTACTGCCTTCAGTCTCAGACCTAGCTTTCTATTTACCCCATCAGCTCCTCTGGTTCTTAAGCCTTTGGACTTGGAGTGGAACATATATAATCACTTCTCTTTTTACTCAGGGTCTTCAGATTCAGTTGGAACTATGCCATCAGCTGTCCTAGGTCTCCAGCTTACTGACTGCAGGTCTTAGGACTTCTCAGCCCGTATAATTTCATACAGCAATTCTTTATAATAAATATCTCTATATATGTTTTGGTACTGAGAGTGGTTCTATAGGAATATAATGTTAAAATAAATTTTCTTAATTGGTTCTGTGGTTTCTGGAATTGGTTCTTTAATGTGACTAGATTGAAAGATACCAATTACTCTATTTCAAACAGTGAAAAAAAAAAAAGCAGTGATAGTCCATAACACAATCTGGCAATAGAGGAATAGAGATATGCAAAATATTTCCACGGAACATTCTTAATCCACCCTTATAAGCTTGGAGCTTGATGTCTGCATACATGATACTTGTGAATATTTTTGGAAAATGAATAAATATAGTTTGTCAATTGATCATATTGTCATTGAACAAAATGGTAAAATAAGAGAACAAGCTAAGAGATTTGAATTCCCAGCTCAAACCTTCCATAAGTAACCCGAAAGTTTATTTGCATGCCCTGAAAGGAGATCCTTATAGCCAGAGGGCTAAAATGACTGAAAATCAAATGCCAAATCTCATCTTATGACTGACTGAATAACAAAGTAACTTTAATTCCCAGCCTGGCAGGGTGTCTCCTGTTAAATGAGGACATTAATTGGGAAACAATGGGAACCTGTAAATCTCATTATGGGAAGACCTTGAAGAAGCTCTAAGTTATTTAGAGAAAAATCACTACTCTCTGTAAATTGGAATTTACAGTAGTAAATAAGTCACTGAACTGATAAACCTAAATGAAGTGAGAACAATTGGATTCTAGGGTGGTAGGAGTCAGATAAAGGGACAGTTTTCAGTAACCAAAGGCAAGGTGTGTGTAGTTACTATAATGGGACAGCATAGTCAAAGCAGCAATCAGAATAGTCTGACAAACAGATGTACAGCATTGCCATATGGATATAGATAGAAAGCCTATCACATATTACTTCATTTGTATAAACAAAAACTTCTAGGTCAAATGAACAAAAGTCTAGCTTGAATCAATAAAACAGAAAGTCATGGCCCCTCAATCAATTTCTAGCCTTGAGCCGGAAGACTTAGCACCCAGAACCCCTTGAAAAACAGGAAGGCAACCTCCAACTCCCGAGTGTGGGTAGGCTTCATTCAATAAGTTTAAGATTTGAATACAATCAAAAGGTTGAATAAGGAGAATTCAGTTTTCCTGCCTGTCTTCAAGCTGTGTCATTGTTCTTTTTCTGCCCTTAGACTTGGACTCAGAGTGTAATATACTTTCTGCAACTACAGATCTTGAAACTGCTAAGGTCCCATAATTATCAGAGTGATTTCCTTGTAATAAACATCTTTATACTTATAGTCTATTTATCTATCATATATCCTATTGGTTCTGTTTATCTAAAGAACTCTGACAGCCTCTATTCTCATATTCTCAGGAATGTATGGTCTAACAAGCAACCAATAAAGACTAAAGTTTACTGCACAAGGGTAGTATCTAAAGATGTAAAAAAACAAGTTTAATGACCATTGAGAGACTGAAGAATTATTCTTCCTAGAAAAGACAGATGAAAGAGAAATTGAGTATTTATACCACTGTATTTTTCTATCATTTGTTAAAAGTATATATTCAAATCTAAGCATTTCCTATTTATTCTTTGTGCTACTTCTTACTCCAAACATACAGAGAAATATTCCATAATGACTCTAACATCTTTTATGAATCTCATTTATTTAATAATTAAGCTTAAAATTATTTTTCAGGGTTATGCTAATTTTTGTACCTATATGTGTTTCTATATTTCTTATTTTATTCTGAGAACATAACTAACATAGTCAAATGAATGAGTTCCTTGGGGACCCACACAGGAAAGAACTAAGAACTAAAATAACATTTGAGCATATGTACATACATCTCTAAACACATTAAAAAAGTTTGATAGGAGAAATTCTAGATGACTGTAATATGCAATATTTTGTTTATTTATGCATAGAAGAAATAAAAAAATGTAGTAATCTGGAATCCCGTATCCAACAAAATCAATCTTAAAGCATAAAGCAAAAATAAAAGGCTTCTGAGACAAAAATTGACAGAATTTATTACCAACAGAACAGACCTGAGCAACAACAAATGTTAAAATAATTTCCTTAGACAGACAGTAAATAATATAGAGGAGAAACTCCTGATTTTTAATCTATGTAAAAACAAAGATCATAATAAATAAAGGTAATTACATAAAGAAAGTAAATAAATAAATAAATAAATAAATAAAATAAAAGTAAATATACATGCACATAAATATATATACATATATATGCAACTTTTAAAACTTTTTAATTGACTAGAAGACAACTGCTTATTTAAAATAATGTTAAAAACAAGGTAGTAGCTAATTCTAGCATACAGAAATGAAATGAATGACAGCAATGTCACAAGAAAACAGGAGACTGGAATTAGAAATATTCTGCTATAAGATACTTAAACAATATGTGAAACAGAAGATTATTATTTGGAGATTGATTTAGATAAGTAAAAATTTACATTCAAATGTAAAACAGCCACTAAAAAATACCAAAGAAGAAGTATCACTGGTACAGTAGTTGTGAGGGTAAATGGTAATGAAATGTGTAATTAAAATCAGAGATGGCAAAAGAGGGAAAGAAAAAGAAACAAAGAGCAAAAGTGATGTGCAGGAAACAGTTACAAATGTGGTAGATATTGATAAAACTACCTCAATAAGTTTAAATGTGAATGGTCTAAATATATTAATTGTAAAATGCCACTTAAAAGTGGAAACTCTCATTGTGAATTTTTTTTAAAAGACTTCATTATAGATTGTCTAAAAAAAAAAAAGAAAAGAAAAGAAAAAAAAATCTTGAAGATCCAGATAGGTTAATAGTAAAGAACGGAGACCGATAAACCATACCAACATTAATCCAAAGAAATCTGGACTAAGCATATAAATTTAAGATAAAGCAGGCTTCAGAGAAAGAAAGATTATCAGTAATAAAGAAGGCCATTGTGCAATAATAAAGAGCCATTATGCAATTATAATTTAAATTTAATAAATTATCTAAATGTAAATAAATTTAAATTTGAAGAAACATACAAATTTAAAACATGGATGTGCCTAACAACAGTGTGTCAAAATATATGAGACAAAAAACAACAGAGTTTAAAGTAGAAATAGACTGTTCAATTATTATTAATCTAGACTTTAATTTCCCTCTGTCAGAAATTGACAGATCAAGCATGCATAAAATCAGTAAAGATATAGATAAGTTAAACAGTACTATTAATCAACTTTAATTTTTAAAATACTCCACCCGACAATGGCAAAATTTACATTCTCTTCAAGCTCCATAAAATATTCATTATGATAGACCACATTCTGGGTCTTAACTAATTTAAAAAGTAGATATCATGGAAAGCATGCTCTCAAACTACAGAAAAATTAACTATAAACAACAGAAATATGGCTACAGGACCCTTAAATATTTGAAAATTAAGCAATTCATTTCTAAATAACACATGGGTCAAAGAAGTCTCAAGATAAATTTTTAGAATAGTTTGAACTATATGAAAACAAAATATAACTCATCAAATACATAAAATGTTAATCAGTGCCTAAATGGAAATGTAGCTAACTAAATGCACATATTAGAAATTCTAAACAAACTGTTAGCAAATCATATGTAACAATGTATAAAAAATTATATGTCAAAATTAAGTGGGCTTTAATTCAGGCATGCAAGGCTGGCTCAGGATATGAAAAAGCTTTGACAAAATTCAACAATTATTTGTTTTATACTTAGAGCAAACTAGAAATACATGGGAACTTGCCCAACCTGCTTAAAAATATATAGAAATGTAGGATATATTTTATCTATAGTTCTAACTATATAGTTTCCTATAGAAATATAAATATACATAACTATATACATAGTTACATACAGCAATATTTATAGTTATATATATAAATACATGAATTAGTATATATACATCTATTTCCATACCCTGTCAGCTAAAACACTTGGAAGCAACAACACCCCACTAATCATGACCACACCTAGCACCCAGGACTGTTTTCAATATATGTTTCAACAAAATAAACTGTGGCTCCTTGGAGGAATAGCTGATTGTAAGATTAAGGCAGGAAACACATAAAAAATGATTAGAGTATATTGCAGTGTCAGAAAGCAAAACAGAAGTACAGACACACACACTTACACACAAATACACACACGATAATGGGAGTATATCAAAAGTACACAGATGGGACCCAAATGAATAAAACCTCTACATGGCTATATTAGTCTGTTCTCATGCTGCTATGGAGAAATATCTGAGACTGGGTAATTTATAAAGGAAAGAGTTTTAATTGACTCACAGTTTTGCATGGCTGGGGAGGCCTCAGAAAACATAGAATCATGGCAGAAAGGGAAAGAAAACACATACTTCTTCACATGGCAGCAGGACAGAAAAGTGCAGAGCGAAGGGCAGAAGAGCTCCTTATAAAATCATCAGATCTCGCGAGAATGCACTCACTGTCACAAGAACAGCATGGAGGTAACCACCCCCATGATTCAATTACCACACACCAGTCTATTTGCTAAAACACAACAATCATCAACTTTGCTCCAGTTCCCAAGTTCCTCATCTCCATCTAAGACCGCCTCAGCCTGGATTTCAATGTCCTTATCACAATCAGCATTTCCGTCAAAGTTATTCAATAGGTCCTAGGAAGTTCCAAACTTTTTCTCATCTTCCTGTCTTCTGAGCCCTCCAAGTCTCTATGAAGTTCCAAAATTTCTCACATTTTTCTGCCTTCTTCTGAGTCCTCCAAACTGTTCCAACCTCTACCTGTTACCAAGTTCCAAAGTCACTTCCACATTTTTGTGTATCCTTATCGCAGTGCTTCATTCGCTGGGGTACCAATTCATTGTGTTAGTCTGTTCTCACACTGCTATGAAGAAATACCCAAGACTAGGTAATTTATAAAGGAAAGAGATTTAATTGACTCACAGTTAAGCACGGCTTGCAAGGCCTCAGGAAACCTACAATCATGGGGGAAGTAATCACATCCTTCTCACATGGCAGAAGGAGAGAGAACTGCTGAGCTAAAGGGGGAATGCCCCTTATAAAACCATGAGATCTTGTGAGAACTCACTCACTATAATGAGAGCTGCATGAGGGTAACTGACCCAATGATTCAATTACCCCGACTGGGTCTCTTCCACAACATGTGGGGATTATGAGAACTACAATTTATGATGAGATTTGGTTCGGGACACAGCCAAACCACATCAATGGCCAAAGCTGGAACAATTTGGACAACAAAATAAAATGTCCATTAGTTTGTATTGTTACTTTAAAAATGAACAAATAAACAAATTTTAAAAGAGAGAGGAGACAAATCTTCCATGTGGAAAAATCCGAAATAATTTATGCATACATCTCCCCTTAAGGAAGCACAACACAACCTTCCACTCTTCAAGTGTCAGTTGTGCACGTTGACCTCTTTCCAAACAGTATAGTACAGAAAAGAACAAAAGAGTAATTTCACAGTGGAGCAACTTTTTTTTTTTTTTTTTTTTTTTGGAAATGGAGTCTCACTGTCACCCGGGCTGGAGTACAGAGTGCATGATCTCAGTTCACTGCAACCTCTGCCTCCCAGGTTCGAGCAATTCTCCTGCCTTAGCCTCCTGAGTGGCTGGGACCACAGGCACACTCCACCATGCCTGGCTAATTTTTTGTATTTTAGTAGAGATGGGTTTTCACCCTGTTGCACAGGCTGGTCTCAAACTCCTGAGCTCAAGCAATCTGCTCACATGGGCCTCCCAAAGTGCTGGGATTATTGGCGTGAGCCCCTGTGCCCTGCCACAGTGGAGCAACTTTGAAACACTACCTCTGCCAGGTGATCAGGGTTAACATCAATGGTAAGAAGTCATGTTCTTGGCAAGGAGGAATGGGTATGATCTGAAAATAGCCTGCATGGTTCACTCTGACTTGAACCCTAGAAGGATATGCCTCATCTACCTGAGAATTACTGATTTACACAGAAACATATGCATATTTAATGAAAAGCAATTTAGTGCAATATTTATGTGTCTAGACTTTAGAATTGTGAGAAGTGAGGAAATTTTATTTAATTTCTCTGTCCCTTAGATTTCTGATCTACAAATGGGCATAGTAATACCACCAAAGTCTTTGAGTGTTTTGAGTATTAAATGAGTTCAGAAATACCAAATGCTTAAAATAATCCTTAGTATACAATGAGAGCATAACTATATGCTAATTCTATGTTGCTACCTCAATGTTATTCTTTTTCCCATTTATTCTGCTGTTGCTTCTTCATTTCCTAATTCTTTATTAAGATTATTTATTAAATACTTATAATATGTCCTACCCTGTACTATGCTAAGTGCTTTACATGTAATGGATCAATTATCTTTACAGCAACTAGGGAGGGTGTACATTATTATCTATATTAAGAAACTGAGGAACAGAAAGAACTTGTGAACATGTGAACTTATTTAATGTCATACATGGCAAAGCCAGATTTCTAACCTGGATCTTAGCAACTACAGGTCTATGAGATTACCTGTTATAATATACTGAAATGTGAATTTTGACAGGGAAAATAAAAAAGGATGTGTTCTTGTTTGCCTCTAAATAATCTGTAGTGTTTCAAAGTGAACTTAGGATAGATGGAATATATATGGCCAATATGTGATCCCTGGAACCAGATATCCTGACTTAGCAAACATGCTCTACTAGTTCGTAGTCTGGTGATCTAGGGTAGGGCAATTTACTTCTGTGCCTCAGATGTCTTGCTTGAGGATTAAATAAGTGTATTAGTTCCTTTTGAAACTGCTGATAAAGACATATTCGAGACTGGGGAGAAAAATTGGTTTCATGGACTCAAGAGTTCCATGTGGCTGAGGAGGTCTCATAATTATGGCTGAAGGTGAAAGGCACTTCTTACATGACAGTAGCAAGAAAGAATAAGAGAGAAGTAAAAGTGGAAACCCCTTATACAACCATCAGATCTTGTGAGACTTACTCACTACCATGAGAACAGTACGTGGAAAACTGCCCCCATGATTCAATTATCTCTCACCAAGTCCCTCCCATAACACATGGGAATTGTGGGAATACAATTCAAGATGAGATCTGGATAGGGACACAGAGCCAAATCATATTATTCCACCCCTGGCTCTTCTTGCCAAATCTCATGTTCTCACATTTCAAAACCAATTATGCCTTCCCCAAAGTACCCCAAATTCTTAACTCACTCCAGAATTAACTCAAAAGTCCACAGTCCAAAGTCTCATCTGAGACAAGGCAACTCCCTTCTAGCTAGGAGCCTGTAAATTCAAAATCAAGTTAGTTATTTCCTAGATACAATGGGAGTACAAGTATTGGGTAAATACAGCCATTCCAAATAGGAGAAATTAGCCAAAACAAAGGTTCTACAGGTCCCACGCAAGTCCAAAATCCAGCGAGGCAGTCAAATCTTAAAGCTCAAAAATAATCTTCGATTCTGTCTCACATCTATGTCATGCTGATTCAAAAGGTATGCTCCCACTGCCTTTGGCAGCTCCACTGACTTGAGATGCAAAAGATGGGCTCCCACTGCCTTAGGCTGCTGCTTTCACTGGCTGGTATTGAGTGTCTGCACACAATCCAAGCTGTGGGTGGATCTACAATTCTGGGGTTCGGAGAATGGTGGTGGCCCTCTTCTCATAGTTTTACTAGGTGGTGCTTCAGTAGGGACTCTGTGTGGGGGATCTGACCCCACATTTCCCTTATTGACTGCCCTAGCAGAGGTTCCCCATGAGGGCATCGCTTCTACAGCAAACTTCTACCTGGGCATACAGGTGTTTCTGTACATCCTCTGAAATCTAGGCGGGGGTTCCCAAACTTCAATTCTTGACTTCTGTGCACCGGCAAGCTTAACACCATGTAAAAGTTGCCAAGGCTTGGGGCTTGCATCTTCTAAAGCCACAGCCTGAACTAAACCTTGGCCCCTTTTAGTAATGACTGAAGCAGCTGTAACACAGAGCACCAAGTCCCTAGACTGCACACAGCACAGAGACTCCGGGCACAGCCCACAAAACAATTTCGTCCCCCTAGGTCTCCAGACCGCTGATGGGAGGGGATGCTGCAAGGGTCTATGATGTGCCCTGGGGTTATTTTCCCCGTTGTCTTGGGGATTAACATTTGATTCATTGTTACTTATGCAAATTTCTGCAGCTGGCTTGAATTTTTCATAAGAAAATGAGTTTTTCTTTTCTATTGCGTTGTCAGGCAGAAAATTTTCTGAACTTTTATGCTCTATTTCCTTTTTAAAACTGAATACTTTTAACTGCACCCAAATCACCTCTTGAATGTTTTGCTGCTTAGAAATTTTTTCCACCAGATACCCTAAATCATCTCTCTCAAGCTCAAAGTTCCACAAATCTTTAGGACAGGAGCAAAATGTCACCAGTCTCTTTGCCAAAACGTAACAAGAGTTGCCTTTGCTCCAGTTCCCAACAGGTTTCTCATCTCTATCTGAGACCACCTCAGCCTGGATTTCACTGTCCATATTATTATCGGCATTTTGTTCAATGCCATTCAAGAAGTCTGTAGGTAGTTTCAAACTTTTCTGCATTTTCGTGTCTCCTTCTGAGCCCTCCAAACTGTTCCTACTTCAGCTTGTTACCCAGTTCCAAAGTTACTTCCTCACTTTTGGGTATCTTTTCAGCACCACCCCACTCTACTGGTAACAATTTACTGCATAAGTTCATTTTCATGCTGCTGATAAAGACATACCTGAGACTGGGAAGAAAAATAAGTTAAATGGACTCACAATTCCACATGGCTAAGGAGGCCTCACAATCATGGCAGAAGGTCAAAGTCACTTATTACATGGTGGCAGCAAGAAAGAATGAGAGAGACACGAAAGCAAAAATCCCTTATAAAACCATCAGGTCTTGTGAGACTTATTCATTACCATGAGAACAGTATGGACGAAACTGCCCCCATGATTCAGTTATCTCCCACCAGGTCCCTCCATCAACATGTGGAAATTATATGGGGGTATAATTTAAGAGATTTGTCTGTCTGGGGACACAGAACTAAACCATATCAGTAAGATAAAACTATAAACACATTGATGGATCGATATCTGTAAACTAATGGAGTGTGTGCTCAGCACAGAGTAATGTGGGCTATAATAAATATGATTAAATTATTAGTAGTATTATTTCAGATAAACAGGTGAAGAATCAATACACTCATCAGAAAATTGTCATAAGAATATAAATCATTCCACCATAAAGCACACATAATATTCATTGCACATTCACAATAGCAAAGTCATAGAATCATCCTAAATGTCCATCAATGGTAGAATGGATAAAGAAAATGTGGTACATATAACCCATGGAATACTATGCATCCATTAAAAAGAAGGAGATCATGTTTTTTTCGGAAACATGGATGTAGCTGGAGGCCATAATGCTAAAAGAACTAAGGAACTCAAAACCAAACACCACATTTTCTCACTTATAAGTGGGAGCCAAACACTGGTACACATGGACACAAAGAAGGAATAAACAGACCCTAGGGCCTACTTAAGGGTGAAGTGTACTAGGTGGAAGGTGATGGAAACACTGCCTATACAGTACTGATATAGTTTGACTCTGTGTCCCCATCCAAATGTCATCTCAAATTGTAATATCCATAATCCCTACATGTTGAGGGTGGGTCCTAGTGGGAGGTGATTGGATCATGGGGCTCAGTTTACCCCATGTTGTTCTCATGACAGTGAATGAATTCTCGTGAGATCTGATGGTCTTATAAGGGGTTCTTCCCTCTTCGCTATGTCACTCCCCTCTCCTGGTTCCTTGTGAAGAAGCACGCGTTTGCTTCCCTTTCCGCCATGATTGTAAGTTCTCTGAGGCCTCCCCAGCCATGTGGAACTGTGAGTCAATTAAACTTCTTTCCATTATAAATTATCCTGTCTCAGGCAGTTCTTTATAGCCGTGTGAAGACGGACGAATACAGGTACTATGTTTATTACCTGGATAAGGTATTAAAAGAATCTGTACTCCAAACCCCCATGACACACAATTTTTCTATATAGCAAATCTGCACATGTATACATGAACCTAAAGTTTAAAAAAATACAGAATTGTCAAAACAAAAATGCTTTCTGCAGTCTGTTCCACATTTTAAAACATTTTTTCACTGTATAGTTGTGTGAATTGCTTGCCAATAAAGCTCACTTTCTGCCTATCTATCCAAATGCTGATTTTGTAATTGTCAAGTCATTCTGTCCTGCTTTATTCAAAGACCATTTTATTCCATTTTCATTAATCTATTATATTCCTACAACACATATGGTCTAAATCATTTCTCATATGATAATTTTGAACTATTATTTGCATTGTTTACTGGTGATGAAACTTTTTAATACATTTGTCTTTTTCTTCTAATTTTAAATTAAGCACTTGGAAGACAGAATTTTCTCTCATCACCTACATGAACTTTCGGTAGATTGTGTATAAAAATTGATTGTTTGTAAGGTTAGACTGATAACGACTACATTAGTAAAATTTGATGACTGAAGTTTTATAAAGTGGCTTATTTATATGTAGTCTAATTTATTGTAGCATTTATTCCTGATATTCTTATGAAATAATGTCTTAATGAATGTAGAAAGTGAAATATTATTTCTATCTAATGTCAATAACAGGTGAAAAGTGTAGCAGAATAACTTTCTTGATACCCATCTAAAAAGCTTTCAGAGACTTGTTTTGCTACTGTCTCTGTGGGGCAAATCCCTGAATAGCCTTTGCCAACCCAGCTCTTCCTTTCTTGCTTGCTTGTAGTTCTCAAAAATAACTGTAGAATGTGCTGGGAATGCAACACCCTGAGACAAAAAGAAACTGCGTAGAACAGTCGAGACTCTGTTCTTGCTCCTCCTGGAACAGGATGTCCTGCAATGCTTTAGCCTAGAGTGCCAAATCACCCCTGGGGGATAAAATGCAGAGTGAAGTGGCTGTCAGTAACCTTCAGCTGTCAGGCAATGCATGATGCAGGTGCACACAAGACATTGAAAAATAATAATCTGTTTCTCCTAAGAAAATTCAGATGCATTCTATTAAATCCGTATGGTTATTAATTTTATAAACTAATTTCTTAAATGTGGTAATAACTTTCTCTCTATCATTGATGAGATACATGTTTTAATGCTTTGGTTAAGCTATAAAGTATCTTATAGAAAACAATATATTAGTTCAAATTTACAACTTAATTGGAAAATGCTTTCTTATTATGAAGAGGAAATTGCTTGAGATTTAAATAAAATAGCCCATCAACACTACTGATTTTCTCCCTGCTGTGACCCATATCCCATTATCATAGGATGATGATCAGACTAGTGTTGAGTCCTATTGAATAAAGCCTTTCAAAAAATTCTACATAATTGACTTTTTTTTATATCAACCCACAGGAAAAAATATTCATTAATTGTCTCTAAGGTGTTTAATACAATATCAACTTGATTGAATATACCATATAATCTGTTATACAACCTGAAGCATAATTGAGATAGACCTAGCCTCAAGCTAGTTGAAAAATAAGTTACCAGAATTACAACCCACTGATCCGCTCAGTAAGTCAGGCTTATTAGGTTGTTGACTTCCACATGAAAATACTCAGAGCCCCTGCCAAAAATAGCAACCTCCAAATCTGTATTTGTATTTTTAGAAGCAACAATAATTTAAAAATATATACTTTAAAATCTATAAAGGAGATTTTTTCTTGCTTATTAGTGGTAACTGTAAATGCATCAGGTATGAAATACAACATAATACATCTTTAGAGAATATGTGGCCTTAGATAAAATGATTTTATATGCAACACATTCATAGAGCTTATGTTAACTACATTTAGATAATCCTTAGTATACAAACTTTAAGGTATTCAGAGACTGATCATCACTCTGATCATTAAAATAATAGCTAGCCCCCAAGGGACTGTGGCTTTTAGAAGAAGAAACAGCCAAGTATGTAATATCTTAGGGGTGGTAGCAAGAAAATAGACCAAGACAGCATATTTTCATGCCATGTGATGCCTGATGAAATGTAAAATGAGTAATAAAGGCATTTAATGTTCACACATTTTCTACCCTCACTGCTTCTATTATATCAATGCTCCATAATAACTATCACTTTCACCCCATCCTTATTTAAAAATTAGTGTTGCTAATTTTTGCTCGAAGTTAATTGAATTTCAGTAAAATCAAATGGAAATAACTTGTAACTGTAACAGCTTCCACAGCAAAAGCTGACCTAAAACAGATTTTCAGATAAGGTTTATTATTCTTATACATCTACACTAAGGGTCTATCAGATGGAGTCTTGATCAAGGGTACATATTTATGGTATTATAAGGTCAAAATAAGTGTCAATAATGGTCAAAGGCCAATTTAACAGAAGAATCTTAAAAAAATCAAAGTTTATTTTGATACAGGTTGATCATCTTGAGTAGACAAAATTTATTACGTGCACCCTAGAAAATCTATACTATGTGACACATTTAGAAGAAAACTTAGTTTTTAATTATTTAAATAGTGAAGAATTAAAATAAGTGGCATAATTTGCAGATTCATGTCATTTGTTCTTCTACTTCTTATGTTCTGGTTCATAGGCATAATGAGAAAAAAAGATAGAGCTTAGATTAGTAACAGAGGCTGCTTTCTTGCATAATAACTTTGTTAACGCCACCTTGGATTCAGGAATAATAGAATCCCATTTCCTGGTGACTCTTGTTCCCATTGAGGAAGTTGTTATCTTTCTGGTTTGAGCAGTAATCTCACACCCATCCTCAGATACTGCCTGTGAAATCTCAGATTCCACCGGAGGACTAGACTTGCCAGTCTTCACAGCCTCCCCTAAGCGTGCAACCAAAACCTCTTCACAATTGCTGGGCTTTAAACACAGATGCTACACCACCCTATGGATCTAATTAGGCCAACTTTATAGATATTTACATATTCAATTCAACTGCAATTTTAGCTAATTGGACTTAGCTATCTAAAAGATGCATGAAGCAAGTCATTTCCCAAATGAGTTACATCATTTGAGTAAGTTCTCAAACTCTCTGAAATCCCCTCTTTAGATAACTCAGAGTTTTATGCTTTTGATGTGAGTAAAGGGGTAAAAGTTAGACCTCTGATGTTTTAGTTAGAGGAGATTCTTATAAGCACTTAGATGATAAATGCAAACCACCTGTACCGAAACAGTTTTCTGGTATGTCTTAGCCTTGGTGACTCAAATGATATTGAACTATATTCAGTGACCGATGCCAGGTTGTTAGTGTCATAGAGTTAAATCTTACATTAAAAAAATATTTGAGTTAACTCTAACACAAATCTATCAAGGAGATGTCTATAAAAGTAAAACAACAATGCCTTCTATTTTTCACCACTAAATGGAATCATGAATTAAATATAATATATCCAGGTATCAATATATTAATTAATTATACTCCACTTTTCAAGAGAGTATGCTGAAAAGTATAGTCATGCTTTAAACTATAGCATAAATAAAGATTGAGAACTTTGATGTAGAAATATAAGCCCCGTTTACAATTCTGTGAGCGTGAGGTTCCTATTTGACTTCAGCCTGCCATCTAACATTTGTTTCTTGTAAAATCAAATGGCATATTTTATTATTTAGAAAATATGAAGAGGATGTTGAGATGGTAAGATAATAGTTTTAGTTATTTATTGGTGTGTAATGTACCACGCTAAAACATAATGGCTTAAAAACAACAATCATTTATTTGGTTCACTAATCTGCATTTTGAATAGAGTGTCCATTAGAGATGGGTTAGCTTTCAGCTGGGAGTTCAGCTTAGGTTGTTGGTCTTCAGGCCTCAGTTCTTCTCCTCATACACAGTCTAATGGCTGGGTGCCATGTGGAAGTGTTCCAGGAGCTAGAAAACGGAAGGTCCTATTTTCTTAAGGTCCAGACCTGGAAAGAAGAAGAGCCTCAATTTAGCCATATTTAATTGATCCAAATAGTTGCACAGGCTGCTGAAATGTAAGACAAAATAACCTAGCCCCACATCCAAGTGGGAGGAGTGCCAATATTTTATTTACTTCATCTTTAATTTACCTCAATTACTAGAATATATAATGCAGCTCATTTGTTTCCAGATTTTTTTTTTTTTTTTTTTTTTTTTTTTTTTTGAGACGGAGTCTAGCTCTGTCGCCCAGGCTGGAGTGCAGTGGCCGGATCTCAGCTCACTGCAAGCTCCGCCTCCTGGGTTCACGCCATTCTCCTGCCTCAGCCTCCCGAGTAGCTGGGACTACAGGCGCCCGCCACCAAGTCCGGTTAGGTTTTTTTCGTATTTTTAGTAGAGACGGGGTTTCACCGTGTTAGCCAGGATGGTCTTGATCTCCTGACTTCGTGATCCGCCCGTCTCGGCCTCCCAAAGTGCTGGGATTACAGGCTTGAGCCACCGCGCCCGGCCTCCAGATTTTTTTTTAGAAATGTAAGCTGAAGATTAGAGATTATACCTGATCATCTTTAAGTGTCATAGAGGTAAGAAATGGGGATAACAATAAATCACATTTTTCATCATTATTGAGGAATAATTGACAATTAAAAGTTGTATATATTTAAAGTGTATATTTTGATTTTCTCATCTACATATACATTGAAGAATAATCACCACAATCAAGCTGATTAATCACAAATAAACAAAAAACATTGAATTTTATACTTTAAAATGTGTAAAGTATATGGAATGTGAATTACATCTCAATAAAGCCACTACTAAAAACAAAAAACAAATACAAAATAACTTTTAGTGAGGATTTACTATGAACCAGAAACCATAAGGTTATTTTGTGCATATTAATGATTTAATCCTCATAGCAACTCTATGTGTACATATACATATATATATCCCTATATATCCATATATAATATCTCCATATATATTCATGGAGGATATGTGTATGTGTGTGTGGGTATATATATCCATAGAGGATATGTATATATGTGTGTATATGTATATATGTATGTATATATACATATGTATATGTATGTATATATACACACATATATATATATCCCTATATATCCATATATATATCTCCATATATATTCATGGAGGATATATGTGTGTGTGTGTATTTATATATATCCATAGAGGATATGTATATATGTGTGTGTATATATCCACAGAGGATATGTGTATATATATACACACATCCATAATATGTGTGTGTGTGTATACATATATAGATGATATATATATAAAAGTTGAAGCACTGAGATTAAATAACTTTCCCAGGTCACACAGCTAGTAAATAGAAGAGTGAGAAATTAAATACGATCAACTATAACACTCTGTTTCTTCTTGACCTGTGCCCTGAAAATTTAATTCTAAATAAATTTCTTACTAGCCTTCCATTAACCACATTGCCTATCCTGCTGTTACCCAGAAACTTTATAGTAATTTAGCATAATTTATCAGAAAATTTCAATTAGTTCAATATAATGTTATCTTCTTTGTAATGCTTATATAAGTCACCTTCTCTAAAAATGTAGATATTTTTTATTCTACCTTTAATTTTTAGATTTTTTTCCACCATAGCTCATTATCACACTGTTTCTCCAGCTACAGTGGTCTCCATTAGGACAAGATCTTTTACAAACATTCAATGTCATATACCATTTATTTACAGATGTATTTTTTTTTACATGTTGACCGTCTATAATCGCCTATAATCTAGAAATCTCAAATCTGAAATGTTACATAATTTGAAACTTTTTGAAACAATTTATGTTCTATAAATTGAAACTACTTGTGACATGATGCCACAAGTAGAAAATTTCATACGTGTCTGACCTCATGTGATGGGCCACAGTCAAAATGCAGTTAAAACTGTTTCATGCAGAAAATTATTTAAAATATTGTATAAAATTACAATTCCTGCATATGTGTATAAGATATATATTTTACATAATATATTTTGTGCTTAGATTTTAGTTCTATCTCCAATATGTCCCCTTATATACATGCAAATATTCCAAAATTTAAAAGAAAAACAGATTTGAAGCACTTCTGTTCCCATGTGTTTTGAATAAGGGATACTTACCATGGATCAGACAGAGTGCTATGCATTCATGACATCATTGTGATGCAAGTTGTAGATATGTTTTATTATGAAAGAAACAGAGATCAATATATGACATGACTAGGTTGGAAGCTGAGGTCTTCTAATTCTAATCACAGTGTAATTTACATTACTCTGTATTGTGTCAATATGTCAACAGCCAAAACGCATATAATAAAATGAAAGCAAACTTTGCCTTATATATTGACAATAGCATTATTTAAATTTATGTTAATTGAATTATATACCAACATATTGGTTATATCATGTATTAATATATTGGCTATATTAATATTTATATATTATATATTATGGAATTATGTTTTATATGTAAAACATTTATTATGAATGAGACATGAAGGGTGTGGATCATCCTAGAGAAAAATTTCTCTCAATTTGTGGATTTGTGACACCATAAAACAAGTTATTGCCTTCTAAATTACAATTATGAGAAAGTCATAGAATGAACATTTTTATTTAAAAAAAGAAATGTTGGAAAGAAAAAAGGGATAATATGTACCAGTCAGGGCCAAAAGTCATAGGACACATTTCATTAGATTTTTAAGGCCTGAGAATAATCCTCTGTGGCTTCATAATCTGTTTTCTGGACCCACTGGAGCAGTGGTCTCACCCTCTGACCCCAAGGAGTTACCATCAGCCTAGGCCTCTGCGGCTATGGTTCTGTCCCTGGAGTAATTATTTTTCCATTTTATCTGATCTCTGACATTTCCAGTCTAAGCTGGCAGTTTTTCTGCTGATGGAAGATTTGCAAAATTCTTGGTCATTCATACAATTTACATGGGTTCATGCCATCAGAAAAAAGGGTCCTACACAGATCTTTCCTGGATGACTGCATTTCTGTTCCTAGCTTCAGCTGAGATTGTTGATCTTGTCCATGAGTCAAGCACCTTATATTTTAAATAACTAATTTTCCAGCCACACCTTAGACTTTGTTTTGAGGCTATGCTATCTAGATGGGCTGATGGTTTTCCAAATCATCAGTTGTTGATTCCTTTTTGCTTAAAAAATTGCTTTAAATTTTTTTTTCATTTCTCTTTTATGAAATATAAGCAACAAGAAAAAAAATTAGAGTGTACCTTACAAATTTCCCTTGGAAATATTTTTAGCCAAACATTCTGTTCACCACAGTATATGTATTATTTATGGTAATTCGAGTTTTCTCTACTGCTCTCATCTCTTATTTCCGATCCTTCAACAGAATTGGTAGTAACATTCATATATCTACAAACGATCTCTTAAAGATATATATTTTTAAAATTATATATCATAGTTGTACATATTTTTGAAACACATGTGGTAGTTTGATACTTTATTCTATGTATAATGATAAAATCTGGGTAATTGGGATATTATTATTGAATACTAGAACTTATTTCTTCTAACTGTGCCCATTAACCAACTTCTCTTCATCCTCCTTCCCTCCTTGTCTTTCCACCTTCTAGTAACCACCATTCTACAATCTACCTCCATGAGATCCACTTTACTTAGCTCCCACATATTAGTGAAAATACGCACTAATTTGTCTTTCTGTGCCTGGCTTATTTGCCTTCACTTAATGACCTCCAGTTCCACCCAGGTTGCTGCAAATGACAGAATATCACTTTTTCATAGCTGAATATTATTCCTTTGTGTATTTATATCACATTTTCTTTATCCATTCATTTGTTGACAGTCTCTTAGATCATTCTATATCTTGGCGACTGTGAATACTGCTGTAATAAACATGAGTGTGTGGGTATCTGTAATATACTGATTTCCTTTCTTTTGAATATATACCCAGAAGTGGAATTGCTAGGTTATATGGTAGTTTTATTTGTCGTTATTTTTTGTTTTTGTTTTGTTTTGAGAAACTTTCATACTATTTTCCACAGTTGCTGTACTACTTTGCATTCCCACCAACAGTGTATGACAGTTCCCCTTTCTCTTCATCCTTTGCCAGCATTTGTTATTTTTTGTCATTTTGATGAAAATAGCCATTCTAACTGGAATAAGATGATATTTCCCTGTGGTTTGTATTTAGATTTCTCTGGTGATTAATAATGTTGAATGTTTTTTAATAAACCTGCTGGCCATTTGTAGCTTCTTTTGAGAAACATCTATTCAGATCTTTGTTCAATTTAAAATCAGATTGTTTTTTGCTATTGATTCGGCTGAGTTCTTTATATATACTGATTATTAATTCTTTGTGAGATGGATAGTTTGCAAATATTTTCTTACATTCTGAAGGTCATCTTTTCACTTGAAGTGTTTCCTTTACTGTGCAGGAGCTTTTTAGTTGATAAAATATCTTTTGTCTATTTTTGCTTTTTTTTTTTTTTTTTTTTTTTTTTTTTTTTTTTGCCTATGCTTTTGAGGTTTTCTCCAAAAAATCTTTTCCCAGACCAATGTCCTATGGCATTTTCCAATGTTTTCTTCTAATAGATTCATGTTCTCATGACTCACATGTAAGTACTCAGTCCATTTTGAGTTTATTTTTATTTTTATATGTAGTGAAAGATAAAGATCTAGTCTTATTCTTTTGTGATATGGATATTTAAATTTCTCAGCATCATTTGTTAAAAAGACTGTCCTTTCCCCAGTGTATATTCCTGGCACCTTGTTGGAAACTAGTTGGCTGTAAGTGCATGGATTTAATTTTGGCTTCTCTATTTTGTTCTGTTGGTCTATGCATCTGTTTTTATGCCAGCACCATAACGTTTTGACTACTATAGCTTTGTAGTAGAATTTAAAATTAGGTAGTGTGATGTCCATAGCTTTATTCTTTTTGTTCAGAATTCCTTTAGTTATGTGGGGTCTTTTGTGGATTCAAACAAATTTTAAGGTTTTTTGTTTTTTGTTTTTTTTTTCTGTGAAGAATGTCATTGGTATTTTGATAGGAATTGCGTTAAATCTGTAGATTGCTTTAGATAGTCTAAACATTTAACAATATTAACTCTTCTGTTCCTTTTTTTTTTTTTTGTGGCCTATTCAATTTCTTTTTTCAGTTTTTGTTTTTTGGTTTCTTTGTTTTTGAGACAGGGTCTCACTCTTGTTCCCCAGGCTACAGCACAGTGGTACTATCTCAGACTACTGCAGCCTGAACCTCCCAGGCTCAGGTGATTCTCCCACCTCAGCCTCCTGAGTAGCTGGGATTACAGGCATGCACTACTATAATGGGCTAATTTATTTTGTTGTTATCCTTTTCACAGAGACAGGGTTTGCTATTTTGCCCAGGCTTGTCTCAAACTCCTGGACTCGAGCAATCCACCTGTCTAGGCCTCCCAGGCCTCCCAGAGTGCTGGGATTACAGGTGTGAGCCACTGTCCCTGGCCTTAATAGCTTTTTTTTTTTTTTTTTTTTTTTTTTTTTTTTTTTTAAATAAAGATCATCATCCACTTCTTTGGTTAAATTTGTTCCAAGATATCTTACTTATTGTAGCTATTGTAAATGGGATTGCTTTCTTAATTTATTTTTTTTGGATGATGACTGTTAGCATGTAGAAATTCTACTGATTTTTGTATGTTGATTTTTGTATCCTGTAACTTTATTACATTTATTTATCAGTTCTGAGTTTTTTCATGGATTCTTTAGGGGAGTTTTAAATGTAAAATAATGTAGTCTGCAAATAAGGACTAATTAATAGAGAAGGCTGCCACACAGAACCACACAGGGAATTGCATCCAAGAAAAGGGCAACAGCAATCTGAAACTGTAAGAAGAGGCTTATATATAGGAAGTAGGTTGAGCTTAGCTAGGTTTAACATGCTTCTTGTAGATCGTTTCAGTAATTCCATGGGCCCAAAGAAAAAGAGGTCATCTTAGATGTTTGGTATCAGGGTTTTTGGCAGTTGGATGTATGTGTTATAATCTAGAATTGTTAGTATCTGATAAAGGAAATAGTTGAGGTATGAGTTTAGCAAATTGTCCACACAGGGGAAATTAAGAGCTTTTTAGCCATAATCTCAAAATAAGATTAATGCAGTACTTTTGAAATATTACAAAGACATCTATACTTTTTCTATCAAAGCCTTCAAAATTCAAACCTGTACCCATTACTCATTCCAAAGCCAGTTCTACATTTTTATATATTTGTTACAGCAGCAACCCACCTTCCATTGCAAAAATCTTTACCAGTTTTCTATGGCTGCTGTTACACAGTATTACAAACTAGATAGCTTAAAACAATATAAAATTATTATCTCATGGTTCTGAAAGCTAGAGGTCCAAATCAAGGTTTCAGCGAGGTCATGGTCTCTCTGAAAGATCTAATAAAAAATGTATTTCATGCCTTTGTCTTAGAATAAACTGGAGCTTAGAGGTTAAAAATCCAAACTGGGAATGCCAAAACCTGGATTTAAGTTCTATATTGTTTATTTTCTACTGTTGTGATGTCAAATATGTTAACTACATCATAGATCCAATGTCATTACATCATTGTCAGAAACAAAAATGATATAATTTATCTAAAATAGATATTTAATGCCTAACACATAGTATTTAGTCAATGCATGTGAATTGTTATATGTCACCAATTCAATATTTTTAGATCATATTTGTGAAGAAATATTTGAAATTATTCTTAATTTATTTCACATTTTATTATATCTTATATATGTGTCTTTTAGGGTAATATTTGAGTGTTACATTACTTCAGTGGGATCATCAGTGATTACAATTTTAATATCCCTAAACGTTCTTAAGAAATATTTTTTGGCCCCTATAACATACAACCCCTAGACTTAAGCTTGAGACTATAAAAATATGTAAAATTAACTAGTGTAAGATTTATGTCTCTAGAGAGGATTAGCTTATCATGAGAATCCAACACTTCTATTAAAACAACTGGATAAAACAGATAAATTATAATAATCACATTTTGAAAAACATCATACTAGTATGGAGGGAAGAAGAAATGTATGGGCAAAAATTGTATACAACTTGCAGCCTTTCCCAGGTGAACTGATGATCTTTAGTCACTTTCTTTGTATAATTTTAAATCAATTTCAGATGTAGGCTAAGAACTGAGCTTAGAATATTCAGAAGGACTCTACTGATGGAAAAGAGAAACCAGCAGTGCTTTTGATGTTGGTCCAGGAAGGCATGAGGTATTAATGTACAGAAGAGCACACATGCACCGCCAGCTCTCTTTGTGGGGCATTTACTAAGTTTACAGCTTGAAAGGCTGAAGACCCTGGGTTAAAGCTTTTAAAGGTCAGAGTGAAATGTTCTGTACCTGTTTTGGAAAAACAAAATCCTGCTAAGAAAAGGTGCTTTGAAAAAACACAGTATTGGTCACCCTCTCAAGTTATACAGATGTTGAAGCCATATGGGTTTTGTAGGATAAAGAATGAACATGAAAATTACTGGATGGTACAACTAATATTCTGAAATCTTTCAGGTCTTCTGAGAAAGACTGGCCAGATTCTTAATAGGCTGAGAGGGGGCAAAACTAGTGATGAATGAAAAATAAACTAAGTCATACTAAAACAGAACATTTCCCTGCTTCCTGACACAATGAGGGATGCGTATTTCACATACAATATTTTGTGTGAATACACACACACACACACATATATGACAAGTGCATATATATGTGTGTACATATATATGCACATATACTACATGTGCATATATATACAGACACATATATATGCACATGTCATATATATGTGTGTACATATACATATACTACATGTGCATATATATATATACACGCAACATTTTAAATTAAAATTACAAATGTGAGTGACATCAGCAAGATGGGAAAATGTGAAGTTTAAGCTCTTGTTCCCTGAACAATAATATTGATTTTAGAATGGTATACAGACCAAAAAACCTTTATGGGAACTCCAGAATCTAGTTAAAACGTTATAGTAGTGCAGAAAATATAAAACCAAGAACATAGCATTGAAATAGGTATAAATATCAATTTTTACTTACCCACATTACCTCCTCATCCAAGAAAGCGTAAGTACCAGGAAAGACGTCTTAATCCATTTTGTGTGGCTATAACAGAATGCCACAGATTGAGTAATTTATAGTGAACAGAAATTGATTTCTCACAGTTATGGAGGCTGGGAAGTTCAAGATAGAAGAGGGTAGTATCTGGTGAGGCTTTCTGTTGCATCATCCATGGTAGAAGGAGAGAGAAAGTAACAGAGAGAGAATTAAAAGGGCGCTGAATTCCATATTTCATAATGAAACCCCTCTGGTAATAATGTCATGAATTCATTCACCTGTCCCTCATGGCCTAATAATTTCTTATTAGGCACCACCTCCAAACACTGTTGCATTGAATATTAAGTTTCCAAAAGATACTTGTTGGAGGACACATTCAAATAATTAGAGGGCATCTTGGATGGCAATTTCTGCTTCGGGGCAAGAGAGAAAGGGACATGTGTCCATTATCCCCAACATTTTAATACACTGAAGGAGATGGGTTGCTGTCTTGTATCACCAAGAGCACTGTTGGAACTTGCATAGTTTGGACACCTGGGAGTGACTAAAAACAAAAGAAAGAGGCTAGTGACTTGCTACAGCAAGAACAACTTTGCAAGGTTGGGAGAATTTGCAGAACCTGAAGCTTCTCCCCAGGAGGGAGAGGATTGCAGTGTGTCTAAGGAGGAAAATAGGTTAAAAATTATTACAAAATGATTTAATTAATGCCCAAAACAGTACAAAAAATGAAAATAACTAACAACAGCTGAAGCAATTAGAAAACATGTAACCAGATAATAGATGTTAATGTAGCTATGCCAGCCATTACATAAAGTTAGATTAAGTACACTGAATTAGAAACAGATTGTCAACCAATATTTCAAACAAAAATAAGACTCAATAACTTCTGACTCTTAAAGTTACACTTTAAGGGCAAAATAGATTAAAAATAAAAAGTTGAAAAAAGTATCACTTAACAATAACTTTAAGAAGTTGATGTGACATATTAGTAAAAGCAAAGTATTCTGTAAGCCAAGAGCTATTCAGAGTGATAAGAAGGTTATCTCATTTAATAAACAGATGAATTCAATAGAAAAATATGATATTTTAGAATTTTATGCAACTACTAAGAATGCTGAATATATATAAAGCAAATAGTTACAGGAGTAAAAGAAAGAAAAATAGATGAATCCACAGGCACATTTGGAAATACTAACTGCTATGGCAAGCAGTTAAACAACAAGAATATATAGAGATATCCTACAATGTAATCAACAGATTTATGCTATATAAGACTAACAACTGCAAAATACACATTTAAAAAAATAGATATGGAACAAAATGACTATATGTTGAGCTGAAAACAAAACCTAACAAATTCCAAGGGACTGAAACCATGAAAGATCTCTGATCACAGTGAAACTAAACATAAATCAATAAAACAAAGTTAAAAGAAAAATTCCTGGATGTTTGGAAATTAAATGGCACATTCCTGTGTAACCAATTGGTCAAAAAAATTAAGTAAAAATTATGAAGTATTTTGAACTGGATGATAGTGGAAATATGACTTATCAGAACCTGTGTGATGCCGGAAAAGTAGTATTTGATGACAAATTTATTGCATTAAGTCATATAAGTTATAAAATAAGAACCTTTAAAATTAATGTTCTGGGGTGCCCTGAGAACACATATAAAAAACAGCAAATTAAATCCAAATGAAGTAGAAAGAAAGAATCCCTAAAGCTAAGATCAGAAATCAATGTCATCAAAAGCTGATGTGCAGATGATGTCAGTTCCAACAGTGCTCTTGGTGATATAAGAGAAAAACAATAAAGTCAAAAGTTGATTCTTTGAAAATAAAATAATAAAATAAAACACAATTTACAATATCATCAGTGAAAAGGAGATATTATTACAGAGATGACAGACATTAAAAATACAATAATGTTATAAATAAAGTTTTGGTGCAGCAAAAGAAATAGCACTCGAATATAAAATTTTCTTTTTAATTCTCAGCAAGGCAAGTTACTTCTACAGAAGGGTGCACCCTTACAGATGGAGCAATGGTGAGCACACACTTGGACAAGGGAGGGGAAGGGGTTCTTATTCCTGATGCACAAGGCCCCTGATGCTGTGTCATTCTACTATTGGCTAGGGTTAGACTGCACAGGCTAAAATAATTCTGATTGGCTAATTTAAAGAGAGTGACAGGGTGAATGGTTTGGCAGGAAAAACGGTTATAACAGAGCAGGTAACTGGAATGAGTCAGGGTGAAGCAGGTAATTGGAATGAGTCAGAGTGGAGCAGGTAATCAGAATGAGTCAGGGTGGAGTAGGTAATCGGAATGAATCAGGGTGGAGCAGGTAATCAGAATGGGACAGGGTGGAGCAGGTAATTGAAAAGGCTGCTTTATGAGGAAGTTAAGTTTAAAAGTAGAAGGTAAAGAATTGAACATCCTGACATATTGATTCCTTGAAAAGAAATTTAGAACTCATATCTAACAACTCCTCCTCTTCCATTTCCTTACAGCTCTTTCTTTTCAAACTTTCTAACTTGTCTTGGCTTAGTTGTTCTGCTTCATTTTCCAAAAGAAGAAGCTTCTCCAGATAAGGTGGAAGATAGTTAAGGGAGGTTTCAGTAGTGACATTTTTATAAGCCTCTTCACCAACCCACGGATGAATGGTGTGACACAGCTAAGATAAGAATAAGTACACCCATTACGGCTGTGAGTGAAGTAAGAATTGAGGCTAATAATCTTTCCATTTATCCAACCACTTTTCTAGCCATTCTGTAAAGGGGTCATTTACCCCTGAGTTGCTGGCTAACTCATTGAATAGCACAGTCAGACCTTTCAATGCCTCTGTTATACATCCATTGGGGCGGTGTTGTTTGGGATGAAGGTGCAACATTGAGTTTTAATCACGACAAACTCCTCCTCTTTCTGCTAATATCATGTCTAAGGCTATTCTGTTTTCCCAAGTCATCTGGCTAGTAGCCCCTAATTGCTCAGCTATTCCCTTAACAGCATCTCTTGTGTAGCTAATAATTCGCTGTTGGTTGTAATAGATGTAGTTTATCCAATCTAAATTTTTATAAATTGTCACCCACCATAATATTGACTCAAATCTTGCAGCTATTTGATTTTGGGCTTTAAATTGATTTGGCATTTCCCATCAAACTCCAATTGTGTTTAAATAGATGTGGGAGTCGAAAGACCCGTAAGACACTTCTCTCACTTTACGATGTCTTATTTTTCCTTCCTCTGGTTGATGAAATGCTACGGTGAAAGGGATAGCCAACTAGACTAAAGCACTAGTGCCACTCCAGTTATTCAGCAGAGCGTCCACTAATGGTCCACCACAATACCACCACACGTCTGCTCAGGGATGAACAAGGTCTGACTGATTGATAAGTTGGCTCACTGCATTCCTTCAGGTCTTCAAGGAATACTGAATTTCCTCCCTGTCATGAGAGACACGATGTGAACTTAGTGTTGGGAGACAGAAGCTGGATGGCCCTCGGGGGCTGACCTGCGGGTGCCGGACTACAGGATATAGCAGAGAGAGAGAGTGTGGCACGACTTGTTACTCCAGGCTGTAGAATCATGGAAAAGAGCTACCAGGCAGCCCAGGCCTGGTCGACTGGAGGACCACCCTAGTGAAAAGGGGACAATCTGGGCCTATGGCCTGCATGCACACAAGCATAACAATTGCTTTTGTTTAACATAACGATGGAATATTTGATCCATTCCAACCAGGAATTTGCATCTTGGTATCCTGTCTTAATTGCCAAAGTTTGTTTTAAGTCTTTAACTTCTATAATAGCTATCTTGGTCTTGTCATTAGATAGAGGAGGAACAACTGTTCCCTTGTGAGAGGTTTTGGAAGAAGACTTAGAAGAAGGGGCAGGTGGCAGGGGATCAAAGAAATGCATTTCAAAGAATCCAATATGGTCTGTCCCTGAAACCTCAGCCCCCATACCATAAAACCGGCTTAAAGAAGGGAACCGACTTAGAAAATGGGAAGAATTTTGAGGGCTTGAGGTAATAACGTGTATAGGATTGCACTGGTTTAGCTGATAGTTGGTGGGGGTGCTGTCCCTCTAGTAAAATGAATGCATAGTTTTAGGAAATTACAAAAACTGGTTGGGGCAGTCCATCCTTGTTCATTAGTGGTCCACAGAACATTGGACCAACTATGGCATAATAGCTCTACATGGGGGAGCAAGACTCCTGGTTGACACTGTGGTCTTTATCAAAATCTCCCAGGGTTAAATGGTCCCAATTCACTAATGCCCAGTCTGAGGAGAGTCAGGAGGGACAGAGGTACTTTTCTGAAGTAGAGAGCTGTCTTTGACTTGGCAAATCCCCACAAGGTATAACAAGGCAAGCATTACGTGCAATAGTTTGAGGCAAAATTGATTTGGTATGTTAATGACTGGATGGTCAGCAATAGAGCAAGGAAAGAAGAAAGAGTAATAGAATAGATGAAAGAGAGTTAAATTTTTCTAACTTTAGTTTGGTAGAGTTTTCCCCTGGTACTATGGCGCAGGTTTTTCCAGGGGGTGGCGCTTTCTTGACTCGGGTGTGATAAGTCCATCCCCTTTTTGCTGTACAAACAGCAGTCTGAGTGGTTAGCAGCACAAGGTAGGGTCTTTCCCAGGCTGGCTTGAGTTTTCCTTCTTTCCACCCTTTGATGAGAACATGATCCTCAGGTTGGTGCTGGTTTACCAGAAATTCTATAGGTGGTACCTGTGCTAAAAGACTTTTAGTTTTGAGGGAAAGGAAAGTGGAAGATAAGCCCAGTATATAATTTCTAAGAAACTAACCTTTTGTTTTAAATGTGGGGACATCAGCAGTGGACTTTGTAGTCCTTGGTGCCTTCTTACTGAGAAATTTCCTTTAACATCTATTTTTATTAGTTTTTAGAACAAAAGAAAGCCAAATACCATTTTATATTTGACAATGATTCTTTCCGTATGATTTTTATACCAGATAAGCTAAATTTCACCTTTATATTAGTGTGTTATTAATGTTAAATTTAATTTTAATAAAACCTTGTTGACATATTTATTCAATTTTTAAGATCTGACTGTAAGGTAAGATTTTTATATAGACTCTTTTTAACCTTTTATAATTTTTGTTAAAGAGCAGGTTAATGCTTTGAGAAAAAACTGTTGTGCTTTTATTTTAATATTCAGCTCACAGAAAAACTGGATGATAGCACTTTAACTTTAGCTAATATGTTTACACACAGAATTTCCTTTACAGTTAGTGTTTCAAAATTTGTTTAAACCTTTAAAACAAAATATTTTTTAACTTTTTAATGTAGGTAAAAATCCACATTCTTATGCCTCCTTATAATCCTTTTACAAAAGTTATATTTTATTTTCTTTATACACGTTGCATATAAACTGTTTCTTGAACAGTTTTACATTCAGGAGTCCTAATTACTTTTAAATTATACAACATTTCTTGCATAAATTCCCTTTTATAACTTTTTTTCATGACTTTCATAGACAATTCTTTGACATGTCTCAACTTGCTGACTTGTTGCAAACATCTCTTTCTTTAAACAACCAGTTAATTTGTTTTAGAGCAAGCATTTACTATATAACATTCCTTTTTATGTAAATTCTCCCCCTGCTTTTTTTTTTTTTTTTTTTAAAGACGATAATCATTCTTTTCCAAAGTGAACTTCCTTCATGTCTGTGGACTAGACTGTTAACTTTTAGCAAACTTTACTTTTGTTGAAAAACTTGTAAGTTGGGGATTTCAATTATTCTTTGCTATTAATAAAACCTCGTTCAGTCCATATTAACTTAGAATCAGTATAGATGGCTTGTTCCTGATTCTGTAAGTATTTTAAGTCTTGGCTAAGTGCAAACAGCTCACACATTTGAACAGACCAATTATTAGGCAATTTTCCTAAGAATGCTTCTACAAGAGTTTCCTTATCACTTACTGAATACCCATTGTGTCTTTTTCCCTCAATCACCCCAATCACCCAGGAGGAACCATCTACTGTCCTGTCCTGAAGGGAGTTCCTCCTAGGTCTGGTTGGACCTTTGTATGGTAATTAAGATTTAGATCCCCTGTTAGGAAACCTGCTGGGTTAAGGAATTTTCAGTGGTAAATGTCAAATGATCTTTTTCTAACAGAATAGTATTACACTTTAAGTACTTGAAGGTTCTTCAGTCAATGAGCTACCTTTTTGCTTTTTTTTTTTTTTTTTTTTTTTTTTTGACTTAGGATAGTTTTGACCAGATGAGGGCTGCTCACAATGAGGTTTCCTCTAAACGTTACTTTTCTACTTTCTTCTGTTAGCAAAGCCTTTGCCGCTACAGATTGAATGCATTTGGGCCATCCACGGGTTACTGGTTTAAGGATTTTTGATTAGGAAGACTACGGGTTGTCAGTGGCCTCAGTGCTTTCGGGCTACTCCCTTGTTTACACTGACAACAAGGTGGTATTGGAGTGTATAGGGTCACAGAGAAGATCTTCAATTATTAATTATAGGTTTTAAATTTATCCTGGCTTTTAAAGAAATAGGATACACTCTTTTTACTACTTCTAGCTCTCTCTCTCTCTCTTTGACTCTCTGTCTCTTTGATTCCCTCTTTGTCTTTCTGTCTTTTTCTCTCTCTTTGACTCTCTGTCTCTTTCTCTCTCTTTCTTTCTGACTTCCTCCCCCAGTTTCTCTTTCCTCTTTGCTGGTCTTTCTCTGCCTCTGCCAGCCACTTATGCTGCTGCTCTCCCCTCTCCTTCCCCTTCCCCTAGGGTAGGGAGTGGTGGGAGTGGAGCTACTCTTTCTTCCCCCAAGAAGAAAGGAAAAGGGAGTTCTGAATATTTTTCTTACTACCAGAGGTTTGTGTGAAATTTGTGGAAGGGTCAACCCCTCCATCCAGGGATGTCTCGTCTTGCTTGCCCCAGAAGCCTCAATCATTCAAACAAGGGATGTCTTGCCTTGCCTGCCCTGGAAGGGTCAGCCCTCAAACCCGTGATGTCTCGCCATGCTGCTCTGGAAGGTTGACCTGCTTCCTCCCTTTCCCCCTCTGAAGGTACCTTGCACACTTCCCACTCGTGTTGTCCTCTCTGGTTGCTCCCCCAAAGGAGAATTAAGCACCTCTTAGTGTTAGCATGCCAGTATATATCCCACAGCCAGATATGCCCTAAGCTGTATGAAGTAGCTATGGAACTGCAGAGAGGACCTACTCCCTCCATCCAGCAGTAGGACTTGTCACCATTCACACAAACACCACCACAAGTAGGGTTGTTTGTGATCATTCATGCACACACACATTTAGCCTTCCAGAATTTGACTACCAAGGAAATACTTTACCAGCTCCCATGGTTTCTCCTTTCTTGGTCTGTGCACAGAGTTGTTGTCACAGCAAGGTTTCTGGCCAGTTTCTTTCCGCATTGCTGAGAGCTCAAGTTATTTCTTGCACTGGGTGAGTCCTGATTTCTCACTTCTGAGGCTGCTACAAGTGGGCGGGGTTCACCTCCTCAGAAGAGAGAACTAGAGACCACCCCTGGAGGGGAATGTAATCCTGGACTAGCCCCCAATTGTTATAAATAAAGTTTTGTATATATAAATATAAAGAAATATCCAGTACCGAATTTTCTTTTAATTTTCAGCAAGGCAACATACTTCTATAGAAGTGTGTACCTTTGCAGATGGAGCAATGGTGATCACACACTTGGACAAGGGAGAGGAAGAGGTTCTTATCCCTGACACACGTGGCTCCTGCTGCTGTGTCATTCCCCTATTGTCTAGGGTTAGACTTCACAGGTTAAGCTAATTCTGATTGGCTAATTTAAAGAGAGTGATGGGGTGAGTGGTTTGGTGGGAAAAAAGATTATGGCAGAGCAGGAAATTGGAATGAGTCAGGGTGGAGAATGAGCAGGCAGTCAGAATGTGTCAGGGTAGAGCAGATAATCAGAATGGGTTGAGGTGGGGTGGGTAATTGGAATGAGTCAGAGTGGAGCAGATAATTGAAAAAGATTACTTTACAAGGGTGTTAAGTTTAAAAGTAGAAGGCAAAGAATTGAACATACTGACATATTGATTATTTGAAGAGAAATTTAGAACTCATATCTAACAGTGAAACTAATCTCTCTACTAAAACTACAAAAGGTATCCGGGGGTGGTGGCAGGAACCTGTAATGTCAACAATTTGGGAGACTAAGGCAGGAGAATCACTTGAACTCAGGAGGCAGAAGTTTCAGTAAGCTGAGGTCAGGCCACTGCACTCCAACTTGCCTGGTAAAGTGTATCTCAAAACAAAACAAAGCAAACATCTTAAAAAAAAAAAAAAAAAAAAAAAAAAAAAAAAAAAAAAACAACTACAGAAAACAATATATTTAATGACAAAATATTGAATATTGTCTCCCAAAGATCAGGAAGAGTATGTCTCCAATATTGCCACTTCTATTCAACATTGTTTTGATATTTTAGCAATTGAATAAAAAACAAAAAACAAAACTGCAATAAAATTTAAAGATTGGAAAAAAGTACAACCTTTATTATTTGCAAGTGGCATGACTGTGTACATAGATTTTTTTTTTTAATTTTAAAACATAATTACTAAGTGAATTTGTCAAGTTTTCCCAAGGTAAATACAACATAAAAAGTAATTGTATTTTTATATATTAGTATCAAAAATTAGAAAATAAAACAAATTAGTAAAATGAAAATAGCAGAAAAAACCATACAAAACGCATGACTTCATATCATTAAAGTTTTAAAGACATCCGTACTGTATACTTTACCAGTGAGGTATATTTAAAGAGACTTAAACTGAGAGCTATACTATAATAATAAATTGGCATGTTGAATTATGTTAAGATCCATAACAGTAACATAGACTGTGTGGTGGTGTTGCATGGGTAGGCAATGACCAAAGTAAAGGATAGAGGGTGCTGAAATAGACCCATTTATATCTGATTACTGCTATGGCCTGAATGTATCTCTCAAAATTCATACATTGACACTTAATTGACAATGTGGAAGTCTTAAGAAATGAATATTTTGGGGAGTAATTAAGTAATGAGAGTGTAGTCCTCCTGGATAAAATTAGAGCCCTTGGTTAAAGGATTTGCGGCAGTGGGTTTGCTCGCTTCCTTTTTTGTGCCATGTGAGAACGAAGTGTTAGCATTCTTTTTGACTTTTCTTCCTTTCCACCACATGAGGTCAGCTAGAAAGTGCCATCTATGAGAAATAGGATTTCACCAGACACTGAGCCTGCTGGCACTTTGATCTTGGGCTTCCCAACTTTCATAACTGTTAGAAAACAAGATACTGCTCTTTAAAGTTTACCTAGTCTCATGTATTTTGCTATAGCAGTGCAAACAAAGATAGTTACTTTAATTAAATGAACACTTCGGCCAGAATTTAGTGGATTTAGATAATCATTTTAATAAATAGTACTATAGTCATTCCCTTCATTTAAAAAATTGAGCAGAATTGAGCAGATATCTATTTGAGAGTAATGCCAAAACTACATGTAAATGTAAAATAATTCAAATTTAGAAAAAATTAGGAAGCTTGTCTTCATAAACATGGGATTGAAAATTATATTTTTATTTTAAATTTTTGTGGGTACATAGTATGTTTATGTGTACATATTTATGGGGTACCTAAATATTTTGATACAGGAATAAAATATATAATAACCACATCAGGGTAAATGAGGTATCTGTCACCTCAAGCATTTATTCTTTCATTATGTTACAAAGAATTCAATTATACTATTTTAATTATTTTTAAATGTATAAAAATTATTGTTCACTATAGTCACCTTGCTGTGAATATCAGATTATTCACTCTCTCTAATTTTATTTTGGTACCCATTAACTGTCACCATGTCCACCCCATCTAACCCTTTCTAGCCTCTGGTAACCACCCTTCTACACTTTATCTCCAGGAGTTTAGTTGTTTTAATTTGTAGCTCCCACAAATAAGTGAGAACATGCAAATTTTGTGTTCCCATGCCAGGCTGAATTCACTTAATATAATCATCTCCAACTCCATTCATGTTGTTGCAAATGACAGGATCTCATTCGTTTATATGGCCGAATTGTACTCCATTGTGCATATGTAACACATTTTATTTATTTGTTTGTCTGTCCGTTGCTTCCAAATCTTGGCTATTGTGAACAGCACTGCAATAACCATGGGAATGCAAATATCTCTTCTATATGCTGATTTCTTTTCCTTTGGGTATATACCTAACAGTTTGATTTCTGGATCATATGGTAGCTCTATATTTAGCTTTTTGAGGAACCTACAAAGTGTTCTCCCTAGTGGCTGTAATAATTTATACTCCCATCAACGTGTATGAGTATTCCCTTTTCTCAGTGACATTGACAGCATTTGGGATCACCACTATTTTGGATAAAAGCCATTTCAACTAGGGTAGGATGATATCTCATTATGGTTTTGATTTGCATTTCTCTGATGATGAATAATATTAAGCACCTTTTCATACACCTTTTAGTCATTTGTATGTCTTCTTTTGAGAAATGCCTATTCAGGTATTTTGCCTATTTTTAAATGGGATTATTATATTTTTTTCAGTTGAGTTTTTTGAGCTCCTTATATATTCTGATTATTAATCCCATATCAGATGAATAGTTTGCAATTTTCTTCCAATCTGTGGGTTATCACTTCACTGTGTGAATTGTTTCCTTTGTCATGCAGAGGCTTATTAACTTGATATAATCCCATTTGTCCATTTTGGCTTTGGTTACCTGTTCTCATGGGGTATTACTCAAGAAACTGTTGCCCAGTTCAGTGTCCTGTAGAGTTCCCCCAATGTTTTCCTTTAGTTAGTTTGAAGTCTGAGACTAAAGTCTTTGTAATTCATTTAGATTTTATTTTTGCATATGGTGAAAGACAGGGGTCTAGTTTCATTCTTTTGCATATGTATATCCAGATTCCCCAATACCATTTATTGAATGAAGTGTTCCTTTCCCAATGTATGTTACTAGCACCATTGTCAAAAATAAGCTTACTGTATAAATATATATATTTATATATGGTATAATATAAATATATAATATATAACTATATATTTATATATGATATAATATAAATATATATAATATATAACTATATATTTATATATGATATAATATAAATATATATAAATATAAATATATATAATATAAATCTATCTATCTATCTATATATATATATATTTGTCACTGGATTCTCTATTCTGTTCCATTGGTCTGTGTGTCTGATTTTAGGCCAATACCATGCTGTTTTGGTTACTATAGCTCCATAGTATAATTTGAAGTCAGGTAATGTGATTCTTTCATTTTTTTTCTTCCTTTTTGCTCAGAATAGTTTTGACTCTTTCTGGGTCTTTTGTGGTTCCACATAAATTTTAGAGTTTTTTTTTCCTATTTCTGTGAATAATATAATGGGTATTTTGATAAGGATTGCATTGAATGTACAGACCACTTTTGGCAGTACGGACATTTTAACCATACATATTCCTCCAGTCCATAAATACCATGCTGGGGTGTGAAGGACAGTGGCCTTCCTCTCACAGCTCCACTAGGTGGTGCCTGAGTAGGCACTCTGTGTGGGGGCTCTCACTCCACATTTCCCTTCCACACTGCCCTAGCAAAGGTTCTCTATGAGAGCCCTGCCCCTGCAGCAAACTTATGCCTGGACATCAAGGTGTTTCTATACATCCTCTGAAATCCTGGTGGTGGTTTCCAAAACTCAACTGTTGACTTCTGTGCACCTGCAGGATCATCACCACATGGAAGCTGCCAACACTTGAGGCTTGCACCCTCTGATGCCACGGCCCAAGCTCTATGCTTGCCTCTTTCAGTCATGGCTGGTATGTGAAGCAAGAAACTAAGTTGCAGCATACAGCACAGGAACCCTGGGCCCAGCCCACAAAACCACTTTTTCCTCCTAGGCCTCTGGGTCTGTGTTTGGAGGAGCTGCCAGGAAGACCTCTGACATGCCCTGGAGACATTTCTCCCATTGTCTTGGAGATTAACATTCGGCTCATCATTACATGTGCAAATGTGTGCAGTTGCCAGATATCCTAAATCATCTTTCTCAAGTTCAAAGTTCCACAAACCTCTAGGGCAGAGGCAAAACGTTGCCAGTCTCTTTGCTAAAATATAACAATAGTCACCTTTGCTCCAGTTCACAACAAGTTCCTCATCTTCATCTGAGACCACCTCATCCTGGATTTCATTGTCCAAATCATTATCAGCATTTTGATCAAATACATTCAAGAAGTCTCTAGGTAGTTTCAAACTTTCCCATGATTTTCTGTCTTCTTCTGGGCCTTCCAAATTGTTTCAACCCGATTGTGAAGTCGTTTCCACATTTTCAGTCATTTATTCTGCAGTGCCCCACTCTATTGGTACTAATTTATTCAATTAGTCCATTTTCATGCTGCTGATAAAGACATACCCCAAAGTGGGTAATTTAAAAAAGAAAGGGGTTTAGTGGACTTACAATTCTACATAACTGGGGAGGTCTCACAATTATCATGGAAGGCAAGGAGGAGCAAGTCACATTTTATGTGGATGAGAGCAGGCAAAGAGAGAACTTGTGGAGGGAAACTCCCATTTTTAAAACCATCATATCTCCTGAGACTCATTCACTATCAGGGGAACAGTGCAGGAAAGACCCACCCCCATAATTCAGTCATTTCCCACTGGGTTCCTCCCATGACACATGAGAGTTGTGGGAGTTAAATTCAATATAAGCTTTCGGTGGGAACACACCCAAACCATATCAATGCCAGTATTACCCCGATATCAAAACCAGACAGAGACACATAAAAACAAAAAAACCCCCAAAAAACTACAAGTCAATATCTCAGATGTACCTTGACACAAAAATTCTAAACAAAGTTCCAGCAAACAGAATTCAGCAACACATTAGAAAGATCATTCATTATGACCATGTGGGATTTATCCCTGGAATTCAAGGATAATCAACAAATATAAATTAATAAATGAGAATGAAGGACAAAAACCATACAATCATTTCAATTGATGTTGAAAAAGTATTTGTAAAATTCCAAGTCCCTTCATGTATAAAGTGCTCAAAAAATTGTGGGTAGAAGGAACATACCTCTACACAATAAAGCCATATGTAACCGACCCACAGCTAGTATCATACAAAACGCAAAAACTGAAAGCCTTCCCTCTAAGATAGGTAACTCAACAAGGATGCCCACTTTCACTGCTGTTGTTCAACATAATACTGGAAGTATTGCTAGAGCAATCACACTAGAGAAAGAAATATAGGTCATCCAAATTGGAAAGAAAGTTGTTAAATTATCCTTGTTTGCAGGTTATATAATTTTATTTTTGGAAAAACCTAAAGTCTCTATGAAAAAATTATTACACATGATAAATTTAGTAAACTTGTAGGATACAAAATCAGCAACAAAAATCAGTAGCATTTCTATATGCCAATAGACTAGAATCTGAGAATAAAATCAAGACAATAATCTCATATACAATACTACAAACAAAATAAAATACCTAGGATTTAAGTTAACCAATGAAGAGAAAGATCTCTGTCATAAAAGTTTTAAAATAGTAATGAAGGACATTGAGGAGGACATAAAAAATAAGAAGATTTCAGAGGATGTATAGAAACACCTTGATGTCCAGGCATAAGTTTGCTGCAGGAGCAGGGCTCTCATAGAGAACCTTTGCTAGGGCAGTGTGGAAGGGAAATGTAGGGTGAGAGCCCCCAAACAGAGTGCCTACTCAGGCACCACCTAGAGGAACTGTGAGAAGAAGGCCACTGTCCTCCACACCCCAGCATGGTAGATTCATGACAGCTTGCACCATGCACCTGGAGAAGCCACAGACACTCAGTGCCAGCCCATGAAAGCAGCCAGGAGGGAGGCTGTACAATGCAAAGTCACAGAGGCAAAGATGACCAAGAGCATAGGAACCCACCTCTTACATCAGCATCACCCAAATGTTAGACATGGTGTTAAAGGAGATCATTTTGGAGCTTTAAGATTTGACTGCCCCACTGGATTTTAGACTTGCATGGGGGCTGTAGCCCCTTTGTTTTTAATTTATCCCAATGGCTGTATTTACCCAATGCCTGTACCCCCATTGAATCTAGGAAGTAACTAGCTTGCTTTTGATTTTACAGGCTCATAGGCAGAAGCGACTTGCCTTGTCTCAGATGAGACATTGGACTGTGAACTTTTGAGTTAATGCTGAAATGAGTTAAGACTTTGGTTTGGTTGTGTTCCCATCCAAATCTCATCTTGAATTGTAATTCTCACAATTCCCATGTGTTGTGGGAGAAACCCAGTGAGAGGTGATTTAATTATGGGGACAGATCATTCCTGCACTGTTCTCATGATAGTGAATGAGTCTCAGCAGTTCTGATGGTTTTAAAAATGGGAATTTCCCTGCACAAGTTCTCTCTTTGCCTGCTGCCATCCACATTAGATGTGACTTCCTCCTCCTTGCCTTCTGTGATGATTGTGAAGCCTCCCCAGCCGTATGGAACTGTAAGTCCATTAAACCTCTTTTTTTGCAAATTGCCGTTCTTGGGTATGTCTTTATCAGCAGCATGAAAATGGACTAATACAGGCATCATAGAATGAGTTTGGATGTATTCCCTCCTCTTCTAGGTTTTAGAGAGTTTGAGTGAGATTGGTATTAGTTCTTCTTTAAATGTTTGTTAAAATTCAGCAGTGAAGCTATTGGTACAGGGTTTTTTTTTTGTTGTTGGGAGACTTTACTATGGTTTTGAACTGTTTAAGTGTTATTGTCTATTCAGATTTTAGATTTCCTCGTAGTTCAATCTTGGTAGGTTGTATGTGTCTAGGAATGTATCTATTGGCTGCATATAAATGTCTTCTTTTGAGAAGTGTCTGTTCATATTCTTTTCCCACTTTTTGATGGGTTGTTTTTATTTCTTGTAGATTTGTTTAAGTTCTCCGTAGATTCTGGATGTTAGCCGTTTGTCAGATGGATAGATTGCAAAAATTTTCTCCCATTTTGTAGGTTGCCTGCTCATTGTGATGATAGTTTATTTTGCTGTGCAGAAGCTCTTTAGTTTAATTAGATCCCATATGTCTATTTTGGCTTTTGTTGCCATTGCTTTTGGTGTTTTAGTCATGAAGTCCTTACCCATGCCTATATCCTGAATGGTATTGCTTAGGTTTTCTTCTAGGGTTTTTACGGTTTTTGGTCTAACATTTAAGTCTTTAATCCATCTTGAATTAATTTTTGTATAAGGCATAAGGAAGGGATCTGGTTTCAGCTTTCTACATATGGCTAGTCAGTTTTCCTAGCACAATTTATTAAATAGGGAATCCTTTCCCCATTTCTTGTTTTTGTCAGGTTTGTCAAAGATCAGATGGTTGTAGATGTGTGCTGTTATTTCTGAGGCCTCTGTTGTGTTCCATTGGGTCTATCTCTGTTTTGGTACCAGTACCATGCTGTTTTGGTTAATGTAACCTTGTAGTATAGTTTGAAGTCAGGTAGCGCGATGACTCCAGCTTTTTTTTTTTTTTTTCTTAGGATTGTCTTGGAAATGCAGGCTCTTTTTTTGGTTCCATATGAACTTTAAAGTAGTTTTTTTTTTCCAATTCTGTGAAGAAAGTCATTGGTAGCTTGGTAGGGACAGCATTGAATCTATAAATTACCTTGGGCAGTATGACCATTTTCATGATACTGAGTCTTCCTATCTATGAACTTGGAATGTTCTTCCATTTGTTTGTGTCCTCTTTTATTTGGTTGAGCAGTGGTTTGTAGTTCTCCTTCACATCCCTTGTAAGTTGTATTGCTAGGTATTTTATTCTCTTTGTACCAGTTGTGAATGGGAGTTCACTCATGATTTCGTTCTCTGTTTGTCTGTTATTAGTGTACAGGAACGCTTGTGATTTTTGCACATTGATTTATGCATCCTGAGACTTTGCTGAAGTTGCTTATCAGCTTCAGGAGATTTTGGGCTGAGATGATGGGGTTTTCTAAATATACAATCATGTCATCTGCAAACAGGGATAACTTGACTTCATCTTTTTCTAATTGATTACCCTTTATTTCTTTCTCTTGCCTGATTGTCCTGGCCAGAACTTCCAATACTATGTTGAATAGGAGTGGTGAGAGAAGGCATCCCTGTCTTCTGTCACTTTTCAAAGGGAATGCTTCCAGTTTTTGCCCATTTAGTATGATATTGGCTGTGGGTTAATCAAAAATAGCTCTTATTATTTTGAGATACATTCCTTCAATACCTAGTTTATTGAGAGTTTTTAGCATGAAGGTCTGTTGAATTTTGTTGAAGGCCTTTTCTGCATCTATTGAGATAATCATGTGTTTTTTGTCATTGGTTCTGTCTATGTGACAGATTACATTTATTGATTTGCATATGTTGAACCAGCCTTGCATCCCAGGGATGAAGACAACTTGATCGTGGTGGGTAAACTTTTTGATGTGCTGCTGGATTTGGTTTGCCAGTATTTTATTTAGCATTTTTGCATCGATGTTCATCAGGGATATTGGTCTAAAATTCTCTTTTTTTGTTGTGTCTCTGTCAGGCTTTGGTATCAGGATGATGCTGGCCTCATAAAATGAGTTGGGGAGGATTCCCTCTTTTTCTATTGATTGGAATAGTTTCAGAAGGAATGGTACCAGCTCCTCTTTATACCTCTGGTAGAATTCAGCTGTGAATTCATCTGATCCTGGTCTTTTTTTGGTTGGTAGACTATTAATTATTGCCTCAATTTCAGAGCCTGTTATTGGTCTATTCAGGAATTCAAATTCTTCCTGGTTTAATCTTGGTAGAATGTATGTGTCCAGGAATTTATCCATTTCTTCTAAGTTTTCTAGTTTATTTGCATAGAGGTGTTTATAATATTCTCTGATGGTAGTTTATATTTCTGTGGGGTCGGTGGTGATATCCCCTTTATCATTTTTTATTGCATCTCTTTGATTCTTTTTTCTTCTTTATTAGTCTTGCTAGTGGTCTATCTGTTTTGATGATCTTTTGATAGTTTCTGTATTAGTATCTATTTTGTGTGATATAAGTATAGCTAATCCTGCTCTCTTTTTGGTTTCCATGATATATTTTTTCATCCTTTTATTTTCAGTTTCAGTGAGTCTTTATAGGTGAAGTGTGGCAATTTTAGGCAATAGATCATTGTGTCTTGCTTTTAAAATGCATTAAACGACTGTATGTCTTTCAGTTGGAGGGTTTTCATCCATTTACAGTCAGTATTATAAGTATAATTGATAAGTAAGGACTTACTCCTATCATTTCATTTGTTTTCTGGTTGTTTTGTGGTCTTCTTTTCCCATTATTGTTTCCTTTCTGTCTTTCTTTTAGTTAAAGTGATTTTCTCTGGTGGTATGTTTTAATTTGTTGCTTCTTATTTTTTAGATATCTGTTGTATATTTTTTGATTTGATGTTACCGTGAGGCTTATGAATATCTTAAAACCCACCATTTTAAACTTATGACAGCTTAACAGTGATTGCATCCACACACAACCTAGCAAGCAAGCAAAGAGAATACTAATAAAAACTCTGCACTTTAACTTTATCCTCCCGCATTTTAAGTTCTGTGGTTTCTATATTTATCTTATTGTACTGTTTGTGTCATGAAAAGTTGGTATAGCTTTTATTTTGATCACTTCATCTTTTAGTTTTTCTCTGCAAGATAAGAGTAGTTTTTAATATTCTGTCTTTTTCTCTAGACTTACTATGACCATTGAGTTTTGTACCTTCAGATGATTGCTCATTTCCTCATTAGTGTTCTTCTATTTCAAATGAAAGAACTCCGGTTAGCGATTCTTGTAGTAGCCTTAGTTTTTGTTTGTATTGGAAAGTCTTTATTTTTCCATAATATTTCAAGAACACTTTTGCTGGTTATACTAAACAACATAACCTTTATATTATTACTTGTACTATGCACTACTTTGTATTTAATTTTAATGTACTTTCATTCTATTTTAATATTGTTATTCTCATGTAATTTAGAAAATAGAGGAAAATGCAGGTATATTTGATAAGAACATCAATAAGCCATTCACTTTCCATGCTATTTTATAGAAGGTCATTTTGCACACAAATTTTTATTTAGTATAACTTTTTAAAGAACTGAGAGCAAATACTCTTCATTAAAAAAAGGCAAATAAGATTTATGATATATGGATACATGCAGTGGTTCAGAGTATAACAATTATATGATTTTCGTTTTTAATAATATGTCCAGTATTCTTAAATTGAGAATTTGCTGCAGATAAATTGAGATACTTCAAATTGAATAGTTATTGGGAATATCTATGCTACTAATCTGTCAGCTCATTGCCACTCCCTATGTGTCGAGTATTAATTAGTCAGAAGTTTTAGTCACAATTGATCTTTGTTTGTGAGGAAAATGTATTAACAAGTGATTTTTTTATATAATTCTTAATTGATGTTTTAAAATAAGATTGAGTATATTTGAAGTAGATAAAAATATAAGGTGTATATTTGTTCCAAAAGGTGGCAAACTTTTGGATAAAACAAATAGGCATTGACCTGAATTACTTTTTATAGAATAATAAGCCATTATATTACATTATATATTGTAGCATGAAGGAAATGTGAGAGCACATTTAAGATCAGTATTTCTTACCTTTCTTCCTTTGGTGTCAATGTATATACTGAATAATTCATTTTGCTAATCTAATGAACAATGCTTGTTTTGCTTGAATTACTAGCTGATGAAAAAAATTGACTCTCTAGAATTATTCGATAAATTATCATTTCAATAACTATACAGATTATAAAAGTGAAAGGTCGGGCGTGGTGGCTCATGCCTATACTCCTAGCACTTTGGGAGGCCGAGGCAGGTGGATCACAAGGTCAGGAGTTCGAGACCAGCCTGGTCAGCATGGTGAAACCCTGTCTCTACTAAAAATACAAAAATTAGCCAGGCGTGATGATGTACACCTATAATCTCAGCTACTCAGGAGGCTGAGGCAGGAGAATTACTTGAACCTGGGAGGTGGAGGTTTCAGTGATCTGAGATCATGCCTCTGCACTCCAGCCTGGGCGACAGAGTGAGACTCCATCCCAAATAAAAAATAAATAACTAAAAAAAAAAAAGTGAAGAATGAATACTGAAAACATAAGCATATAATCAAATTGTGTTTTTCCTCCCAAACTAAAAATTTTGCTTTTTTTGCATGACTATTTCTTACAAATGAACACTCATATTCTGTCTCATTAATGCTTCTGGGAATAATCTTGAGCCTTAAAATAGAGAATATATTGGTAGAAAAGACTGAAAAGAAGACATAGCACCTTTAGAAGTTCCATAATGGATGCTTAAACTTCACGATGAAGAAAACAATATCTAGTCCATTGAGCATACCTTTTTGCCCGCCATAGTAAAACAAGTCTCCCCTTCTATTTTTGATTGCTAAATGAGTGTGTAAACTGAGAAGGTCAGATGTTATTCCATATAGAAAGTCTAACAGTAGGGAATATTGAGATTTTTTGGAGGTTGTTTCTTCAATTTTAGTCTTTGGTTACTGAAGAGAAAGATATTTTAGTATTTTGTGTAAGACTTCTGTGCCTCATTTGGCTCAGCTTTGTTACCAGGAAACAAAGAGAAAGATTCAGAATGGTACTTGGCCCAGGAATAATGTCTTCCTACTGTCTATGTTCTTCTGGCATAAAATCTCTCCATGATTCACAGGAGACCAAATAATTCTGGAGTGAGAAATCCCAAGCATTATATAAAAATACTTTCAAATAGATGATGAGAGAAAACATTGAAAGGGATATATTTCCTCAATTAGATTAAGATCCATGTCTATATTTTATTTTAAGAGTTTTCTGTAAAAATTTTGCTGTTCATATTATAGTTTATTGTTATCATCCCAGAATCACCATAAATGAATAAGCATTATATGCTGACAAAAAGGGAGAAATAGAAAATATCTCATTACTTGTTTTACTGTGTGTAGTAAGTAATGTGATACTGTCTTGGGATTTCAGGAAAAAATTAGGTATTTGTTTAATGCACAACTTCTTTGACATCTTGAGAGCTGTGAGAGGTGTAGTATGTGTTAGTACGTGTATTTTGTATATGTGTGCACAACAGCAATGATCCAGGTCAGACACAGAGATGTTTGAGGTAGTTATTTTCTCATCAGTGAGTTCATGAATTGGAAGATAAGGTTAGGGCAAAGATAGCATAGTTTCAGAAATTGACATTGCAAAACATCTGCTTAAAATCACATAACAATTTGGTTGCTATTTGGTATGTTTTCTTTGTTGTTGAGGTTCAGTAAAAAAGCTACTGTGTTACTGATTATCTATAATTGATATTTTTCCAAATCAAGTATTTATCATTGAGCAATAAAATCGCATGTTGAGGGTAAAACAATAGTACTTATATAGAAGTGTCCATATTACTATAACTATGCATATTTGCTGATGTGCATACTAAGGTTTGCTTGTCTCTTTGTTTTAAACTATATAGTCAATTGTCTTAATGACTTAACATAAAATTCCTGCTCAATTTAAGGAGTCCGAATGAGCCCACAGTAACCTGTTGATTTTTAGTTTTTTCTTATGGCTTCATGGAAAAAAAAAAAGTGGTTAAAATTTGTTGGATACTCCCTGATAGCCCAAGATAGTAAGGATCCTTATAAAACATAAATAATTTTCAAGACCTCTGAAATTCAAACTAGATTATCTTGTATTATAATAATTTTAGGCTAAGACTGCTATGATATTATATATATATGTATAGATATATATATGTATATTTTATATATATATTCTAGAGACAATATGTAGGTTTGTACAATTCTACATTGTATTTTGTGTCATCTTCAATTGAACACCATGTACACAGCTATGATGTTCTTAGATTGGAAGAGGATATGTGAATTTTGGAGGATAACTAGTAGTGTTTGACACATGGGGATCAACATTCAGTCTCTGAAGCACAATGGAAATAATAGTTTAAAATTAGTTCAAAATTTGACCAGTTAAAAATTAGGTGAGTAGTATCAATCACATGGAACTGTTGTGATACTTACATATTCTTGGCCAAAGTAGGTGCTCTGTAATTCATGGAAATCTTTGTTGTTGCTTAAGATTCATTTGATAATTTTTTAGTACTCTCTCAGCTTATCAACATTTTGTCATCCATGTATCATCTATATTTGTCTTTCATAATTTCATAATTATCCAGAGATCTTGAATATTCTTTCAAATATATGTGTGTGTGTGTGTATGTATATATATATATGTGTGTGTGTGTGTATATATATATAACCAAGTTTTTTTGTTTGTAACTTTCGTAGTAAATTATATTTTGTCATTTAATAACACCTCTTATAGAAACCCATATTCCTGTGAGTTATTTTTATTGAATTATCTTTATAACATGCTTGCAGTTCATATTAAATTAATAGAAAAATATTGTCATAATAATTTAATATTCATTGTCTCCACTTACTTATTCTAAGTATCTGAGTAAAAAAATCAGAAAACTGTAGAAATACATAAACACAAAAAAATACATAAATACATAAAAAAATTAAAAAAAAAAAACACAGAGAGAGAGAGACAGAGCAAGTGACTCAATAACATCATTTTCTTCAATGTAGTTTCATCACAACATTGATGAGGAATAAAAAGAACAACATCAACAGCAACAAATTCCCATCAGTGCCACTGTCTGTGTAGAGCTTGGAAGTTCTCTCCATCTCTGCAAATGTTTTTTCTTTGGATGTACCAGTTTTCTCCCACGTCCCAAAGATGTGTACATTAGGGGAATTGACTTGTCTACATTGTCTGCATGTGAGTGTGTGTGTGAGCACCCTGGATGGGATGCATCCTGTCGAGACTTTGTTCCTGCCTTATGTCCTGAGCTGCCAGCATAGGCTTCATCCACCTGTGACTCTGAACTGGAATTATTGGGTAAATTATCTTACTTATTTTTATTAATGTTTTAAAACATATGCATAGCTCACATTTATTTCAATGTTTAAAATTAGAAGAATTTTGTTCTTTATTGTAAAGTTTGATGGTGTTTTTGTGTGCAGAAATATATGATAGGAATTTAACTATCATTTATATCAATTAGCCTATGGTAAAATTGGTTTCATTATACATCATTCCACTTAAAGTGACAGTTTCCAAGAACCTATCAATGACATTAAGTGAGGACTTAAGTATGTGTGTGTATGTTTATGTCCGTGCATGTGTGTGTGTGTATATATATATGCACACATCATTGATAAATACTTATCAATGAAAAGCTTGACAATAATCCCTAGGCAAATAGGATGGAGCATTAGTTTCCTGTTGCTGCCACAACAAATTATCACAAACTTGGCAGCTTAAAACACCCATTTATTATTCCACAGTCTGGTACATCAAAAATCCAGGGATATCATTTCTCAGTTGGTAACTTGTCACAACGCCCTCAAGGTGCCAGCAGCCTGTGTTTCTTTCTGGAAGATCTGGGCATGAATCTACTTCCAGACTCATTAGAGGTGTTTGCATGATTCAGTCCCATTTTGGCTGTGGGACTAGAGTGCCCCTTGGTTACTGGCTACTGGTTGGGAACATTCCAAGCTTTAAGAGGCAACCTACATTTCAAGGTTTATGATATTCTTTCAGCTTTAATAGCAGCAATGATTAGTCAGCTCCTCCTTATGCATGAAAAATCTATGATGTCCTCTTCTACCTCATCTATTTTCTGCCTTCCTCTTCTGTTGCATCTCTTTAAATTTTCTTTCTTTTCTGCTTTTAAGTGCTCCTGTGATGACATTGAGCACACCTGATAATTCAGAATAATTTCTCTAAATTTAAGGTCAGTTGATTGGTAAATAAAATTACATCTGCAAAGGCCCTTCATAACAGAGTCCAGATTTGTGTTTGATTGAAGAACTCGCAGTTGAGAAACTTGAAAGTGGTAAAGGCATCTTAGGAATTCTACCTATCACAAAAAGAAAATCTTTTAATTGTGTTATTTGCGTTAATATATTAATAAAGAGTCAGCAAACCATTCGCATTGTGAATACAAAGGAAACTGATCGGTTGCCTATGTCATTTGCCATAAGACTTATGGAAGCAAATTTAACAAATAGTGATGACTACAAACGGACATGTTTTGAATTTGTAGTTATAGCCTGTGGTATTAATTAACTAATTGCATTTTTTAGAGATATCAAGCTTCATTTACTTCCTTAAAGTAATGGAGCAATTTGCAGTATAATTCACATTTTCATTTTACATTTCACAAGTATAATTTTTCCTATTCTGACTATATGCCACTAAGAAAAATGCCATGATTTCAGAGATTAATCTTACTAAATATGAAGCTACTTTTTAATCTTATTCTAGAGATCTTAAGATTCAGTTAGTACTATCAACTTATTATGAAACTCACCCTCTAGCTCATTTTATCAAAATAAATCTGGGCCCCTGAAAAATTAATCGACTTTTCCAGGCTTATACAATGTGTTAGTGAAGAGACGGAGATGATGTTTGTACCTGCTTCTCTTTATTTCATCTGTTAGTCTACATTACTTAGTTTTAGAGATTTAAGTTCTTGCATCCATTTATCAACTGTGCTCCCAAATACTACATAGGCCTTTATAATAGAGAAAGCAATTTTCAAAATTTGCATTTTATTTTAGCCATTCCATTCACAAGTTAATGTAAGCTAACAACAATTTTTTGAAACCCATGTTTTCTACTTGCTTTTGTTTTCCTTTTGCTTAGAAGTTGTGATGTCCAAAAGGTTAAAGGCTTCACAGAGCTTCATTGGCATTAGGGCATTAACACAGCAAAAAGCTATTAAAAACATCAGTTTTACAGTATAAGCGGAAATAAATTAAAACATGATTAATTTTTAATGAAAAATTCATTGGCTTTAGAAATAAATAAAATATTCTAGAAAACATTTTTATAGTCATTTGAAGAATAATTTGATATATTAGTAAGGTAAAAATGCTGAAAGATTTGTATTTTGCCTGCCAAATATTTTTAAATAGCTCAATAACCACCACCGTTAACAAGAATAGCAATTATTTGCTTTGTATCTAATTTGTGTATGATACTTTTTGATCCTAACAATAAGAGATATTTACAAAGTTGGCCCTAAAAATTAAATGCTAAGATTATAAAGGTATAAATATGGAACACATACATAAAATTATTATTTTTTAACTCTTGAAATAGCTTTAGGACAAAGGAATGTTAAGTGTGACAATTCAGAGAAACTAGTTGTAACTCACAATTTGTTTAGAGAAGTGTCTCTCAAAAGTGTACACCCAGACCATTCATATCACCTGGGAACTTGTTAGAAAGGTAAGTTACCAGGCTCTGTCCTAGAGCTACTGAATTAGAACTTCTAGATAGAGGAACAATTATCTGTGCTTTTATAAGTTCTGTGGGAGATTCTGAGAAAGCTAAAATGTAAAGGAACCATTCATCTGAGGGAAAGGGGGAAATAAAATAGTTTTTGAAAGCCTCGAATGCATCAAAAACAACTTCTTAAAAACCTAGTGAACTTTACTTTTTGAACTGAGAATTTTGACAGGTTACTTTGTATGGTAGGTTATTGGCGGGGGGGATTAAGAACAAATAAAGAACACAGATATTTAGATTATCTTTTAAGTTCTAAAAAATTGCATATTATTTGTAAAAAAGACAGACAACATTTTGAGAGTACTCTACTTGAGAATGAAGAGTTTACTCCTAGCAGATAATGTTGACTGAAAGGCAGAAACTGAGTAAGAGAATGATGATGAGATAGCAAGCAAGATAAGCAGTGGATTCCAACTTAATATGCAAGAGTTTATTACACACATAACCTTCTGTTTTTTCTATGCCAAGATAATTAAGAAGAAATAATTATACATTTATATAGGATTATTTCATTATGCCAAATAAAGGTAGTGAATCTATTTCTCCTCCAGCTCTTAAAGCTTCATTATATAAAAATATGTTGACCAGGTGCAGTGGCTCACGCCTGTAATCCCAGCACTTTGGAATGCCAAGGTGGGCGGATCACCTGAGATCAGGAGTTTGAGACCAGCCTGGCCAAGATGGTGAAACGCTGTCTTTACTAAAAATACAAAATTAGCAGAGCGGTGCAGGCCTGTAATCCCAGCTAATCACAAGGCTGAGGCAAGAGAATCACTTGAACACGGGAGGCGAATGTTGCAGTAAGCCAAGATTGTGCCATTGCACTCCAGCCTGGGCAAAAAGAGCAAAACTCCATCTCAAAAAATAAAAAAAGAAAAAAAAAAATTCCCTTCTTGATATCCTTAAAGGAGTGACAACCATTTATATAATGATTGACAAACAGTATCTCATTTAAAGCAGTCTAGGTTATTATATGTCATTAAGTAAATACATTTTAGCTTATGTACTTATAAATAACATTTATTAAATAAATTTTAAGTGATTATTTTCATTTTGGATCTTATTTTTTCTCATATTTGTATTACTGTTAAAATTTTAAAAATACTTAAATTCTGGGCCATATATATGAGATATAAGTGAATTGTTTAAATCATTGCAGTAATGAGAAAAGTTATGGAAATTTTTGGCCAGGTATGGTGGCTCATGCCTGTAATTCCAACACTTTGGGAGGCTGAGGAGGGAGGATCGCTTAAGCCCAGGAGTTTGGGACCAGCCTGGGCAGCACAGGAAGACTCCATCGCTGCAGAAACAATTATCATTATAGAAATTCTTATATAGAATCAATGTTTTATCAAAATACTCAGAATTAAAAACTTAGCATCAAAAAAGAAACATTTTGTTTGAGTTATCAGTTGCGGAGATACTATGTCAGTTTGGTGTCAACAATTTGCTTTATCTCAAGTGTAGCATACACAAGTTAATTGGTTATACCATGATCTAAATAGTTTGACATGCAATAATAATAATAATAAATAATGCAGACTTAGGCAACCTGTACAAACATTTCAAAACAGAAATTCCTGTTGAAATATTTTTCAGAAGTGAATTTTATGAAACAATTTTGGAAGCCTCAGAGATTATTCTCTGATATTTTATTTTATTACTATGTTTTATTTTGGGACAATCTTACAGGACATCAACATAGACTATAGAGATAGCAAAACTTCTTTAGTATGTTATTGTTACAAGATCAAGAGGTACTTGAATTTGTGTTTGTATTTGCAATAAAGCTGGCACAAACAAGCGTGTAAGAAAACAGTTGAGATGAATTTAATATGTTAATGATTACTGCTATGCCAAGTAAAGCAGAACGAAACTAAAGGACACTGCTCTAAAGATGCCCTCCAATCTGCACAGAAATGGTGATGGCATGTGGAATATAACAGAACACATGAAAAGCACTAATACCAGTATTCGAACGTTAAGCAGTAATTTCGTCAAAGCATATATGCATGTTCTATGCCACAGGGGAAACTAATAGCAAATATTTGTTGAGTGATTGGTGTCACAAATAGTTCTAAATGCTTAACATATATTAGATCCTTGGATTTTTATAATAATCTTATGAGGCGGGTCCACTTATTATCCTTATTTCACACATATGGAATCAAAGACACAAAAAAGGTCAGGCAGCATATTTTAGTACACACAGCTAAAAGATGAAGCCAGACTTTAAAGCGGAAAAAATGTCCTGCTTGTGCTTATAATATTAATCACTGTGTTATATATGTACATATATATTAAATTGTATCCAATATTTATAGCAAACATTGTCATTATCACTTATACTCAATGATAATTTACAAGAACATTTTATCAGTTATGAGTAAAAATTAAGATTTTTTTCTCACTAATTTTCAAAACAGAAATTATAACATTTTATTTTGGAGTAAGATGGAAAGATCTCAAATGAGAGCGGAAAGAAATATCTTTTATATTCATAACTTTTGTGAATATATGACCATTCACCAAAAGGTATTAAACAACCCAGTGACTATTTGCTTTTTTGTATTAAAAAACCTGGAAAAAATGAAAGTCAAATTTCAAAGGGGATCTTTTTCTTTGAACTTAAAGATAATATAGGATCTTGATTTACTTTATTTTTTAACTAGATTGTTGAACATCACATTTTCATTTTACATTATGATTCCTTTAAAACTCTTGTCATGAATATAAATACTTCATTTTATACCTTTAAAGTTCATAATAATAACATCAGTAACGCTGTATATGAACCTATACATAAGTGTATATGTCCTGAGTATACCAAAAGCACTTTTATATTCAATTTTTAAATAATATGAGATACAAATTCTGGTCTTCTTATTTTCTTTGGGACTTCATAATATCCAAGGAATATTAAAATACCAACTTAAAAATCCACCTAACTCTTCAAATTTGCATTGCTAAAATAAAGAAACAGATTCTCGTTGCAATAAAAAGAAGAAATTATTAAATGTCTATTTTAAAAAAGAAATCCCCTCTTAGAAAATCATTTGCAATAGAAACTTACTGAGGTAAACTTAATTTAAGACCCAATTTCTTTGACAGCTAAATAGTAATTGAATATAATGCAGGATATAATATATATAAAGAAGCATAATGAAATCCTTACCGATAACTTAATAAAACAAACAATATATCCAGATTAGAATTGTTTTGTAGAAAAATAGGAAATGCTACATTGGTACCCACTTAAAAGGAAAGCATATATAAAATTTTTTTTAGAAAAACAGCATAATCAGATAGTAAATGTTATTTTGTTTAAAGTAACCTTGGTCTACATTTTCAAGATTGGCAATATGGACAACCACAGAAGCATGTGGACCACACATGTTTTCTAAACATGAGCTACCAATCTTCAGCATTATGTTTATGGATACATTAAGGAGTTTCTTTTCTTCTTTTTCAGAAATGTGCCTGGTTAAAAACCATAACTGCTCTCTAAACACATGATAATAGAATTTTAACAAAAGGTGCTTAAAATTATTTTCTTAAGCCAGGTGTTTTCTAGTTTCATAGCCATTCTGCTCATTATCCATTTTGAGTAACGTAAGAGGCCAAAATCTTTTAAACAGTAACAATTACTTACAAATATTTTATAGTTCAAGAAAACAGATTGAATGCCAGTTTATTTCTGTCTAAAGTGACATAATAGCTTTATTTTACTTAGCTGCCTTTTTTTGCTTAAATTTTATAGGACATTTAAATCATTTATAGGCATGTGCCTACCCGATTAGAGTGAGTGGAAGGAAGAGGGAGATGAAGAACACGACGTTGAGGGGTATTTCTGAACAAGTGATCCGTGCCAGCCAATTGAAATATTTGATTCAATCTCTCTTGAAGCTCTTGTTTCTTTGAAAGGGGAAATTGCTGTTAAAATGGAGAATTGATGCTGGCTACTACAGTTAAAATAGTCTGCCCCTCAAGGCTCTTAGGGAAAATAGCTGAGGAATATAGAGTTCAAATGGGTTATTGCTGTTTCCATCGGAGTCTTAACATTTACTTGCTTTTATTGATCTAAGGCTTATTAAATAAGTCTAGTAACTTAGTATTGTACGGTCTAGTGATTTATGCCTATCGTCTTTAAAGTGTTAGAGTCCTTGGAGAATGTTAAGCCTGAAGACTATTAATAATATTCTTAATAATTTGCTTTGTTCTATGTTTTCTAAATTATAAGGATGATGAGTATTTAAAAATATATAGCTTTGTCCTAAAATACATGATTAAGCATGGATATTCATTTATCTTAAAAAGATATGTAAAAAGATGTAAATCAATCTATTTTTGTGGCACACACTGTCATCTGGGTATCTTAATGTTCCTTCTTGCTTTTTTCCTTGACAACCCGGAGTTTGAGAGACGAGCTATGTACACCTTTCTAATTGCCTTACATATACGGTATACATTTGCCATCACACCGTTAGAAATTTGCTGAGGTTTCTTCTTAAACTGTGTTTTCCTGATAGAAAGGAAATGACACGAATTTTCCCTTATCCTCTCCCCTTTCTAACTTAAGGTAAACCTGATGCCTGACTGAAGCAGCTTTTAGGAAACAAGGAGATAGCAAATATGAGGAAAATAATCATAGAAATGTTAGCCACAATATCGTCGAGTTACTCAATCAGTAGCAGCCACTGGTTTTGCCTGATTGTATTATTTATTAAAAAAAGCACCTTGATTTTCTAAGAGGCAACATTAAGGCTTTCTGTTTCTTGCAGTTATAACTAAACTGCTAGTTATTTTTAAGAAAAGATGTTGATTGATGTTTAGTATGTATCCCATAGAGTCTACAACTGACATGTGCTGATAGCAGCTATTTTTTTTAAGCTGTTCAAATTTTATAGCTATAACATACACATGGATTCATTGGCTGTGTGACTACAGGAGGACAGGCAGGGATTTGGTGACCTTCTTGCACTGTGTGTGGTCTGCACCATGATGCTGCTACTGCTCTCTTGGCTTCTAACTATGTGATAGCATCCCAGACAGTCCCAGCAGCTACACTCAAATTTAGGGAAGAGTTGATAGCCTATGGCATGAACTTTGGATCAGTGGGAAATAAAAGTACAGGCGAGGTTCAGGCAGATGAAGTCTCATCTCTTTCCTTGCACAACAGATTTGTTCAGAGACTCACTATTTCATACAGTTCTCTGAGGTTTCCTACTGATAACTGTGTGAACCACCAACTGTGCTTGTCAGGAACTGAAGCTATTTCAGCAATGCATCTCTTTGTATCCTTGTATTTTCCCAATTTCCTTTCTGGCCTCACTTCCCTAATCCCCTTATATTGTTTCCTTATGACCTCACTTCCCAATGAAGTTATAGCATGTAACTCTTGCCTCAGGACATATTTTTCTAGAGAATATGAACTAAGAAAACTAATTTTCTTGGAAAATTTTTTTCTGAGAAAAGACTATTGTATTCACTACAATATGTCGCAACTTTTCCCGCTTTAGATCTATTGTAGTAGTGAATTCTCTTCTCTCCCTAACCATATAGCCATTTTATTTATACAAATGTTCTGTGACATTCCTGGAGTAATGACTCCATCAGTCTATGGAGCTTCCTAACCCTGGTCCTCACCAATGTTAATTCTGAACACTTTCTTTGTTTTAAAGTTGATAAAGGTTTTGCTAACAGTAGGATCAGATAAATAGTTATCCATATTTTTAATAGTGCTTTATGTATTTTTAATCTACTTGGGTTTTATTGAGATAAAAATAAAAATTAAAATACATTTCTTAAAGCTAACTAGCATTTTTCTTAAAGCCAACTAGTACTAGTACTTCTGATTTTTCTTAAAACATTTTTCTCTAGCATATGTTGCCTTGTGAACACAGAATGTAATACACATACAAAATATGTGTTAAGTAATTATTTATGTTATCAGTAGGGATTCTGGCCAAATAAAAGACTATTCATAGTTATATTTCTGAGGAGTCAAAAGTTAAGTGCAGATTTTTGACTGCATGGGAGTCAGTTTTCATACCCCTCCGTTGTTCAAGGGTCAATTGTACATATAAAGAATGTGTGTGTGTGTGTGTGTGTGTGTTGTGCAATACATATAATTTCTTGAATTAACAAAATAAATATTAGCATTTTTCTCAAAACCATTTTATTTGACCCCAATGTAAATTTGAGTCCTTCTCCCTTAAATACAAAACAGTACACTAATTATTGTTAAACTAATACGTACAATGTCTCCTAAATGTGTTTCCTGTCTAAGGTGTATAGTAGTAATCAGAAAGTAATCAGAAATTTAAAAATTAATTTCCCTAAACAGTTATCAAGCAGTGGGGGAATAATTCAAGGAAGGTGAAGCCTTTTCACATCTTGTAGGAGCTTATGAATAGAAATCTTTTCACAGAGCACAGTTAATTTAATTTGAATTTAAAATCTTGACTCTTTATTGACCCCCTTATTCTAAAACAGTTGAACTAAAGACTTAATGGATTTTTTAAAGTTAATTAGAATCTGGTTTAAACTGAACACCCACTCCCACAAGGAAACCTTTTACAGGTGTAACAGATGAATTACTATTAAATATTTTACAATATAGCAGAAATATCTTACATACTGTGAATATGTGTAATAGGTCAAGTTTCTTGCTCACACTCCATTTATCAAGCTAGGAGATCTAATTTCCTAAAATCAAATCAGTCTGGAATGAAAATGCCTTTAACCAAACATCTATAGAATAGAAGGCAAGATACTGGAGAATAGTATCTGCAAAAAACTCAAGATTTACAAGGAATCTTAGAATTTATCAAGCCTAAAATTTATCTGACACAAATTTACTACAATAATCTCTTGAACGTCTTAATACCATCACATTAAGATACTGAGACATCAAATACTAATTTGGTGCTGATATAGTTAGATATTAATATTTTTGTACGGTTCTAACATGGTATGTTTCTGATAATTTTCTTTCTCCAATCCAAATAGAGTAAGTATTTTCTTTTTTACATGACAGCCCCATCACATATTTGAAAATTGCTGTTCAAAATAATAGCTAATACTGAGTACTTACTAAATGTCAGGCATGATTCCTAGGGCTTTATCTGAATCACGTCATGTATTTCTACCCTATAAGGTAGATAATGCTTTTAGAAGACAAAGAGGAGGCACAGAAAGGCTTAATCACCCTTCATTTTATCACTAGTCAAATTACAATCCACATTATTACAATCCACATTATGGTTCCTTACTCTGAGTTAAGTATGGCATTCCATGTCACCTCTTTCCAAAAAATCATTTCCCCTAGGGATTTTTCTACTTCTGTAGTCTAAAGAAGGTAATATGTTTAAAAACTATTAGGGAGTTTAATACAAAATAAGTATTAAGTGTGTTTATTTTCATTTCCCAATTTACATGTATTCATTAGAAAAATAATTAAAATCACAGATAAACCAAACTAAAAAACAAAGTTTTCTGTAATCTCACCACTTAGAAAAAACTACAATAGTAAAATGTTATATATAAAATATTCTGTTCTATTCTAAACTAAAAATGATAAGTATTGTCAATTTATCATCAACCTCTCTGTTTCCTCTCTTAAAACTTCTTCTCATCCTCCATCTCACCCTCCAAATAATATTAATTTTACAAAACACTCTGAACAAATATACATTAAGATATTGTACAAATCTATTTGCATCATAAAAAATAAATAAATTTAACACAATGTCTTATTTTCTGGCACTTTTCCATTTGGGAGTTCCTTGTTTCTCTCTTTTCTCTCAAAGCATTTAACTTTCATCATTGAACTAATGTCCCAATAGGAGGACACCACCCAACTTCTGATCAACTGAATGATCTAGTTGAGCTTATAGTTGCTATCGTTTGAATGTTTTGTTCCCTCTATAATTCATGTTGAAATTTAATTCCTATTGCAACAGAATTGAGAAGTGTGGCCTTTGGAAGGTGACTGAGTAATGAGGGCTCCACCCTTATGAATGGGAGGGCTTGCAGAAAGGTTATCACCCTTTTTGATCTTCTGCCATCTGCCAAAATCCTTCATTGGACACCATATGCTGGCATCTCAATCTTGGATGTTCCAGACTTCACAACTGTAAGAAGTACATTTCTATTCTTTACAAATTACCCAGTCTCACAAATTTTGTTATAGCAGCACAAAATAGACTAAGAAAATGTTGAAGATTATGTAACCATTCTTTATTCAAATATGGCCAAGAAATAGTTGCTTGTTTGTTTTTACAGCTTTATTGAGCTATTATTCAAATGCCATATAACACCTATTTATGGCATTGAATTTAATAATTTTTAGTGTATCATAGACATGTGCAGTCATCATGCTAGTCAATGTTATAACTCTTTTTATGGCTACAAAAATAAACCCCATACACATTAGTTATCACCTCCTTATCCTCTCACTCTACTTCACAGCCTTTAAGCAACCATTAATTTGTTTTGTTTTTCTATGTAATACTCTATTCCGGACATTACAGAAATTATTTAGGCATCAGTTAAGGAAGAACCAGCTAGATTTCTAATTTCTAACACTAGATAATATTAAGTATAAGTTAAAAATAAATACTAACTGATAATTAAAATTTGCATTTAATTGTAAAAGGCATTTCTAGGTGAAAACTTGATTTAAGTTACTGTAGTTATAAAAAGTTAGCTAGCTAGTGAATAAAAAGGTACAAAATATAAATCACCATTTATCTACTATCATCAGTGTTTTATAAACTGCTATGTACTGAATATTTTTGTCCCACCAAAATTAATGTTGAAATCCTAACTCTCAAGGTGATGGTATTAGGATGTGGGGCCTTTGAGAGGTGATTAAGTCATGATGGCATAACCCTCATAAATTGCATTGGTGCCCATATAAAAGAACCCCAGAGAGTTCATTCTCCCTCCCATCAAAGTTAAAGGAAGAATAAAGCCATCTATGAATCAGGGAGTTGATCCTCGACAGACAACGAATCCACCAGCACTTTGGTCTGGGACTTCCCAACACCTCAACCTGTAAAATTAATATTTTTTTGTTTATAAGTCACCTAATCTATTCAATTATAACTGCCCAAACAGACTGAAACACAAAACATCACTGTAAATATCACATCTAAGAACTGAAAAAAAATTGCAAGCTTTTAACCCAAACTTAGCATATCTCATTTAGAGTACAGGATTTTTTAACAGAATTCAATTTAAAGGATTGAAATATTAGTTACAGAAGAAGAGTTGAATGGTAACATTTTTGCTTTCAGATAATAGTTTAAATGATCTAAGTGTATGCTGAAGATCCAAAGTGACATTTAAAACAGATCTATCAGTAACTTTTATTTATTCTCATATATTAGAATACCAACGGTGTTCATGGCAAGACAGTTGGCATTGGCTCAAAGGTATTAGTATCTCCGCCGGGTCATGTGTTGACAACAATCTCCTGTTGCTTGTCCATTTGCTATGCTTGGCAAACTTCCAGAGTCATTAAAAAAAAAATAAAAAAAGAAAAAGAAAACACCAACAAAGAATGGTAGAAGAAGCAGTTCACTGTAAATACTTAATGATTATTACTATAAGAGTTATGAAGATTACTTTCAGATTATGGCATCTAGTATTTTTTAAAATTGTTCCTTTCAATATTTCTATCCCCATAAAACCAGAATCTTGTGACTGAAGGCCATGTGATTGCTGAATTGGAGAATACATAAAGAAATATCAAATAATTGTACACTTCTCTTCCAAAATCATTAGTCTAAAATGTCAAATGCTAATGTTTTGTTCTTATAGAGTATGAATTCCACAAAGCCTTTTAAGTTGGGAGATTCGGTTATCTATTCTTAATGTCGTGAGACATGGAAAGTACCTGGAGTTCTACATACAAAGTTAATGTTGAGAGATTTCTATATTATAGCACATAAATATCACTGCTGGGAGTAAATACACCTTTTGTGCCTTGACATATGCCATAACAGTGGTTTTATTTACACATAGCTTTTACTGGCTTTTATCTTCTTAAACTGTACAACAAAATAGCATGCCAATGATATTAAGCTAGTAAAAAAAGAATATAAATTTGTTAGAGAAAAATATCAAATAGTCTTGTCTAATAAATGTACTAATATATTTATGTTTTAATTCATATTGTCAATGATAACACTATTTTTATATCTGTAGAAGTGTATTTTTCTCCTTCTTAAAAAACAGAAAGTTAGATTAATAAGCTCATGTAGAACCAATGGCATATAATAGTAATATGTATTTCTATTTTCCTTCTTTAGTCAATTTTTATTGCATGTAGATGAATTTAAAAATTTTTTTATTTCAAATTTTTGCCACTGCCTAATTCATTGTAAACTGAAAGACAATGTTTCTGAAAGTACAGAAAGAATAATCATCCACAAAAAAATCTGTAATGTGTCAAACACCTCCTCCTCTATCTTTAGAGAAATATGCTAGAGTATTGATGTAAAGCATGTAGTTAAAAATTCCCTACATTGCCCCCATGTCATATAAATATTATGCAAAATAAACACTCAATATATTCTCAGAAATCATTTTATTTTTATAGTCATGTATGTTGACTCCATGAAATTAAAAAGCATTATATGGCCAATTGTTTGTTATTGCCTAGGCTTATTCAATTTTTTTGAAAGAGTTTAACATGTATTTACCTTATAGTATAGAACCAACAGTTTGACAGGCAAAGTAAGAAAATGCCTTAACACAGAAACTAATTAACAATGGTAGCAAAACTAATAATTACATTAGAAAATTAATATCTATAAGAACTTAAATATGCTAGGCATTTTCAAAGACATTTGAAGATACAAGGTATGTTCTATTATAGCTTAATTCAGTAATGTTCAGTTAATATCTAGTCTTTTAAGGGTTAACAAAATGAAAATTCAACACAGGCTATACATATAGCAAAGAGAAAAGAGTTAATAAAAATCCAGAATACAATAATAAAATTAAAATTGAACATTTATGTTAGATGATTATGTATCATAAACTCACCAATTAAGATAAATAGGTTAGAAAATAACCAAACTATTCTAGGGGAGAATCCAAAGAAAAACTGAAATTCTATATAATGGGCAAACATCTGAAATAGCATGACTGAGAACTATTGAAAAGCACAAATCTATGCTCAGACAAACGAGTTACATTCATACAAAACTAAAGATCAATTATATTATAAATTTTAAGTACAAAGAAAAAATATATAAATTATGCAATTGTAAATCCTGCTTTGTGTTTGTTTTCACCATTATGGGACTTTCTGGTATAATTCAACTAGATCTTGAATAAACTAATGATGAAAACAAGATAAAAAGAAATATTCCATTCCACTGCAATAGAGCAACCCACAAAAATACAACAATTTAAAATAATCACATTGCTTCAAAGATATGATTGGAGCTAGAAAACTTAAGGAAAATATATATCTATGATCAGAGAACAATAAAAACTATCTGAAACCTAAGCAAGGTCAGGAGAATATGCAATATTAAAAATGTTATATTTGTTATGGAGGCAAAGGCAAACAATAGCAGTGGAATTTGGAGAATAAACTTTGTGTTCTCAAAGAGAAAGAAAATGGTATTAAGTACAAGAAATGATAACGCAGGGTAACAATAAAGATATTTTGTCTTACTCTTTGAATCTCTTTAAAATATAATTTATGTTTAAAGCAATAATAAAAACAATATCTTGTGGAGTTTGTAACACATTAGTAATAAAATGCATGATACCCACCTCCTAAAACCGGGAAGGTAAAGATGAAATATAATATTGTAAGACTTGACCTAGTTGAAATGATATAATATCATTTGCCAGCAGACTAACAAATTATAAGTATATATGGTAAATCCTAAAACAAGTGCTTACATTACATAAATTATTGCACAGCTAATTAATCAAAAAAGAGATAATATGAGATAATAAAAATATTAAATTGGGTCAGATGTGTTGGCTCATGCCTGTGATCTCAACATTTTGTGAGGCCAAGGCAGATGGATTACTTGAGCCCAGGACTTCCAGACCAGTCTGGGCAACAGACAAAATTCCAGCTCTACCAAAAATACAAAACTTAGCCAAGCATAATGGCATGCCTATAGTCCCAGCTACTTGGTAGGCTGAAGTGGGAGGATCAACTGATCCTGGGAGGTAGAAGCTACAGTGAGCTGTGATCACACTACAGCACTCCAACCTGGGCAACAGAGTGAGACCCTGTCTCACAATATAATAATAATAATAATGATAAAAAAATAAATTAATTTAGAAGTAGGTAGTAAAAGAGGAAGAAAAGGACAAAAAATGGAAGAAACAAATATAAAACCAATACCAAAATGCATGATGTAAATAAATCCATTCATAAGAAAGTCACATTAAATTTAAATGATTTAAATAGCTATTGCACAGAAAGAGATTGTCAGGCCTAAATTCATGTACAAATATACTATGTTCATAATATGGTTAATGTCAGTTCTTCCAAAACTGATCTATAAATTCAACAAAATACCAATGAAAAAATCTCAGAAGCCCCCCTTTTTTTTTGTATAATCAGCTGATTTAAAAATTTTTATGAAAATGAAAAAACTTAGAATATCCAGAACAGCTTTGAAAAAAAAGAACAAAGTTAAAGACTTACACTACTTAAAACATTATTATAAAATTACAGTAATTAATACAGTGTGATATTGACCTCAATATGTACAAATAAATCAATGGAATAGTCTGGAAGGTGTATTTCTTATACCCATGCATACTGAATCAATTGATTTTTGACCAAAGTACAAAAGGAATTCAGTGGGAAAATAAAATATTTCCCAATAAATGGTACTGAAATAGATATATCTATATGCTAAACAATTAAGAATCTTAAATCCATATGTCACAGCATAACAAAAAGTATCTGAAAATACGTCATAGGCCTAAATGTAAAGCCTAAAACCGAAAAAGTTTATAACAAAACATAGGAAAAAAATCTTTGTGACTCTGGCATAATTCATTACAAAAATTAAATAAATAAGCACTATTAAAAACTTGGGCTCTTCCAAAAACTCTGTTAAGAGAATCAAAATACAAGTCACAGACTGGGAGATTTATAATATATCTAATAAAGAACTTCTATCCAGAATTTATAACACATTCTCAAAACAATAATAAGAAAACAAAAACCATGAACAGAATGGGCAGATTTGAGCAGATACTTTTCTAAGAAAATATGCAGATCACAAATACCTGCATAAAAAGTTGCTAATATCATTACCTATTAAGTGAATGTCAATGTAAATTAAAATCACAGTATATTTTATTAAAATGTTTTTTAAAAGACAGATCATTGACAAGAAAGTGGAGCAAATGAAAGTCTTGTGCATTCCTAGTGGGAATGCAGAATAGCATCACGTTTTGGGAAATTGTTCATTTCTTATAATGTTAATGGTATATTTACCATGTGATTCAACTCTTCTACCTCTAAGTGTTTACACAGGATAAATAAAAACATATGCTGATACAAAACATCATATATGAATGTTCATTAACAACATTCTTTTAATAGCCAACATGGGAAAAAACCTAAATATCCACCAACAAGGGGGAGAACTCTTGCAGAGAGAACTAAGGAGAGAACTTCAACAAATACAATTTTTTTTTTTTTTTTTTTTTTTTTTTTTTTTTTTTTTTTTTTTTTTTTTAGTTTTCAAGAGAACCTTGGATATAATATTTTTGCTCCTTCATGCTATCTTTTATCCAAGGGGAGAGGATTTGGCAATCAAATATTTGCAAGCTTGATATTCATCAAGGTTGCATTTATTATGTGCTAGGATCTGTTTGTTGGCAGTCAGAGAGAAATGCACAGGCTTCTATTCCTTGATTCAGGAAGAGAGCCAAAGCTTTTTGAGGGTTTAAGGATGTCTGGGCACCACAGAGTGGCAGCCTGTGTCAGGATTCTGTTACGATTACTAACCAATTAACTGAATGTCCTAGGTCAACTTTTAGCTAGGCATGGGGCATACAACTGAGTTATTCTCAGCTCTTCTTCTGCCTATAATGGACAAGGAGAGGCAGGCTTGCTTTATTTGTCTAGGCAGCTGTTTGGGTTACTGGACTTTACATATACTGCCCATATTTGTACATTTTTCAGTTCTCTCTTCATTCTCATTCTTCTCTCTCTCTCCTTTGCCTGTCCAGACAGGTTCAGGAATAAGATTTAAGTTGGAATTAGCCTTGAGTTTTTAGCAGGATGTAAGGTGCTTGCTGATTAGGTGAACTTCATTCAAAACCGTGGAAGCTCAAATGTTTATTGAATTGCCCAAGTTATTCCAATAAGTAACTGGAAGGATGTGAAATCAGAATTGTTTTATGTCTTTATGCTTGTAGCTATACAGATGAATTTTATTGTGCTATAGGCTCATGAAGATGCCTATTAACAGAATTTTTTAGTTGATACAAAGATGAGTGAGTTTTACTTGATGAAAGTTTATAGGTTATAAAATGTAACAATACATCATGTCTCTTCACATTTTTAAAGAATAACATTTTTTTACTATTCTAAGACATTTGTTATTGTCCATTCATAGTTTAAATTTAAACTACTTTTTTAAAAGTCAACTGTTATTGTTATTATTATTATTATCATTATTTTGAGACAGGGTCACACTCTGTCACCCAGGTTGGAGTTCAGTGGCGTGATCTCGGCCCACTGCAACCTCTGCCTCACAGGCTCAGGAGATCCTCTGACCTCAGCCTCCCAAGTAGCTGGGACCACAAGTGTGCACCACCACACATGGCCAATTTTTTGTATTTTTGATAAAGATGGGGTTTCACCATGTTTCACAGGCAGGTCTCAAATTCCTGAGCTCAGATGATCCACCTGCCTCGGCATCCCAAAATGTTGGAATTAGGTGTGAGCCACCACACTGTCATGAAAAAGACAAATGTTATTTTTAAATGGCTATACCTGTCTTGTATTTGAAGCAATAAAATATTTGAAGCCTTTAAAAGCATAATATCTTCTCCCTTTCTAATACATATTGCAAATGGTTTTGATATTTCTAAAAATTCATTCAAATATGATTATAACCAGCTCTCAAAAATATCACACATGCATAAGAAGAGCAAATCTATAAAACAAATTTAATGGCATTATTTCTAAAATTTTATATTTGCCTTTTGGATCAATCTGGAAATACCTTTTAGGCTATGAGAAACATTGAATTTGGAAAAATGAATACCAAAAATGAATAATGGAATCCATTTATTTTAATTTGACTTATGAAGTATTCAATATTATCCAGGTTTACTGTCTTAACATTTGCCTAAATGTTCCTGTTACTATTTCCATGTTGGCATTAAAGACTTACTGATGGATAGATAATGCAGTTACGTTCTCTAAAACTTTGTTCAAGCTGAAGAGAACAAGTTTATGCCAAATCTTCTACCTAAAAATAAATATATTTTATGATTTGATTACAGAGACATGACATGTGGAAAATGCTATAGAATGATTATCTCATAATTGTTTTCACAATTATTACTGAAAATCATAAAGAGCAAGTAGAGCACTGAGTCTCATAGTAGATAAATGGTATCTTGAAAAATAATGGCAATTGTAGCATACAAACTTTATGTAGTTTGCCCATTTTATTATGTTAAATAATACTAGCTATGTCAAGTTTTCACTCTCTCCTAGGACTAGTAATCATGGGATCACTATCTTTATGAATAAATCCTTTTTATGTGTAGTTTTGTAATATAATTTTCCTACGGCCACTTGCTCATCTTTTCTTTTTATTTTGTACTATTTTATTTATTTATTTATTTATTTTTATTTTTATTTATTTTTTTTTTTTGAGACAGAATTTCACTTTTTCGCCCAGGCTGGAATTCCAGTGAAGTGGCAGGATCTTGGCTCACTGCAACCTCTACCCCCAGGTTCAAGCGATTCTTGTGCCTCAGACTCCTGAGTACCTGGGATTACAGGCACTTGCCAACATGCCTGGCTAATTTTTGTATTTTTAGTAGAGACCAGGCTTCACCGTGTTGGCCAGGCTGGTCTCGAACTCCTGATCTCAGGTGATCCACTTGCCTCGGCCTACCACAGTGCTAGGATTACAAGCATGAGCCACCGCTTCTGGCAAATGTAGAATATTTTTCACAGGATTGCATGGAATTTGAAAATTTAATCAAGGAGGCAAAATGTAATTTAAAAATAATCGTGAGATATGTTAAAATGTTTCTATTTAAAACCAAAGCCATACGTTAATTTTGAAATATATTTATGCTATATCTAAATTACATAAAATATTATATTTCTCTGAACAGTTTGTTGACATACTTGAGTACAAATAGTTGCTGAGTTTGTCATCATATGCTTCTCTCCAAATTAGACCAAGTACAGTGGTTCAATATTTTTTTTAAATTTAAGGAAACTATCCAAACTTCAAAATTACAAAATTAAAAATGAAAATAAGACAAGATTAAACATTATGTTTATATTTGTGCTTATTTGTGTGTATGTGATTTCTGAATATTTCCCTCTGGCTCCATTTTCATAAGCCTGTAATTGAGAATTACCATCATAATAATTAGTAAGGAAACTTAGTATCATGATCATTCCTTTTAAATTATGGTTCCTCCTTACCACATTATGAGATTAATAATAGCTGCATATAAATAAAAGAAAGTAAAGTCCTAAAGTCCAAATGGAACCAAAACTATATCAATCTATTTATACACTTCAGTAATCAGCCAAACATTAGTAACAATATTTACTTTAAAAAACAAATAGCTATTTAAATCTTACTTTCGACCTAAGTATTCTAAAGTCAAAGCATCTGGGTTTTTGAAATAGCATTTGAATCTGTCTAGGCCACCACCTAAATGCCAAGGCCTAAACTGTAGAGATAAGTTTTATCTTAGGCCTACATTTTCCTAATAATATATTTAATATATAAATAATAAAACACTTCAGAATAGCCACAAGAAAAAGCCAACAATCTCAAAAGTCAAAAAATAATATTAGTTAGAAATTAGCACAAAAGGAAACCCCAAAGACTCACAAAGGTAGGAATAAGTTCTCAGACATTATTAATTTTAAAATGCAAATTGAAACAACAATAAAATAACAACTTGACATATTTTTTCCTGGAAAACATTCAAAAACCTGATAATGCCAAAATTTTGTGGAAATACAGGGAAATAGAAAGCTTCATGCAGTTTTGGTAGCAGTGCCGCCTGCTCTAAACTGTAAGAGTGCAATCTGGTACTCTGAGTGTACATTATTTAAAAAAAAATTTCCCAGAGGTCTATTAGGAGAATATAAAATAGATATTGAGTAAATATTTTGTAGAAATTATTCATTGAAGACAATCACAAGGAGATTGTCTAAGTACAATGTGATATATGCATATCTGGAAAACTATAATGTATCAGAAATAAATGAACTATCTAGATCACATATAAGGGTAATTTAAAGAGTGAATGAAAACTAAAAAAAAAAATAAGGTTATATAATTTAATGTCATTTATATAAGTAAAGATTCCTTGCAGATAAATTATCTGCATATACAAAAAATAGTTTATATATTAGAAAGATATTTTTATATAAAATATGATTTAGACTTTTATTTTATAAAAATGTTATTGCAAACTGAATAATTAGGGATAATTAAAGCAAGAAGAAACAAGAAAGGTGCCTTATATTGACCAAAAAGAATAATACATTTTGAAATGTATGAATAGTTCTTCAGTTCTTTTGCTTCATGCAGAGAGTGGGGAATGTGAATAAAAGAATGAATGCATATAATTGAATTGAGATTTTTGTTTAATTGATGAATGATGTGAAGATTTATATTCAGAAACTACAGCTTCTCTCATTAGGATTAATAGATAGAAACTTACCTTCAAATATTGTAGTACAGCTGTAGACCACTAAAGAAAAACAAAGATCTCAAAAGCAAGTCATGGAAAAATGCATTTTTTTAAAAAAAGTCTCTGAGATTAACATCAGACTTCTTAGCAAAAAGCCAGTGGAATGGTATTTTCATGGTGGTGAGAGAAAATAACTCCTCACCAGAATGGCATGACCACTTCAATAATAACTCACTGCCACTTCCAATTATCTTTTGCCTGGCAGGTAGCCAACACCTCCTCAACACACATACTGGTTCAAAACCATTTTCAGATTTTCCCCCAAAGTATATCGGTAAACAACCAATTTCTAAAATTAAACAACAAAGGACAGAGATTTCTCTTAAAATAAATAAATGCTAGATGAGGAGTTAGTTATTTAGATAATGTCAAAATTGGAATCCACACAGGAAGGTGAGGCAAACCAGACTGTGGCAAGAACAAGAAGCCTCTGCCTTCTCCACACACAACCCTAGAAGGATACAACTGAGGAGACTGTTTACCTGAAGCCAGGATTCTGAGCCACTCCTCAGGAAGCTGGAGACTTAATATACCTGACTGACTGAAGTTCAAACCGGGAAAGTAAGAATTTCCAGGTTGGACCTAAAATCACCATATCCATATATAAAATCAGGAAAAAGTTTAGAACATTTTTAATCATCATTGTTTCAATGTCTAATTCATAATGTATGCTGTTGTGAATCTAAGTGTTTAAAAATTGGTACAGATATTTTTCTGTGTGAAATCATAGCCATTTCAGGTTTACAATTTTTCGAAGTTGGTTTAAATAAAATTTGTAAATCTACCTCTGCTCTTTTCTAAATTGTATGCCAAGGAAGATCATGGAAGATTATTTCTGTAAAGGGCCAGATAGTAAAGATCTGCAGCTTTGTGGGAGATACAGTATCTGTTGCTAGTAGTCACATTTGCTATTGCAGGATGAAAATAGGCATAGACAATATGTAATTTATGGACAGAATTATGTTTGTCCTGCAAGGGGGTAAGATTTAGCTTGTGCACTATAGTTTGCCAATATCAGTTTTAGAGTAAAGCTCCATTCTAATTATGTCTTCACATGTTCATCAAAGATTGTAAAACAAATTCAATATGCTTTAAAAAGATATGGACCATTGAAGATAAAGACTTATTTCCTTTGAAATGGTAAAATGTTTAAAACAATGAAAATCTTATGATCATTGGGCAACTCACATTCCTGGAAATTGATTTTATAAATATCTCAAGTGAATATGAAAACATTCAAATATGTTCAGATTTTTGTGCAAATGGAAAAATTCCAACAGAATGACACTTAAAAATTAAATAACAATTTAGTTATAAGATCCTTTGATTTGGAATTAACGTGTATGTTTCCATCTGCCTGTGAAATTGATAACCTGGAAATTAATTGAACTAAAGAAGAAAAGAAGAATGGAGGGAAGGATGAAATAGGGAGAAAAGATAAGAGTAAAAGAGTAAGGAAAATTATAATTGAGCTTGAATGTGAAGATTTGATTCGGGAGGTTTCAGATTTTCCAAGTTTCTTGCCTTAGCTTTTGACCTAGTCATCATTATCCTCACAGTGAAGTTAATGACTCTTACCTAGACTCATGAAAGAGTTGTCCTAATTCAAAACTTTTCTAAAGCGAAAGAGAGAAAAAGGTGCAAGTGGTATGATTTATACTAGCTAAATAAAGAAAAAAGAAGCAAGAAAGGAGGAAGAAAGAAAGGAAGAAAAGGAAGGAAGGAAGGAAGGAAGGAAGGAAGGAAGGAAGGAAGGAAGGAAGGAGGGAAAGAAGGAAGGACTGTATAAAGATCTAACAAAATAAATTCTAATACTTTATTGAATGACTTTAAGAAGACTGAAATAGAAAACTAATGTGTTTATCAATAAGAAGAATAAATATGATTAATGTCAGCTGCCTCCGTATTAATCTTTACATTTGATTCAATTCCATTGAAAACTTCAATAGAGCCCTTCATAGAATTTCAACATTGATCTTAAGTTTTATAAAGAAGAATAGACCAGGTGCGGTGGCTCACGCCTGTAATCCCAGCACTTTGGAAGGCCAAGGCGGACCACGAGGTCAGGAGTTCGAGACCAGCCTGGCCAACATAGTGAAACACTGTATCTACTAAAAATACAAAAAATTAGCTGGACATGGTGACAGGCACCTGTAATCCCAGCTACTAAGGAGGCTGAGGCAGGAGAATCGCTTGAACCCAGGAGGCAGAGGTTCATTGAGCCAAGATCATGCCATTGCACTCCAGTCCAGGCAACGGTGCAAGACTCCATCAAAAAAAAAAAAAAAAAAAAAAGAAAAAGAAAAAGAAAAAGAAAAAGAAAAAGAATAAAGGACTAAAATTAGGACATCTTAAAAGAAGAGCCAAATGGAGGGACTTACTGTACCAGGTAACAAGCCTTATTGTAAAGTTATAATAAATAATACCAGGAAGGATTAGGAGGGGATAAACAAATGGTCAATAAAAGACAATTAAGTACTCTGTAGAAGAAATACATCTGAGGTGACATGAAAATCACCGACGAATGCTTAATACATGAACAGCAGATGCAGGTGCAGAAATTGGTCAATTACACGACAAAACAAAATGTAAAACTTAACTTCTAGCCATGCACAAAAAGTATTTTGAAATAAGGTAAAAAATTATATGTGAAAAGCTAAATTTTCAATTTTAGAAACAAATATAGCCAAGTAGATTTATGCCCTTGGTTTATGGAGTGCTATTTGGCAATATGAGGTGAAGTTGAAAATGAATATACACATACCATGTAAACATAAAGGTTTCTATTCATAAGTCTTGAGTAACACCTGCAAAAGAATGTTCATTGGACTGTGTCTATATTAGCAAAAATGTTGGAAAAAATTCCAAAAGTCTGTTGATGAGAGGATAATGATTTATTTTAGACAACAGAATACTATCCATCATTGAAAATAAGTACATGTTAACTACGTTTTTCAACCTGGATAAATCTGACAGCATAAGTAAATGTTAGCCACATTTACATCCAAAAATAAGTAAATGTTAGCTACGTTTATCAGCCAGGATGACTCTCACAACATAATGGATATCTAAATGCATACATACATATGTACAAAGAAAAACAGAGAGCAAAACACCCATTGTATAAAATTAAATGTGTGTAAATATTCCTATTTTTGAAATATATTAATATATATTGACAGTATAAAATATAAACACAAATATGTGAATAATAAGCCAAGTGATTTGACCACTGATGTTGGTTATATTTTTGATATTTTTGGGATTTCTAAATCTTTTAAATTTAAAAAAATAAATCACGTTATTTTAATCACTTTCTCTGCTTAATATCCACAGTAGAAACCCTCTTCCTACTATCATGCCACAAATATAAGCATTTCCCATTTCTTTTTGCCAAGCTATTCTCTTTCATGTTCTGTGGCAATAACATCTGCTCCCAGTGTGTCAGCTTTCAATTTTATGAAAATATCTTTCAAATATACATGTCTAGTCTAAACCACTCCCTCACTAATTCTGCATTTTCAATTTCCTGTTGGGTACTACCAGCTGGGTGTCCTACTAGCAACTTGGAGTATTTTATTGCATGAAGATCAAACAAGGTTTAGCTAAAGCTCATTGAACATTACTACAATTAGAAAACAAGAACATGTAACCTTTGTTATGTGCATTGTCCTGTAGCTATATTGATTTAGAACCTTGTTCATAATCTCTACATGTATTTATGAATCCTTTACCAAACTCCAAAATGGTAGGAAGGACTTCTTATAACTTAAAGAAATGGAATAAAGTAAGTTCATGTTCCAAATGGCCTAAAACGTTTTCATTAAATGTTTTTTATTTGAAAGAATAGAAACGGCATTTTTTTATATATATTATAGTATCATGACTTGAATATCATCAAGCAGGGAGCAGCTGAACTTATATGCATTCTTTTGGTCTCCCTGACTTTCTCTGTTTTGATCTTCAGTCTTTTAGTGTTGATCCCCAACAGAATAAAAACAAAAGCAAAATGCTTCACTTAATCTTGTTTCTCCAGCACGCTGATACCCATCACTTTTCATCCTTGGTTTTCTTCTACACTTACTGCTCTTCTTCCTCTGAAAATATTCAGTTCTTAACCGGTTGAATTCTCATTTCTGACAATCAACCCTGTATTATACTTTATCTGGTCCTTTAAATCTTTAATAATTTCTGAATTCAAAATTCAATTGTTTCTTTTGAATGTACATTTTATTCAATCTCTTTATCGAATGTAATGCCAATAACTATATATTTTTTAAAAACACTTGTTTTTTATAATTTTTTTTCTTTTTTGTGTTACTCTTTTATTCTGGAAACACTCCTGCTCTGTATATTTTTCTGTTTCTCTTATTCTGCCAGCTTCTAAAATATTGTCTCTCAGATAGACTTAAAATTTAGGGGGATTTTATTTTATTTTTTCCTGGGATCTAATACTGAGTACTATAATAAAAATGCACTTATGTTTTGATGAGCCATGCATGAAAAGAGACTTAATTGCAGACTATTTTAGACAGCTTAACATTTTGCATAAATATCAGCATAAAAATTAACCCGAGACAGAAGAGAATGGAATGCTGTGTGTCACACTAGAGTCCAGTGCCTTCTGAGCATATTTTATTATTACTGTACATTGTTGTGGACGTCCTCCTCTTTCCACTCTTTTTCCCTAGTCATCTTTCTGTAATAATGCTGTTTCTTGTGAGCTGTACCCCTCAACCCTTCCCTTGGAAGCTGCTATATCCATTAAAGAAAAATGGAATCCCAGTCTCTTGACAACCTTTGTTCTAGATAAAGTTTGGAAAGAGATAGATGATTTAAAGAAATAACTTCTTAGTTTTAGTTAGAATTTTTAGGAACTATCTGGGACTAGGGCAGTCTTTTCTGCTAAGGAAACATTTTCAAAGTAATAGATGGTCTCAGGACAAAGATCAAAGAAATCCGGAATACTGCCAGTAAAACATGGCCTCTGGGAATCCAGAGTATGGCAGAAAGGCCTTTGTTAAGACCTCAGAAAGATATGAAGCAGTTTCTCAAATGCCTTTTAAGTTCAGCAAAAAAATTCTCTAAGAATCTAAGAGCATGCCCCATTGACTCTCTTGGCTAGACAACAATGCTTCTAAATTCTTAAAAGCATTGTTACTCCACTTCTTTACAGGGGTCTAAAAGAAGACGACCTATCTTCAAGATAATTGTGGGTATAGATTCTGTCTAATGGAATGAAATATAAACCTACAGATAAGAAATTTAGAGCTAAGGACAATTATCATTAGGGATGGGGCCCTAATGAAGAAACTGGGAATACATGCCCAACTATTTTAGAATGTGAAGGACTGGTGATTGAATGCTTGCTTTTCCCCTTCAAGTTTAGAGGTGTCTATTACAGTTATTGTATACCCAGATTACCATTGTATGTTAAATGTGTATGGGAAAGATTATCAGCCTCTTTTCTCCTAGAAACAAAAGAAACCATATTCAAGTAACTAAACCAAAGATGAACATCTCTACTGTGCTCTCTCTGAATTCTGCACCTGTGAATTCATGAAGATAAAATATTTTTTGTTGTATGCCACTAAAGTCTCAGCAGGTTTGTTATGCAGCAAGTGTTAAAGGCACTTATATATCTTCTCTCTTATTTTCAGATTTCCTCCATAATCATAGATTAAGAGGACGGGAAAAGGGAGAAGAAATCATTCTCAAAGGAAAAAAGGATGAAAAGGTCTTACAGCAGAATTCACTCAGCATTTCAAGACTTGGAAACAAGACCAGAAACAAACAAGGACCAATGAGGAAGAGAGTAAATAATATTTTTCTAGTGCACTTCAAATGTTGATGCTTTATATAACTCACCATTAATTAAATTAACAGCCCCGAGACATAGACATTAAGCTCCCCCATTACAGACAAGGTAATGTGGGTTTGTAGAAGTGGCAAAGCCAGGTTTCTAGTACAGACATATTTGACTATAAAGTTTTGACTATTTCACTTCACCAAAATATTAACATCCAGGCAGCAGCTTGCCGAAGACATCACTGAGTCTATGGGAATTCTGTGTCAGTAAGAAAACTGAACCTCCTAGAATAAAAAAAAAAATCTCTTCTACCTGTCAACATAGAGAGGTAACCTTAGGGAGAAGTAACTTATGGATGACGAACCTGAAATCTTCTGCACCGTCAGAAATATGGTTCCCAGAGGACATCATACACAGAGGGTAGAAGCCAGAAATAATGGAAAGTCTCTGATTTTATTCTTGAGGTAGCAAAGTTGAATTGCTCAGGTTGTTGTTGTTGATTATCTCTTTATGTCTCAAATTTTAACTCAGTATTTATCAATGCCTTACCATAGAGTCTATTGTCATAATTATATTTCACGAGGGATCAGTTCTAAGAACCATAATTCATTATCTTCCTTTTAATCTTAAGATAACTAAAATCATTATTATACTATATTTTCTTATAATTGATGCAGGATTTTTGCTCCTTAGCTCAGCTAAAACCGGGATTCTTGTCGCACGAGCAGAAAAAGTTAGGCACACAGAAACATTAAAAGGTGAGGAGAGCAAAATTTATTAAAAGAAAGCTCTTAGTGAAAAAAGAGTCCTGCCAACAGGGTCTCACCTTCCAGATTGAATACCAGGTCACCACACACGCGTGCTGAAGAGACCACACTCCTTCCCACTGCACAAGGTACCATCTTCCCAGTGTCTCCACCCCACTCTCCCAGTGTGCAGGTGGGTCCCCCAGTTCGTTGTGGGCGTGCCCAAACAAGGCCCTGGGTGGGTTCCCTCATCTAGACAAAAGCATCTGATGTAAACACTTGCGATGCAGGTCAGAGATTCTTCAGGGACCCTCCCCCTTAACTGTCTCCTACATGTATCATTCCTCTCTCTAAAGAAGTACATCTAACTGCCATTAGAATAAGGATAGGAATGAGGACAAAGCCTGATCTTAGCTGCTTTCTGCTGACATGGGATACTGTTTTGGGAAAATGACAGTCAGATCTCCCTGAGAGGTCTCTCTAATGATTCCCAACAAAAGGGACTATCCTCCGAGGCGCTGGTTGCATGACCGTTTGGAATTTAATTGCCTGAAGGTGAGAAGAGACAAAATGGGTTATTAGAAAATATGTATCAAAAGAAGGAGGAGGGTTGGGGCAGCTCATAAATCCCGAGGATTTTTACCAGTTTACACAGGGAGAGGGAGGGCAAAAGCCAAACTGGTAAAAAACAAAAACAAAAACAAAAAAAACACTACCATTTTTCCAGCATGTCAAGCTTCTGGGTTTCCTTCCTCCAAGCCCTTTCCTAAGCCAAATAGTTAAAGGTTTGGGAAAATAAACTTTTCCCAGTTTGGACGATGCATCCAAGGGGAGTGTCTCATGATACATAGACATAATTACCTCTCATTGAAGAGAGGACAGAGGAGAAAAAAGGAAAAAAAAGGATAATTTTTTCCCAAAGGAGTCCCAGGGTTTCAGGATGCATTTAAAATGGGTACAGATTGAAGTTGAGTGGCTAACTATCTATATGGAGGCAAGCAGGCATCCCAGAATCCCTTCCCTTCCTGGCAAATAGCCCAGGTAAGTGAGGGAGAGAACGTGAGGCATCTCGTTCTTTCCTCCATCCTTATATCCCTGAATCCCAGCAACCGCAACAAGGTACTGCCCATGGGTGTCAAAATGACTTTCACCCATGTTAACAGGGGGCCCTAGCAGTTGGAAATATCCACTTTTACCCACATACACCTTATCTCCCCTGTTGTCAGTAGTCTTCAAATTCCCTTGACCTCATTTATGCCATGGATACTAGCATGAGCTACTCACTGTCTCTCCCTCACCTTTCTCTCTCCTCACCTCTTCTGTCTTTCTCAAGGTTTTCCAAGCCATCAGAAATTATCTTAGGACCTCATATGTATGCATTAAGTGTGGCAAGGCAAAATGAAGAAAAATAATTTTCCAGCAAAACAAGATCCAAGAAGGGAAAAATATAAAGGCCTTTTAAATATACCTACAACTTGGATATCCACTTTTAGTTAAGCTGAGAACTCTTTAAGAAAATAATTTTAAATCCTTTATTACCCAAATTTAGTCATGCAAAGTGGCTAATATTTCTGTTTTTTAGACTTTACTAGAGTCTCAGAGAAAAGAAAATACAAGGTAGTTCAATGCGGGGAAGAGAATCTACAAATGGCAAAGGTCTCACAGATATCAAACAAGAAAGAACTCATTCACTAAGCCAGAATTGAACCCCAGCAGCCATTGTAAAATGGTAGAGGCTAAAAAAAAAAACACTTCCATGTGGTTACAGGTCACACTCTCAGAGATGTAAAACAAAATGAAGGCCTGCAGCAAAGTTTGCTACTGACCATACAGAAAGCCATGCGAAGCACACCAAATTGGCTACAGCTGAAGACCAGCCGCACAAATTATTTTTCGAAATGAAAACTTTACAAAAAATATGAACAGTGGTAATTGTGGTCCTGGTCTAGTAAAACATCTTGTAAAAGGAAAAGAAGCATCTTTCTTAATAGTTAATTTCTAACCTAGTGGAGTAAAGAAAAAAAAAAATGAGAGTGCAGGACTGTGTTAACAGCTGACAAGGTGGAGAAAAGAAAAAAACAAAAAACAAAAAAAGAGCTTAAAGTGCAGAATTGGAAAGAACTTCTTCATATGTAAATGGATTATTTCAACAGGGAGAGAAACCTTTAATTGCTGTTTATTCCCTGGGGCTTGGACAGAGCTTGACCCCTTGGCCATGAGAGGCGGAGATACTGTGGAGGCATGGCTGATAACACCTGCAGACTGCTCTGTGGGACCTTTTGGTCATGTGCCCCAGTCCCAGCAGGGAGGGGATGTGAGAGGAGAGCTGCTGCTCACCTGTTAGTTTCAAAAAAAAAAAAAAAAAAAAAAAAAAAAGAAGAAGAAGAAGGAAAAGTCCATATAAAGGTTGGGTTGGACTGAGGCTGACATTCACAACCCCCAAGAGCAACTGGGTTGGAGGCACAATTTCCTCTACCCTCAGAAAATGTCCACAAACAGAAAGACTCAGAAATGAAAGGGAAAAAGACTTTTTGGTCTGCGTCTTATGCACCTTTCCTCGTGTTCCCATAAAAGCTAACAAAATGATGCAGGATTTTTGCTCCTTAGCTCAGCAAAAACTCAGTTATTGTCCCATGGCTGGAAAAACATTGAGAAAACTGATATATGTGTCAGGTCTCTGAGCCTAAGCTAAGCTATCATATCCCCTGTGACCTGCACATATACATCCAGATGGCCTGAAGCAACGGAAGATCCACAAAAGAAGTGAAAATAGCCTTAACTGATGACATTCCACCGTTGTGATTTGTTCCTGCCCCACCCTAACTGATACAATATAATCTCCCCCACCCTTAAGAAGGTACTTTGTAATTTCCTCCCCTGCCCTTAAGAATGTACTTTGTATGCCTATCCCAAACCTATAAGAACTAATGATAATCCCACCACTCTTTGCTGACTCCTTTTTCGGACTCAGCCCACCTGCATGCAGGTGAAATAAACAGCCCTGTTGCTCACACAAAGCCTGTTGGTGGTCTCTTCACATGGACACACATGACATTTGGTGCCAAAGACCCAGGACAGGAGGACTCTTTCAGGAGACCTGTCCCCTGTCCTTGCCCTTACTCTATGAGGAGATCCACCTAAGACCTTGGGTCCTCAGACCAACCAACCCAAGGAACATCTCACCAATTTCAAATTGGGTAAGCGGTCTTTTCACTCTTCTCCAGCCTCTCTTGCTACCCTTCAATCTTCCTCTCTCACTCTTCTTCAGTCTCCCTTTCCTTCCAATTCCAGTTCTTTTTCCTCTCTAGTAGAGACAAGGAGACACATTTTATCTGTGGACCCAAAACTCCGGCACCGGTCACGGACTCAGGAAGACAGTCTTCCCTTGGTGTTTAATCACTGCGAGGATGCCTGCCTGATTATTCACCCACGCTCCGTTGGTGTCTGATCACTGCAGGGATGCAGTTAGATAAACCTAACTGACCCCATAAATCCTAAATCCTTTCCCCACTCCCCTTTCCATTCCTTAAAAAAAACCCTGAAAGCTGCTCCCATACTAGCTCTCCCAACCTTTTTTATTACACACAGCCGAAGTGCAGGGCTGTGTGGTTGGAATTCTTGTACAAGAGCAGGGACCGTGCCCTGTAGCCTTTCTATCCAAACAACTTGACCTTACTGTTTTAGGCTGGACACCACATTATACCGGATACCACACCTGACTCCCATGACTGTATCTCTCTGATCCACCTGACATTCATTCCATTTCCCCATATTTCTTTCTTTCCTGTTCCTCACCCTGATCACACTTGGTTTATTGATGGCAGTTCCTCCAGGCCTAATGGCCATTCACCAGCAAAGGCAGGCTATACTATAGTATCTTCCACATCTATCATTGAGGCTACCACTCTACCGTCCTCCACTACCTCTCAGAAAGCCAAACTCATTGCCTTAACTCAGGCCTTCACTCTTGCAAAAGGACTACATGTCAATATTTATACTTACTCTAAATATGCCTTCCATATCCTACACCACCATGCTGTTATATGGGCTGAAAGAGGTTTCCTCACTATGCAAGGGTCCTCCATCATTAATGCCTCTTTAATAAAAACTCTTCTCAAGGCTGCTTTACTTCCAAAGGAAGCTGGAGTCTTTCACAGCAAGGGCCATCAAAAGGCATCAGATTCCATTGCTCAGGGCAATGCTTATGCTGATAAGGTAGCTAAAGAGGCAGCTAGTATTCCAACTTCTGTCCCTCATGGCCAGTTTTTCTCCTTCTCGTTGATCACTACTATTTACTCTCCAACCGAAGTTTCCACCTATCAATCCCTCTCCACTCAAGGCAGATGGTTCTTAGACAAAAAAAAAAAAAAAAAAAAAAAAAAAAAAATCCTTCCAGTCTCAAAGGCCCATTCTATTATTCTATTCTGTCATCATTTCATAACCTCTTCCATGTAGGTTACAAGCCATTAGCACACCTCTTAAAACCTCTCATTTCCTTTCCATCATGAAAATCTATCCCCAAACCGCTCCTTTTGACTCCCTCTTGAAGTGGGTAAGTGATTTTTGCTGACAGGACACACTCCAATACTTTCACCCTAATGAAGTCCTGTTCTCTACTTTAATACTCACTCTTATTATCGTTCCCATTCTTATGCCACCCTCTATCTCTCCCCAGCTATCTCTACCATGCTATCAATCTCACTCACTCTCTCCTAGCCATTTCTAATCCTTCTTTCACAAACAATTGCTGACTTTGCATTTCTCTTTCCTCCAAAATCACCAAGGCCTCAATTTACTCGTTGCTAAAAAAAGGGGGACTCTGTATATTTTTAAATGAAGAGTGTTGTTTTTATCTAAGTCAATCTGGCCTGGCATATGACAACATTAAAAAAAAAAAAAAAAAACAACTCAAGGGTAGAGCCCAAAAACTCACCAACCAAGTGAATAATTATGTTGGACCCCCTTAGACACTGTTTAATTGGATGCCCTGGGTTCTCCCAATTCTTAGCCCTTTAATACCTATTTTTCTCCTTCTTTTATTCGGACCTTGTGTCTTCCATTTAATTTCTCAATTCATACAAAACTGCATCCAGGTCATCACCAATAATTCTATATGACAAATGATCCTTCTAATACTCCCACTATATCACCCCTTACCCCAAAATCTTTCCTCACTTTAATCTCTTCCACTGTAGGTTCCCATGCCACCCCAATCCCGCCCAAAGCACCCTGAGAAACATCACCCATTATCTCTCCATACCACCCCCCAAAGTTTTCGCCCTCCCAACACTTCATCACTATTTGGTTTGTTTTTCTTATTAATATAAGAAGACAGGAATGTCAGGTCTCTGAGCCCAAACTAAGCCATCATATCCCCATGACTTGTACATATACATCCAGATGGCCTGAAGCAACTGAAGATCCACAAATGAAGTGAAAATAGCCTTAATTGATGACATTCCACCATTGTGATTTGTTTCTATCCCACTGTAACTGATACCATATAGTCTCCCTGACCCTTAAGAAGGTACTTTGTAATATTCTCCCCACCCTTGAGAATGCACTTTGTACACCTATCCCAAACCCATAAGAACTAATGATAATCCCACCACTCTTTGCTGAACTCCTAATTTGGACTCAGCCCACCTGCATGCAGGTGAAATAAACAGCCTTGTTGCTCACACAAAGCCCGTTGGTGGTCTTTTCACACTAACACATGTGACAATATGGTTTGGCTGTTACCCCACCCAAATCTCATGTTGAATTGTAGCTCTCATAATTCCCATGTGTTGTGGAAGGGTCTTGGTGGGAGATAATTGAATCATGGGGGCAGTTTTCCCCATACTGTTCTCCTGATAATGAGTAAGTCTCATGAGATCTGGTGATTTTATAAGATGTTCCCCCTTTCATTTGGCTCTCATTCTGTCTTGCCTGCAACCATGTAAGATATGCTTTTCACTTTCTGCCATGATCGTGAGGCCTCCCCAGCCACATGGAACTGTAAGTCCATTAAACCTCTTTTTCTTTATAAATTATCCAGTCTTTGGTATGTCTTTACCAGCAGCATGAAAATGATCTAATCAAGTAAATTGGAACTGCAGAGTGGGGAGCTTCTCTGAGACACCTTAAAATGTGGAAGCAACTTTGGAACTGGGTAACAAACAGACAGAGGTTGGAAAAGTTTTGAGGTCTCAGAAGAATACAGAATAACATGGGAAAGTTTAGAACTTCCTAGAGATTTTTTGAATGGATTTGACCAAAATGCTGATGATGATATGGACAATAAAATTCAGGCCGAGGTGGTTTCAGATGGAGATGAGAAGCCTATTGGAAAGTGCAGTAAAGGTGAGTCTTACTGTGTTTTAGCAAAGAGACTGGAGGCATTTATCCCCTGCCCTAGAGATGGTGGAACTTTGAACTGGAGAGAGATGATGTAAGGTTTTGGTGAAAGAAATTTCTAAGCAACAAAGCATTCAAGACATGACTTTGGTGCTGTCAAAAGCATTCACTTTTATAATTCAGAAAATTTGCAGCCTGACAGTGCAATGGAAAAGAAGATCCCATTTTCTGAGAAAAAATTCAAGCTGGCTGTAGAAATTTGTGAAAGTAACAGGGAGCCAAATGTTAATTGCCAAGACAATGGGGAAAATGTCTCCAGGGCATGTCGGAGACCTTGGGGCAGTCCCTCCCATCACAGGCTCAGAGGCCTAGGAGGAAAAAGTGGTTTCCTAGATCAGGCTCAGGACCTTCCTGCTATGTGCAGCCTAGGGACTTGGTGCCCTATGTCCCAGCCACTCTAGCCATGGCTTAAAGGGACCAAGGTAAGGCTTGGGCCATGACTTCAGAGGGTGCAAGCCCCAAGCCTTGGCAGCTTCCATGTGGTGTTGAGCCTGTGGGTGCACAGAAGTAAAAAATGGAGGTTTTGGAACCTCCACCTAGATTTCAGAGGATGTATGGAAGACCTGGATTTTCAGGCAGAGGTTTGCTGAAGGGACTGAGTCCTCATGGAGAACCTCTGCTAGGGCAGTGCAGAAGGGAAATGTGGGGTTGAAGTCCTCATACAGAGTCCCTACTGGAGCACTGCATAGCGGAGCCATGAGAAGAGGCCCACTGTCCTCCAGAGCCCAGAATGGTAGATCCACCTACAGCTTACACCATGCACCCAGAAATGCCACAGACACTCATGCCAGCCTATGAAGGCTGCAGATATGGGAGCTGTATCCTGCAAAGCCACAGGGGCAGAGCTGTTCAAGGCCATGGGAACCTACCTCTTGATCAGCACAGCTTGAATGTGAGACGTGGAGTCAAAGGAGATCATTTTGGAGCTTTAAGATATGACTGCTCTGATTGATTCTGGACTTGTGTGAGACCTGTAATCCCTTTGCTTTGACCAATTTTATTCATTTGGAATGGCCATATTTACCCACTGTCTCTACCCCCATTTTATCTAGAAAGTAGCTAACTTGCTTTTGATTTTACAGGCGCATAAGCAGGAGGGACTTGCCTTATCTCAGGTGAGGATTTTTGGACTTTTTAGATAATGATGAAACGAGTTAAGAATTTGGGTGACTGTTGGGGTGGCATGATTGGTTTTGAAATGTGAAGATGTGATATTTTGGAAGGGCCAGGGGCAGAATGACATGGTTTGGCTGTGTCCGCACCCAAATCTCATTTCAAATTGTAGCTCCCGTAATTCCCACATGTTGTGGGGGGTACCCAGTTGAAGATAATTGAATCATTGGAGTGGTTTTTCCCATACTGTTCTCATCGTAGTTAATAAGTGTCATGAGATCTAGTGGTTTTTATAAGGATTTTCCCCTTCTGCTTGGCTCTCATTCTCTCTTGCTTGCCACCGTGTAAGATGTGCCTTTTGCCTTCTACCATGACTGTGAGGCCTCCCCAACCATATTAAACTGTGAGTCCATTAAACTTCTTTTTCTTTACAAATTACTGATTCTCAGGTATATCTTTATCAACAGTGTGAAAATGGACTAATACACATACAGACTTGTTGAAAGGTTAGGAGGGCAAAATTTATTAAAAGATAGCACTCACTGAAAAAAAAGGAGTCCTACCAACAGTCTCCCACCTCACAGATTGAATACCAGGCCACCACACAAGCTGAAGAGACCAGGTTCCTCCCTGCTGCATGAGGCACAAACTTCCTAGTGACTCTACCTCATTCTCCCAGGGTATAGCAGGCTCCCTTGTTTATTGAAGGCATTCCCAAAGAAGGGCCTGGGCAGGTTCCCTCATTTGCACAAACACATTTGATGTAAACACTTGTGGGTTAGGTCAGAGGTTCTCTGGAGACCCTCCCTCATCTGCTTTCTGAATATATCATAATCACAATTATATTTCCTTTTATTATAAAGTATGAAACATTTGCAAAGAATACGAGTAGTGATATGTTTCAGTAGTGTATTTGTAGTGGTATGAAGCATTATGATAATAATATTCATAGACACAAATCCATTTTTTTGACAATAAAATAAATTGCTGTCTTCATTGATAAATATATTACTTTATTTTGAAATTTTTAAACTTGTAAAATGACCAGGGAAAATTAAACAAATTTTCTTTGAAAATATAACGAACCTTTAAGTTTTATAAATACCATTAAAATAACATGAAGATGTTTAAATGACTCCTTTATGTGCTCCCAGTCAGAGGCAAAAGACCATATTGAGAGATGATTTGTCAGAATTTTTCTTAGTTTTCTGTGGTACCTACTTTATCAAAGCTGTAAAACAGGATTTCTTCATTGATTTTCACTGTTGTTGCAGGTTGAATCCACTGGGAAGAGTCTTTCAGCAAAGAGTGTTATACTTATTATTATATTTATGTGAGAGTACTCCTGGCACCAGCTCTGGTTTGGAGCATGGTGGAGGGAGACTGGGCTAAGTGAGAAGTCTAGTTGTTGTTCAGTCACCAGTAACACTCTCAGTTGACCCTACAGAAAGCTCAAGAGCTAAAAGAGCTCATTAGAAGCATTCCAAGTACACTGCAATTAAAATAAGGCCTTTATCCTCTTGTATCTGTCTCTCCATAGATGTGAGCCATCCCCAATACGGTGATCCCATGTAAACCATCTTGCTGAAGTTGAGGCAGTCTCTGTGGCCAACTGAAAGCTATTTGTCAACTTCAAGGCCAGAACATAAGGCAATGTGATTTTCTTCAAAGGGTGTGCTGTATGGTCTATTTCTGTGCAAGAAAACTTATTTCACCTTGATGTAGAAGAGGAACTGAGAGAAGTGATTTGAATAAAGTTGTAAAGATATCAAGCTACAGAATCTGATATAAAGGAATATTCTTCTAAACTTTTTAAATCTCTCTCAAGGCATGGTAACTTACTCATGATGAAGACAGGTTCAGGCCCACAAAATTATTTGTAATAATGCAAAGAAAATTTGTCTTCTGGCTTTGCTTAGAAACATTCTGTATGTCTTAGTTTCCCAGTTTTAAACTAAAAATATATCTTTAATTTCCTTTTTTTTTCAGGGGTTTCCAGATAGTTTGATTAGTTTTTTTAGGCAATAAATCTCTGATTCTGGAGCTATTACAAATTCCTAAACTTTAAAGAGATTTTGTCATGCTGGGACTATTCACATCGAAATAATCACAGAAAAGTCAGCTGTAAGAGTTATATAAGTATGATTACCATACAGAGCCTTAAATATAAAGCAACTGAAATAAGAGAATCTTTGAAATGATTTAAGGGTATCCAAGCTGTCAATGGAGATATGACCTTTTTGTGCAGAGTGAATGGCAGATAATAATGATCTCAAAATTTAATTATATAATGACCCATAGTAATCAAAGCCCTTGTTACAAAGGATCTGAAATGATGCATTGGGGTATTTCAAGAATGTGATGGCCTGCACCATTTGACTTTAACAGTCATCCCAGGGTATATAATGATAATTTTAAAAATATATATTGCTCCACAGTCATTAAGTGATCCTTTAAGTGAATGAAAATCCTAAATCAAAATCTTGATAGTAGCCGGCTTTCTTATGAAATGATTGTATTTTATATGGTGTTAGTTAATGCTAATAAAAATTAATACTGTTGAGTATTTTGAAAGTCGATAACATTTTCCTCTATTGTTAATGGGGGTTCAGGAGATATTCATTGGGACGTCAAGGAGTTGGAAGATTACAACAAAGTTGATTGGAAGAGTCCATATACAAAACATTTTGAAGAATAAGAGATTTATTTAATTTTATTTTAAAAAGCCAGGTGAGCTTTTTTTTCTTACATATCATAATTTAAGCCAACAAAAAATATGATAGGCTGAGCACTATAGCTCATGTCTGTAATTTCAACACTTTAGGAAGCCGAAGTGGGCAGATCACAAGATCAAGAGATCAAGAACATCCTGGCTAACACGGTAAAACCCCGTCTCTACTAAACACACACACACACACACACACACACACACACACACACAAATAGCTGGGTGTGATGGCACGCTCCCAGTTATTCAGAAGGCTGAGGCAGGAGAATCTCTTGAATCGGGAGGCAGACGCTGCAGTGAGCTGAGATCGCACCACTACACTCCAGCCTGGGTGACAGACTGAGACTCTATCTCAAAAACAAAACAAAACAAACAAACAAAAAAATATATATATAATCTATATATACATATATACACATACATATATACACACACATATATATGATAAAATTATTATAGAGGCATCTTCATGTGCATTTCAGCTGTTTGAATTGCATTTATTTTATAGTGCTGGAAATGTCACTCTATAATCATCTTCAATTACTGGTATGTATGTCTTGTCAACAATTTTAAAGAAGTCACTGAAATAAGCACATCTATTGAGAATTTACAACACTTTACATGTTTATATGACATGGAGAGGGGGCAGTTACTCTGTTATAGAAAGGCATTATTTCCTCCTCCCCTCAATATACAATACCCAAAAACAAATCAGTGGGAATTTTATTGAATAAGGCATTAGCTTAATGTAGATGCCTGAGTCTTAATTGCTGCTTGAACATTTGTTTTACATGTAAAGTTAAAGCTGAATTCCATATAAAATTGGAAGCAGAATTCCATGGCAAATTTGGAGTTGGCAGGGAGAAATGAGCTTCTGAATCTAGCTTAAACTTCAGTGCTCCTAATTATAATTCTAAACTAAACTATCAAATGGGAGTATGGAAATATTTTTTAAAATAAATAAATTAAAAATCATGTGATCATATTTCACAAGGTATTCATAATAGTTTATATAGAGCATGTTAAAACACTGTGGTGTATAAATTTTGTGAGACAAACAGACTAAGACAAACAGACATTATAATGTAAAGGCTTCTTTATGTATAACATGAAAAATTTTAAAGTTTGAAATTAACTTCATTTCTAAATTTTTTTGGTAAATGTTTTTAAAGGACTAATATCATGCTAGATTATTGTTATTAGTGAATTTTTAATTTCTAAGCATGCACAGGATAGGATAGTATAAGAAGCTCTCACTCATCCTTCAGAAAGCTTCAGTAGTTATTATTATTTTGCTATTCTTGTCTCATCTATTATCTCACACATATTCTCTCTCTCTCTCTCTCTCTCTCTCTCTCTGTTTCTTCTTCCCCATCTGTTGGCTGTTACTGTCTAGCGTATCTTAAAATAAATGCAACTCTAACCAAAAAATTTTATTTTTTATATAAACACCATTCAACTAGTACAGCAAAATTAGCAATCCTTCCTTAATATAATCTATTGTTTCCAAGTTCCCTTGATTGTCCTAAATATGAATTTTTAGAATTGTTTAGTAAAAATAAGTATTCCAAAAATGTCTTCACATAGCATTTGATTGATATGTTTCATAAGTCTTTTCAATCTATAACTATTATCTCATTACTCTCTTTTTTCCATTGTAACATATATGATGAAAGAGAAACCCAGTCGTTTATCCTCTGAAATGTTTTATATTTTAGGCTGGGCACCATGGGTCATGCCTGTGATCCCAGCACTTTAGGAAGCTGAGGAGGGCAGGTTATTTAAACTTAATAATTGGAGACCAGTCTGGGCAACATGGCAAAAATCTATATCTACAAAAATAAAAAATAAAAAATAAAAAATAAATTAGCTGTGTTGATTTTACACACTTGTAATCCTAGCTTTGTGGGCAAGTGAGGTGGGAGGATCGCTTGAGCCCAGCAGGTCAAGGGCGCAATAACATATGATGACACCTCTACACTATAGCCTGAGCAACAAAGTGAGAGCTTGTCTCAAAAATAAACAAATAAAGCTTTGTCTTGTCTATATTTGGTTGAGTTGATTGCATCTTTGTACTATTTGCTCTGTTGTCTTATGTATTCCCTGTAAATCAATCATTTGACTCAGAGGCTTACTGACTTAGCTGTTATTTTGTACTTTAGTCACTTGTAGAAATAGTAACAGTCTCAGGGCAGTTACTTATTCAGAGGCATATAATGCCTAAGTGCCCTACTCTTGTTGTAGCTTTTGTAGTTTGGTGAGAGGTAGGGAATGGCACCCAGTAGGTTTTCCTTTTTCTCCCTCATTGTGGGAGGTAGGGTTACAGTGTTACAGGATTCATTCAGTGCCATTTCATCAGCTGGAAATCTGTTTGGCTGCTGTGACCTCTGCCTGGGAACTTGCTTGGGCCAACCAGGCTCACTCCACCCACTCAGCCTGGCAGGCTGCTCTCTGCTTGTACCATGGCCCAGATCTTGCAACCACTGTGGGGTCTGTGCTTACCCCACAGCTGAACCAGGCATGCCATGAGTGGCTTCCATGTTGGGCACTGACATCTAGACAGTTACTTCAGATTGGTGATGCCTAAAAACTCAGAGATGCCACCCACCACAGAGCCCCCAGGGGTTTTATAGCTCTTTTCTGGGGAGTCTCAAGGTCTGAGCCCCCAAGAAATGTTACAGCTTTCTCTTATTCCTGTCTGCAGTTCAGTGAAAAAGGGCATGATACAGCTCATTCTTGTCACCTGAAGCTTCATGAGTTCCAGGTTCTTGTCCCATAACCAAGAGGACAAAGGTGTGTGGACACCAGAGAGTGAGTAGGGCAGATAATAATTTTATTGGTGACAGAAGGAAAGCTTTCAGTGGAGAGGGGACTCAAGAGCGGGTAGTTTTCTGTGTCACAGAGGGCCCGAAGCAGGTTGCAGTTTGTGAGGCTGAGTCTGGGGATTTTATGGGTTCAGAATGGGGGAGTGTGTGCTGGTTGGTTCATGAGTGGACCTGAAGAAAGCATCTTTTGATTGTCTAAAAGACATTGAGGAAGTTCTCACTCTGGTCGAGGACTCTACTGGAACTGACAGCTCAGTTTTCAGGATTTGAACTGTCTTTGTCTTGAAGGTTGGGTTTCACTGGGGACCTGCCCCTGTGTGCCTAGGAATTTGTCTGTCTCCTGTAACTATTACTCTTACTAGATGATAAGTGGCTTCCCATGTTATTTGATTCAATCCATCCATTATTAAATTCCCCATCAATTTTTCACCTGATCATTTTGGTAGAGATTGATGAGTGTTTCCTAGACTCATTATTTATTTAGGAAATATAAACTAATGAGGTTTTTTTTTGCGTAATTTTTCCACATCTTTTAGCTATAATTGTTTTACAAAGTGGAAATTTCCTTTGGTCATTAAGATAAAATATTTACGGAAAATCTTGGATAAATAATTGGTACTCCTCCATTCTTTTAAATCAGTTTTCAGAGCAATGATTACTTGCCCAAGCAGTGGTATGACCAGTGAGATTATTGATTTTTTTTTAGTTATTTTGAAATGGGGTCTCACTTTATTGCCTAGGATGGTCTCCAGCTCCTAAGTCCAAGGGATCCTCTTGCACCAGCCTCTGGAGTGGCTGGAATCATAGGCAGTAACTGCCATGCCTGGTGTGATGGTTAATACTGAGTGTCAATTTAATTGGATTAAAAGATGCAAACTATTGTTCCTGGATGTGTCTGTGATGGTGTTTCCAAGGAAGATTAACATTTGAGTCAGTGGACTGGGAAAGGCAGACCTACCCTCAATCTGGGTGGACACTATCTAATCAGCTGCCAGTGCAACCAGAATAAAAGCAGGCAGAAGAATGTTGGAAAGACTACACTGGTTTAATCTACCAGCCTACATATTTCTGCTGTACTGTGTGCTTCCTGCCTTCGAACATCAGACTCCAGGTTCTTTAGCTTCATGACGAACTGGCTTTCTTGCTGGTCAGCCTGCAGATGCTCTATTGTGGGACCTCACCTTTGATCATGTGAGTTAATACTCCTTAGTAAATTCCCCTTTGTATATACATCTATCCTATTAGTTCTTTCCTCTAGAGAACACTGACAAGTACACCTGTCAATATTTTTAAAATATTATTTTGAAATTTTGCACTTTAGCAGTGATCGCCATCCTGCCCTCATCAATTAGCAAACTCCAACACCGTTACTCCTGTAATCCTCATTTTTCTTTTAATGGTAATTCTCTTAGGTTTCCCACTGGATTTAAGTGAGTTTCACTGTGTTTTGAGAGTTTTGAGTGGTAAGAAACCATTGGGGAAGCTCAGACATATTAATGATTAGTTGTCTTCTGACTAACCAAAAGACATTCTGAATGACTAACGGACTACAGTCTTTAATCTTGGAGATCATCACCCAGGTTAACAGATAGAATACTGCAAATACAGATACAAATACAGATTAGAAAAATACAGTCCTAGCTAAAAATTTGTAGATATGGTGAATACTATTTGAAAGTGTTAATATAATCAATAACAAAATAAAATAATGTGAATGCTATAAATTCCTCTCATGTACATTGAATGGCATCATCTACATGTATAGCAAGTTTTAATTAACTCATGTAGAATGAATCTAAGATCAACTTACATGTTCTTTCCTTAAACATATATTGCTACTGAAATAAATCAAATGCTGAAAATTCAAATTAGTTTATTCTTCTATCTTTTAAATATATCTATATATACATATGTATGGCTTATATTTGAATATGTCTAGAGTTTGTTCATAGAGTTTGAATATGTTAGTATATTTCAGAAAACTAGAATAATTATCATTTGGAACAACTAAAGGTTATAGGTAGGTTATAATTTATAGCATTTTGTTATCAAGATCATTCCAAACTATCTTATCTTTCCTATGTTTGAGTGCAGGATTTCCTATAGCACTATATACCATAAATGCCAAAGGATTAATGTACTTTACTCAGCATTTTATTTCCCTTATTCACATTTTAAGATTTAGTTTGAAATACGAATTTATTCTCTTTCCTCCATCCACAGTGATTAGCACTTTGCACACTCTTTGCTACTTCGTTAAAATATTCACCAACACTTCTTGCTTCCTCAGGGACCAAGTGCATTGAGAAAGAGGACACTGTCATAAACTGAAAGTTACTAAAATATACACACATTTCTATTGGTATTTCTTGCTGCATTTCATATTTTGACATTGAGAGCCCTTCTGGAAAAAATACTGAGATGCCAGAGGTATATCTGGATAACTTGAAAAGAAAATTATAGCTTGATTGTATACTTGTACCAGTTCTATAATGAAAACAAAACAAAAGGAGCAACTTTAGTAACTGATATTCCCAAAATCTGACCCTGTCTTTTACCATCAAGACAGTTTTTAAAAGATTCAAAAACTTCTCTTTGATTTAATAAAAGATATGCAAGAAAAAGTTACTAATGCTACAGAGTATTTAAAAATAAATTAATCATTTCATCTCCACCTCAAAAAAAAAAATTCCTAAAGTCTCTTTTAACACTAATGTTTTCTTTTCCTATTTATTTTAGCTTTTGTGTATTAGAATTCTATCCACTCCAAATTACATCAAATGTGGCAAATCAATGTCCATATTGATCTGAAATCTTTCTCAAGTGACATATACCACCACACAATAAAAGGAATTATTTTTCTTCTGATAACACAGAAGATGGGAATGCTTATCCTTTTATCCTATCTCAAATTTTATTTCCTACTTTATTTCTTACAATATTTTTTGTTAAGCACTATAAAATAATGTACTCATGGTACTTCCTTTTCTTCCTTAACTTTGAAAATAAATGCAGAATTTCCCATTGATGAGTATTCTTTCATTCTTATGGTCATCCTAAATCATCCTGGTTAGCAAAAATACACCTTAGACAAATGAATTTAATAATAGTTACAAAAGTTACTGTAGTACCTATTTTTGTATTAAATCAATGGCACATTACTATTATAACAAATTTTATATTTTTGAATCAGTATAGAATATAACATTTTTATATCTTTGGCTAGGAAATGTAATGCCACTTTCAGCATATACACAGAAAATATGTGAAGACTCACACAGATGGAAACACACACACATGCACAGACAAATTCCTATCTAGCTGACACTCTAGTTTTATACAAAGTTGATCTATTTTGGTTTTAGCTTTCAGCACAAAATACTTACCTTATTGCATATTGACCCTTGGCTTTTGTTCATACCAAAAATATTTTCAATTCATCTTTGAAGAATTTTGAAATCTCCTTTTATGAGTCTTCTTTAATGTTGTGCCAAACAGAATGCCAAGAATGTTAATGATATTGCTATATTTTCCATAATTGAAAAATGACAAATTATCCTAACGGCTAAGCTTGTAATCTATAATCAGTCTACTTCATTGCTAAAAATGACAATGGCAAACAATAGGCTCTGTTTTATTACCTAGCTCATTTTATTAACTTACCTTAAAATTAATATTGAGTAATATTTTTATAATGTTAAATGCTGAGATTTATTATTTCCTTTTATGTGGGTAATTTAATGTAGTACACAATATATTATGTGTGTGTAAGTTAATCAGCAGTGTTTATCTTCTTTAGCAATGTACTTATTAATCAAAAGTGAAAACAATTTTTTTGAGACGGAGTTTATATTATCTCAGCTATGAATTTTCTAATAAAGCTAGTTTTTTTTTTTTTTTTTTTTTTTTTTTGTACTTTTTAGTCAGAACAAAATTTTTATTTAAGTTAGTTGAGGGATTACTAGAAGTTACACAAAATAAAATCCTTTGTTCTTAATGTACTTTTACTACATTTTTGAAGAGGAAAAATCACCTATAAGAGACACATTTTCAATGACAATTAAATAATACAACTACAAAGTGTTGATTTGGGATACAATTTAAAACCTTTAACTTTTAATAGAGTAGATCTATGAGGACGGATTGTTGTGTGACAGCTTATTCCAGCATATCCTCAAGTCCCTTTGGAGTCACTGAAACACGGATCTAGCACATGGCTAAAACAGTGCTAAGTCCAACTCCAAATCAAACTCACAACTCTGTGAATGCTACCAAAATATACTGTTTAATACTTATGAAGAGTTGGAAGAAAGCTAACCTGAGGTAATGCATATCTTGATGGCAGCAAGATTACATTCCAGGCAACTATAATTAGGTTAATTTGGCTAAAAAATGCATTCTCATTTTGAAGCTCTTACATTTGATTATGTTGAAATTTCAACTGTATTATATTGTTTTATTTTTTAGACAATAGTTTTCTATTAGATATTTCTATGTTAGGTAATTTTGAAAACAACTTGTTATACAATCACATACATCACCATTATTGAAATATGAATACCAAAAAAATTGATTTGTAAGTATTTTTTACTTAATGAAGTAATAAAATACATTATCTAGACTACTAAACTAACATAATTAGCTTTAAAAACTCACACAAATGTATATCTTCCAAGCAGATTTTATGTTTTATGGAAAATCTTTAAAGTAAATTGTTGAATTCAGATTTTTATACATTTTATACTGATATATTTAAGTAGGTTAAGATTAAGTGGCTCATGTCAGCAAACAGCAAATACTTATTCTTATTAGTGTATACTGACTTACCACAAATATTTACACTGCTTTTATTAAAATAATTTCATCAAAAGGACTAAATATTATGTAAAAAGCAACTTTTATTACTATGCAATACAATACAGTTTACCATAAACAATAAATTATAAAATGTCAAAACATCTTGTTCCAGACAATTTTTAATAAATTAAAATTAAATAGTGAAATGCAAACTTTCAATGTTTAAATTGGATGAGCTTTTTTTTTTTTTTTATAGACTGAGTTTTGCTCTCGTTGCCCAGGCTGGAGTGCATTGGCGTGATCTCAGCTCACTGCAACCTCCACCTCCTGGGTCCAAGCTATTCTCCTACCTCAGCCTCCCAAGTAGCCTGGGTTACAGGTGCCCGCCACTATACCCAGCACATTTTTGTATTTTTAGTAGAGATGGGGTTTTGACATGTTGGCCAGGCTGGTCTAGAACTCCTGACCTCAGGTAATCCAATACACTCATGAACCTTGCAATCATTACTTCAAATAATATGTGGAATTTTCTGTCACTCCAGGAAGTTATCTCAGCTTCTTTCTAGTCGACTCCTCCCAACTCTTGGCAATATGCAACCACCAATCTGCTTTCAGTCATGATAGATAAGTTATGCTTGTTTTAGAATTGTATATTATGAAATCATGCAATATATACTATCTTTGGTTTGCCTTCTTTTTTTCAACACAATAAAATTGAGATTCCAAATATGTTTTTACTGTATCAGCAAACTTCTCCCCTTTTGTTATTAATATTTCATTGTAGGGATATAACACAATTTGTTCATTATTTGATGGACATTTGGATGGTTTCTAGTTTGGGGCAAATAATTATGAATTTACCCATCTATTGTGGATTGTAAATTTTCATTTTTCTTGGTAAATATTGTGTAATTGCTAGAACATAGATTAAATGAGTATTTTACTTTTTAAAATGTGCAAAATAATATTCCAATGTGTTTGTACTATTTTACACTTCTATAACAACGAAGGTAAATTCCAGCTCCTCTGCGTCTTGGCCAATATTATATATTGTCAGGCTATTTAATTTCAGCATTTTAGTGCATGTGAAAAGAATTCTTTTTGTAATTTGTCTTTCTCAGAGATTAATGATTTTGAGTATCTTTTCTCTTTTCCTTTTTTTTTTTTTTAAGACAGAGCCTTGCTCTGTCACCCAGGTTTGAGTACAGTGGCATAATCTCGGCTCACTGCAAGCTCCGCCTTCCAAGTTCAAGCAATTCTCCTGCTCAGCCTCCTTAGTAGCTGGGACTACAGGCATGTACCACCAAGCCCCGCTAAAATTTTTTTTTTTTTTTTTTTGTATTTTCAGTAGAGACACGGTTTCACCGTGTTAGCCAGGATATTCTTGGTCTCCTGACCTCGTGACCCACCCTCCTTGGCCTCCCAAAGTGCTGGGATTACAAGAGTGAGCCACCGCGCCTAGCCTTGAACATCTTTTCAATGCTCAAGGTGCCTTTTTTGTGTGTGAAATATTCCTTTAAATATTTTGCCTATATTTTATAGAACTTTTAAATTTATTATTGATTTGTATATATTTCTTATATAATCTGGGCACAGATTTGTATACTTTCTACTAGTGTGGGGCTGCTTTTTAAAAAAAACTTGTTTAGGAATATGATATGACATAATACAATAAGAGAATGTAATGTAAATACAATACAATAGACAGATTTTATGTGTCCAGTTCAATGGCTTCTGAGTATTGTATACACAGTGTAATCAACACATAGGATGAGATAGTGTTTCTATTATCTAGAAAACAAGTGTCTCTTGTGCACTTTTCTAGTCCATTTGCATTTTCACAGTCAGCCTCATTATTATTCCTATAATAATAAATTATACTCTTTTATCATTTTATATAAATAAAATTATATGGTATATTTGTTTTTAGGTCATCTTGTTTCAAATTAACATAATGTTGATGAAATTGTGATGAAACTTTTTTTCTATATTCTTTGGGGGTGTGGTAAGTATAACATATTAACAATATATTAGGATAGAATAATTTCTATACTAATAAAAAAGAAAATACTGAAAGAAGGCAGGAGAGTAAAACAAATGAAGCATAGAAAGAAACCGTGTAAATCAAAAGTGTAAATTATAATGGTAGAAATAAATTCAAATATAGTTGCAGTTACAAGCAATGCGTAGGAACAATTATCTCTACTTAAACATAGACATTGTGAAATTAGGTTGAATATATACACTATAATTCTTTGCAGTGTATCTCAGGGCATGAAAAAGTCAACAGTAAATGTGTGGCAAAGTAACTAGGATAAATAATAATAAAGAGAGCTTATGAAATTAAAAGAGAATGTCCTATTTCTATGTAGCTAGTGTATAAATCACTCGTTTATAAGGAAAACAAATAGGAAACCAATAAACCCCCCAAAACTCAAACAAAAACAATCATATAACAAGAAACGTAAAATACATAGCAGATAAACAAAATAAAATCATGAAAAACCAAACAAGTAGTATGAACCATATCAGTTATAACAAATTATATCAGTATTTTACTTCTATTAAAATGGAAAGAAAATTAGGATTCATTGAAATAATTAATAATAATAGAACAATACGGCCGGACGTGGTGTCTCACGCCTGTAATCCCAGCACTTTGGGAGGCCGAGGCGGGTGTATCACGAGGTCAGCAGATCGAGACCATCCTGGTTAACACGGTGAAACCCTGTCTCTACTAAAAATACAAAAAATTAGCAGGGCGTGGTGGCGGGTGCCTGTAGTCCCAGCTACTCGGGAGGCTGAGGCAGGAGAATGGTGTGAACCCGGCGGGCAGAGTTTACAGTGAGCCGAGATCGCGCCACTGCACTCCAGTCTGGGAGACACAGCAAGACTCCTTCTCAAAAAAAAAAAATAATAAATAAAAATAAATAATAATAATAATAAAACAATACAAATTATTTGCTACTCCCTAAAACATATCTAAAACAAATTGATAAAGATGTTTTAAGGCATAAGAATGGGCAAATATGTAAAAAGAAATAAGTAAAATTAAAGGTTGGACTCTATTAATTTAAGAAAAAAGTATTAGGGCCAAAAGCATTCAAAGTTACAGAAAACATCCTATCATATGGATGCAAGATACTATGCACAATGAAAATATCATAGTTATAAAATTTTATGAACCAAGTAACAGAGCATAAAAGTATATTAGGCAGCAGTGTTAGAAAGTCAGACACATATACAAAGTACACAAATGTACTGGATTTTAACACATATTATCTGTCCATGAAACATCAAATAGTAAGAAAATAGAATCATACAACATTTGTACTATATATAACACCGAGATGTTACAGGAGACAAAGCTGAAGAACTGTGATGTAAATTTCCTTCTTTTCTTCTTTTTTCTTGCTTTTCTTTTCTTTTTGTTTTTTGTTTCCCCTTTTATTTGTTTGTTTATTTTCTCAAGGCATATATTCACCTACTTTAGAAGCATACTTTTGAGAATATGTGAGGTGGGAAATTAAAAATAAAGAGAATGACTTTTTAGTTACTCAAAATATTTTTTTCCATTCGCTGTAAATAAGACAATGGTGATACAATTAAGCTTAACTTATATGCTTCACTATGCTATGCTATGCTAATATGTGTATTTATGAAGAAAATTTAATGTAACATTATCAAGATTACATCCTTCTAAAGTTAGAAATATCTTAGCTCCACAAAATAGGAAGTTAGGTGACAAATGCTTTAAATTTTTGCTATTCTTATTGTGATATGTGTGCAGGTGTATTTTTTTCCTCAAAGCTCTCTTAATTTGAGAAAATGCCATAAAAGAAGAGTTGGTCTTTTCTCCCTAATTCATATTGAATAATATACTATGAAAAGCTATTTTTAAGTGCTCAAGTAAACTCATGTTTGCTTGTTTATTCATGGTTTTTTTTTTTTTTTTTTTTTTTTTCAGAATTATTTGGGAATGAATCTACAGAAATTCTCTCTCTCTCTCTTTTTTTTTTTTGAGACGAAGTCTCACTCTGTTGCCCAGGCTGGAGTTCAGTGGCGCAATCTTGGCTCACTGCAACCTCTGCCTCCTGGGTTCAAGTCATTCTCCTGCCTCAGCCTCCTGGGTAACTGGGATTACAGGCACGCGCCACCAAGCCTAGCTAATTTTTGTATTTTTAGTAGCGATGGGTTTCACTGTGTTGGTCAGGCTGGTCTCAAACTCCTGCCCTCATGATCTGCCCACCTTGGCCTCCCAAAATGCTGGGATTAGAGGTGTGAGCCACCACACCCGACCTGAATCTATTCAATTATTAATGTAAAATACAACAGCTTTTAAGAAGAGAATGTCTTATCACAGCTTTGCACACTTTTTGACACTGTATTTTTTCCCCTTTTTGTTAAGATTAAATTCTTCTCTAACAGAAAAAAAAAAAAATAACAATGGCTCAAGGCAAAAGTTTCATTTTTTTCTCATACATTAAAAGTAGGTGGTTCAGGATGGGAGAGGGGATATGAACTCATTCGGGATACTAGGTCTTTATGTTTCCTTATTTGACTATCCGTGAAGGAATCAGAGGTGGCTGCTGAACTGTAGCCTTTCTGTGACTTCTTTTAGTGTTCAAATTTCTCTCTCTGGGCAAAACTCAGAATATGCATATGAGACATTTTCCATTCTAATGTCTACTTGCTTAAAGTCTGAGCTCCAGATGGGGATAAAGGACAAATAAAAACAAAACAAAACACCTTGCTCCTCCTTGAGTCCTGTGTTCCGGATGTGACCTAGAATGAACTGATCTTTAACTGAAAGGACACGGGCCTGACGGACAACTGAACATAGTGAACATGAATAAGTGATAGGTAGATTACTTAACAGATTTCCACAGTATAAGTCCCAAAGCCCTTTCTCAACCATTAGAGGCATCTCCAAAACTGTGTGAGATTGAATTATGTACCAATTTGTTGTGTGAACACAGAATATCTGAGACAGGCAGGTCTCAATCAATTTAGAAACTTTACTTTGCCAAGTGTAAGGATGCATCTATGACACAGACTCAGGAGGTTCTGACAACATGTGCCCAAGGTGGTCGGGGCACAGGTCAGTTTTATACATTTTAGGGAGACATAAGACATCAATCTGCATGTTTAAGATGTACATTGGTCCCGAAAGGCAGGACTACTTGAAGCAAGGGAGGGGGCTTCCAGGTCACAGGAAACAAAGGTTGCATTCTTTTGAGTCTCTGAGTACCCTTTCACTGAATACACAATTTACATGTGACAGGAGGGCAGAGGAGTAGTCACTTATGCCTTAGTCTGGCTTAGTGAAACAAAAGGGCAGATGAAGCAATCAGATAACGCATTTGCCTCAGGTGAACAGAGGACTGAATTCAGTTCTCTCTGTCCTTTGTCCATGGGAAATTTTCGTTGGTGAAAATTGTGAGGCAGGTATGTAGCTTTTTTATCTTTGCAGCAATCTTATTTAGAAATAAAATGGAGGCAGGTTTGCCAGATGCAGTACCAAGCTTGACATTTTCCCTTGGCTTAGTTATTTTGGTCCTGAGATTATTTTTTACATCTGACATCATTCAAAGTTGTGTTGAACGTGTGTGTGTGTGTATGTGTGTGTATGTATATGTAATATATAATACACATATATAACAATAGTAATATATAAAAACATATATATGAATAGTACCTAATAGTAATATATATAACATAATAGTAATATATAGCATATACAATATATTAAAATTTATATAACATATAAATATATATTTATGTTATATTATAATTTATATGCTATATATTAAATTGTACTATAATATATATTATTAAATATGTTATAAATTTATATATTATATATTATAAATAACTATATTTAAATATTATATATAACATTTATATATAATAATATATAACTATATAACATATATAATATATAATATTAAAGTAACATTAATTACATGTTAGTATATTATATGTTAATATATATTTTATATATATTATGGACTGAATTATCTCCCTCCAAAATTCATGTGTTGAAGTTCTAACCCTTAATATGACTGTATTTTGTGATATAGCCTTAATAGAAGTAAGGAAGGTTAAATGAGGTCATAAGAAAGACACCATTACCTAATGGGAATGTGTCTTTATTAGAAGAAGAGACACTAAAGAGTTGTTTCCTGCTTGCCAAATACACACAGAAGAAAGGTTATGTGAGGGCACAGGAAGAAGGCAACGGTCTGCAAACAAAAAAGGGCTCTCGCCAGAAATCAAATTTGCTAGCAATTTAATCATGGACTCCAATAAACAATAAGTAACTGAAAACAGATCGATGTTGTCATTATAAAATGACAAGGAGTTATTTTTTTAAAACACTCAGCCCATAATATTTTGTTATGGAAGCCCAAGGCAACTAATACATATGAACATACTTATGAATAGTTGTGTGTATATACACACTCACATATGTGTACACACAAATATTTATAACAAAACTATTTCATTGCATATAATATTATGCTTCCATTGTCCATTTGGTAACTTATATCGTGAGATAATGTTTCATTAATATAGGTCTAGTCTGAAATAATGTTCTATTAATGTAGGTCTAGTCATTGATTCCTATGCAATTTTGTGGGTGATTTTTAGATAGATTCAGGAAAGTTTTCTAGGTAAATAATTATTCTACTGGTTGACTACAAGTTCTAATCTCATAGATGCTTGTCTTCTAATTTTTTAAAAAATTTTGATCTACTGCTAGATTTACAGAGTAGTTGCAAAGTAGCTAATACATCCTTCAATCAATCTCCTCCAGTGTTTATGTCTCACATATCTGCAACTTGACTATCTTGTAACCAAAACTTTTATGAAAATTTGACATAAACAATGCATTGTTGAATGCGTTAATGTTAACTTGATTCTGTTTTACATTAATAGCAGTTGTAATAAATGCAATTTGTTATTATAAGATATGTGTGCCTATTAACTAGATTCTTACCTTTTTTGCTATTTTTCCCTATTTTTTCTTATTTGTTTATTCTGGAAAGTCTTGCCTATACTTGCTTTTGATACTGTAGACACTTTAATCGACAGACTGTGAGATCATAAACAAACAGCAGGAGAGAAAGAAAACTCCTCAAATATGACAAATTTAACAATTAGCAATTTAGGGAAGGACATAACCATAATACAGAACAGATCATTTAATTAATGTATTTTCAGAATGCATGTGTGAATTATATGACTCAATTCAAACTAATATGAAATCTCAGAAAACTGCGTCTACCTTATCTTTCTAAGCATTATCGGGGAGGAAAACACCAAAGATGCTACCAGCTATAGTCTACAGTCATCTGCAACATTCTTATTCTTACAGCTCATATTAGCTTTTTTAAGTAATAGCACTGGAAGCATCCATAAAACTGTAATCTCTGTATGATATCAGATTCATAAAAGAACGCCAGTGGCTTACCATTCTCTACCATTTACATATGAAAAACACAGAACTGCTCAATCAAGGAAGCTTAACCTACTAAAGTAACTAGAAGAGTAACTCCCATAGTTTTCTCTCTTTTCTATTAAACTTATTTGAAAACATAACCAATATTAAAGAAATAATGGCTAGCAGTGAGGCACATCAATGTTCACAAGACTACAAAATTTGAAATCTATTATTTCATGTGGTAGGGTTCTTGTAATTATATATTTTATACAAATCCCTATCATGTCACCTGGGGTTCCCAACCCCCATGCCACAGACAGTTGTTTGTGGCCTGTTGGAAGCCACGCTGCACAGCAGGAGGTGAGCAGTGGGCAAGCATTATCACCTGAGCTCTGCCTCCTGTCAGATCAGCAATGCCATTAGATTCCCATAGGAGGGCAAACCCTATTGTGAACTGCACATGCAAGGGATCTAGGTTGTGTGCTCCTTATGAGAATCTAATGCCTGATGATCTGAGGTAAAAGAGTTTCATTCCAAAATCATTGCCCACCCCCAACACCCATGCTGGTCCTATGGAAAAATTGTCTTCCAGGAAACTGGTGCCAAAAAGGTTGGGGGACTGCTGATATAAGTGACCAACCTGAAAAGTAATTGAGCTAAAGCTTCAACTTATTGGATAATATTTTATTATCCATGTGTTCTCTATGATATTTAAATGAACTCATAGCTTAATTAAATGGCTAAATTATATAGACTACAATTATATATCATTGCTAAATAAAAAATATTTTCTAATGTGAACTTAATTTTTGTATTTTGAAGTCTACTCACATAGAAAAAGATTGTGAAATTTAAGTGTGAGATGCTTTAGATATTCTATTACTATCTACTTAACAAAATGTATTATTATTAATCTACACAATTCTGTGATTTCTTCTTTTCAAATTGCTTCTGAATGATTTCACTGAATTTTTATGCTACATTCATTAAGTGGCAGTCAGAAAATTGCCCTTTCTTTGTTAGCAGAAATGAAATATGCCATTTTGTAACTTTTAAAGGGAAGCAGTAATAAACACATTTGAACTATTTGCAGCTTTAAATAGGTGAAGCAAATTATTATAGAATGTAAATCACTAAATATGTAATATTTAAACTGCAAACTGTCAGTCCACAGACCCATTATATCACCATATGGAAGTGATATTTACTTATAAAGTGATAAGATTATAATTAATACATGTGTTTTTCACATCAGAGTTTGACTGTCTATAAATATAAGACAGAATGAGAAATGTATCAAACAGAATACAAAATAACCTGAAAACTGAGGCAAGGCAAGTCTTTCTCTTTTCTTAAAATTTGTGAAAAAAAATGACGCCTTGTTACAGGCTTATACTCAGGTTTTTATTTTGGGTCCTCTTTCAAGGATTCAAATAATATTACTCCATAACGTACAAGGGAGTGATGTCAACTTTAATGGTAGAATAGACGCTAAACAGAATCTACCCTGTTCTGCTCTGTTATACACTCGAGAAGCTGAATGTTCCACATGTACTCCTGGGATTCTGTGTCACAGTTGCCATGGATAAAGTTGAAGAATATAAGCAAATTTACCAAACTTTATGAAATATACATTTGCATAGTGGGGAGAAAAAAATAAGTAAACCAACATACATTCAAACCAAAATTTTATCTCAATTGTTCAACTCAGAGAGTGGTCTCAATCAATATGAATCATTAAAACCATACTGAATCTTCACATTTTAGCTGTTAAAAGGGCTGAATGAATGACTAGCATTGCCTTTCTGCAGCATATATTTTTAGTCACTTATAGCAATAGTCACAGTCTCAGGGCGATTATTGAAATTAGCAAATCTGTAACACATTTGGCATAGTTTTGAAGGTAGTCTAATGAAACATACAGTGTACAATCAATACAAAACAGCAGGAACAGAGTCATACAATGATTCTCAATCATACATTGTAATGCAAATTGTGAAGCTTGCTGTGTAATGCTTTCTATAAATCCTTACATTTCAGAAACTGTAGAAAATGGTAGGATTTTTTTTCCTTGAAAAGAGGAGCAACTAAAATTGTAGGCACTAACTTGAAAATGAAAAGAAGAAAATAAAATAAATGTACCTCTATAGTTTGGGGGTCATACTGTGCAATAATTTCATAGTAGATTTTTATTTTAACAATTATTTACTTCATTAAAAACAAATTTTCATTTTTTCTCTTTACTTTATTTGTTCTTTTTCTCATTGCTAGTGTTATACATCTTTCCCTTAAATCTCCTGGCCTATGCCTCATAAGTGTCACTGACACCTAATAGGACATTAAAGCCAAGGAAATACGAACTTTACTCTTCTTTTCACAAGAGCAGAAGCAACAAACAGAAGTCGGATTCCACCACAAAGTGCAAAATACTTTATTGTGCCCTTACTTAAATCAGTAAGGGTGATTTTGCTCCCTCAGGGGATATTTTAAAATGTCTAAAGACAATTTTGTTACAACTTCAGGAGGATGTGGTTACTGGCATATACAGTGGGTAGAGGACTGGGGGATGCTGGCCAGGCATCTTGTAATACACAGGTCAGACCCCACAGCAAGGGATCACCCATCACAATATGATAATTGCCTAGAGATTAAGAAACTCTGCTTTATATGAACATTAGTTTGCTTGTATGTTTTTCTGGCTCACAAATAGACCTTTCATGAAATTTGTTAAGACTTGATTTTTCTCTTCAACTTTAACTATGGCAATTTCATATTTTCTCCTCTTTCTGCTGTTGCCTTTATTTTCACTGTCTCTGGTAAACATTCTTTTGCTTGTTTGCTGTCAAGTGTTATTGCCGGGTGGGCTATTTTTTGCTTCAAATAATTATATATTGACTAAACTTTTCCTTTTTCCTTATATTGCTTATTATATTGCATTCCAAAACCTAAGTAGGACCTAGAAAGAAATATTTAAATTTAGTGATGTCAACTTTAATGGTAGAATAGATGCTAAACAGAATCTACCCTGTTTTGTTCTGTTATACATGCGAGAAGCTGAATGTTCCACAGGTACTCCTGGGATTCTGTGTCACAGTTGCTATGGATAAGGTTGAAGAATATAAGCAAATTTACCAAACTTTATGAAATATACATTTGCATAGTGGGGAGAAAAAACAAGTAAAGCAAACAAATTTAGGAGTTTTACTATTGAGCTATAGTAGAACTAAAATACTCTATGCATAGAGTATTTTATGGATAGATATGTGTTGGATACAGGAAAACAGAAGTAATCTCTCCTACTCTCTTGATCATTACAAACCTGAAAGAAACAATACTTTGAATAAATATTTTATATCCTTTATACTTTCAATTGAAGGAATTATCAACATATTTATAAATAGTGGCATACATGTTTGTGTTTATCTATATTATCAACATATTTATAAATAGTGGCATACGTGTTTGTATTTATCTGTAGGTATACGTATAAATATATGTATATACATACACACACAGGTATACACACATAATACACATAATAATGACTGTTATTTTAATAGATTACTACATTTCAGAATTATTTGAATATTACATCAAATTTATATAAAATTTTGATCTATTTTGATTTTTGTTTTGTAAACTAATTTTTTAGCTAAACTATTTTATACTATATTTGATAATGAAGTATGCTTATGCCACTTGAGTTTTTAATGTAATTCAATTCAACAAAATTGTATTACATGTATTGCAAGTGTTACAAAATAAGAAAGCTAAAAATTTGGAAATGGTGAGTAACTGGGATTTATGAAATTGCAATTCAAAGGCAGGAGAGTTTACATTAATAATAAAGGTCATTATATGGCCAAAGAAAAAGGGTTGAAAAAAAATGGAAAGGAAGAGCATTGGAAGAATTGGTCAAGAAAGCAAGAGGCCAGGATTTTGAATGGATCAGTCACAAAGATAAAAAGTTTGTCAAAATCTGGATTGTGAAGCAATTGCCAAGTTACTGAGGAATGATGGAGATTTACCAGAATGTTGCTATGTGCAAACATGAATGTGGCTATAGGACAAAATAAGCAAAATATATAAAGCTTGAGTAACGTGGACTTGCTTATTTATTTTTATGTGTTTAGTTATTTATTTTTAAATTTAAACCATGAAGGAACAACGTTTTCAGAAAAAAATTGCTTAGGAAAATAAAGAGGAAAGTGATATTTTCACTCATGTTACTGTATATGGATTTGATAAAGTATCAAAATTCCGCTTGAGACAATTTCAAGAAAGCAATCCAATGAAGTACCAGCTTTAAGGCTAAACGTTACAGGGAACAGCCAGAAAAGATTTTAAGGATGTTGAAGCAGCCTATCAACTGCCTTCCACTTCTAGGTAAAAGGGAATTGTGAGCATCAATAAAAAAGTCATATTTATTTCTACTTACATATATAATTAAAATATGTTTGATTGTCTTGAAAAATAATTTTAAATTACTGAGTAGTTTTTTGTAAAGCAGAGACTGTCTTTGATTTCCAATCAGTTTTTCACTTGCCATTTTTATGGCAATAAGTGCTGAAATGCTCAATAAAAAATCCATATAGAAAAAAGAATCAAAACGCACATAGCTCAGTGTGATAAATAAGGGTAAGTTTGCGTCAAAGAACAACAGACTTCTCTAAGACTTGTTGAGTAAAATTCATGAAGCATCATTCCCTTTGTCCTTAAGTCAGTGAGGTCATTTTTGGCAAGGTCTGCTGCATTGATTTGCTGTCCATGTCAACCAAAAAAGCATTACAAATCTATGTTTCAATTTTGAGGTCATCTGAGCAAGAGTAACCTTCAACAATTTTCTTCAGAGTTTCCAAGTTTCTGCAGATTTCTGCCTGGAGATAAATTAAATAGGAGAATTTGCATAGTTGCCTTTCCCAAGTAACTTTAATACAGAGTACAGAGTACTAGCTAGGCCAAAAGCAGAATTCATAATAATGACTAGCAGGATTTTGATTTCCAAAGGCTTTTACTCACTCATACATTCCTAAAACTCTACCAAACAAGCCACACTATGGATTTACTCTTTATTTTTTAAATTATTATAAAAGTGGCTTTTTCTTACATTTAAAAGGAGATCTTTCTGCTAGATTTTGAATGAATTATTTTATTACATGCTTTATTAAACATTATGTAGTTGGGAAACTGCATTTTTCTCTTTGATTTTTACAAGTCCACTTGAAAAGGCTTTAAATTTTAGTTCATAGAGATATGATTTCATAGCAGTAGGTTTAAAATATGTAGTATTTTTCCCTTCACGAAATCCAACAAAGCTCATCAGTAGTGAAGAATCAAAAAAGTCTCAAAAGTTAATGAATTATCAAGAATTTTCTTTCAGTTGAGTTACTCTTTGACCAAAAAAAAAGGCCATCCATAATTTTAAGTTGTTCCCATTTTCAGTTTCTCAAGCAGGCGAAAATAAGAGCTAACTATCTTCATAGATGTTACTAGTGTCATTTAAATTCATTTAAAAGACAGTTATAGCATGTCTGTTTCCATAATCACCAATACCCAAAGAAAACAGGATATTAGGAAACAGGATTTTAATGTAGTTCAAATCATTTGACAGACACATGTCATTGTTTGATGTATTTCTATCATGTTTCATATTCACAAACCAGTTGAATATCTTGGTTTATTAGATGTCCCTCAATTTTATTGTTTTTTTTTTCTATTTTAACAATATAATGATCAAGTACTTTATACTCAAATATAGATTTTATTAAGTTACGGATATATTAAACTAATTATTTGTTCAAAACAAAGTGCTTGTATTTTCTAATTTATTTCTCTTTCTCGTTCCCTTTGCTGCATGCATAAAAATATAATTTTATTTTATTTTTGGTTGTTTTTAAAATTCTACTAAAATCAATTGCAATAAATCCAAAGGATATCTGCTTTTCAGTTCATTTATTTGCTTACATATTTATAGCTAGGCCTATAATTCATGTAAGGAAAGACCCATGTTCACATCCATAATGTTAGGATACTTCTTTCGAATTCTCAGTTATTGGTGACTATTGTAAAAATAGAGGTCATGTACCACCCTAAATACTAGAAATCAGAAGGTACCTTAAAAAACCTAACTTGGGGTTCCAGGTTAAGAAGATAAAGACTTACTTTTTTTTGTCCTTATGAAAGTTTATTCCAGCTATTGTAAGAATACTATTTTTAAACTTTTAACTACAATAATAGAGATTATAGGAGATATATGACAACAGCTACAAAAAATTATCAGTTGGAAAGAGATAAATGAAAGCAGCTCTGAGATAGGTGAAACCTAAACCAAAGTGGGCAAAGATGAGAAAATTCATGATTCCAACTAAAGATTCCTAAAGAGGATGAGAAACAGGTGTCTTTGAAATTGGCAATAAAGGATTGGTGGCTAAAATAACAGGGGTTACTTGAAGGCTATTTATGAGTCCATTAAATTTCTACATCACGAACAACAAGCTGCTACAGAATTCCACTTTTCTCATCCCAGTCAAATTATGAAACTATATTCTCTGTTACCAATTACAGTTCAAGTATCCATGTGTAAAGCTATTTTTCCTCTTAAATAAACATATCAGAATTATGAAAGCAAATAAAAATATTATGTTTAATTATGAGATCCACAATGATGATTTACTATGTCTAAAAATAAATAATGACACCAGAATGAAGTATCTTTAATGTTTTCATTCTACAATCACCAGTTACAATAAAACCAAAGAACACCTGCTTTCCAGTTTATTTGTTTACATATCACATATTTACATACTTGCAAACATCAATGCCTGACTAAGCTTGAAAATTTTTTTTTAAACAATAACTTGACACATTTTCTAATGCCTACAAATAGTAATGCAGATGAAAACACAAAATTGCCAAAGTGACAGAATAGTAATACATTTACAATTTGTATAGATTCCTGGCATTTGTGCAGACTCAAGAAGAAAATACAGAAAACAAGTATTAGTGCTTGCCTTGGAGAAAGAGAATTAAGTGGCTTGAGTAAAAGAGTTAAAAGGATACAATGGAAACTTATTGTGCACTTCATTTTGTGCTTTCTTAATTTTATATAACAACACATTACCTGTTTGAAAGTAAAGATACATATATATATAAAAATATATATATGTATTTCCCTCTGTCAATAAATAGGTAACTGTGCATCAATCACTGGAAGATAGTAAGTTTTTAAAATTCAACAAATATAAAATATTTCTTACAAATAAATATTTTAAAAGGACTCAGAGGAAATCTTTGAAGAATAAAATGTTCTTTTATATTTGAGACATGAATTTCTTCAAGTTATTCATTAAATTTCTAACAATAGTATCAAATTTTAGAGATTACAATTTTTAAACCATAAATTTGATAGGTATGACTTAGTTCCACACTTCTTGTATTTTGTAGCAAGCACATTAACGTATGAGGCAATACATTTCTTTTATGCATCCCCTTTTCCCTCTGAAATCTGAATTTGCCTCTTACGTAGAACATTAAGAGGCAAAATAATAGAGCCTATGAGCAAAACAAATATTAAATTACATGATGCTAGTTGCTAGATGTATCTATTAGGGATGTTTTAGCTGCAAGTTATGAAGCATCTGACTAGACTTTCTTAAAGAAATAGGACTCTCTAGGATTTATTAGTATTACAAGTCTACAGGTAGAGGTTTACTGGTTTGACAGTGCAATGGTATCAGAAACAACATACCTGTGATTCTTTCGGCATCAATTTCAGAGTTGTAAGATGGCTCGGACAGACTGAGCCATCATATAACTATCTAACAAAAAAGAGGAAGGAAAAGATATAAGAAAAATTCCAGGGAGCTTTGGGTTATGGTTCACTAATAATAATTGGAACAAATGGGCATGCACATTGAGAGAGATAATGGTTAGGTAACATATTCTCAACAATAGTGGCAAGCATAAGAATATATAGGTTGGGTGTGCCATCCTGCTATTTCTTATACACCATAAACAGAGGCTACTATTTGATAAACTATTCCTTATCTTCGTGATGGTCATCGACCTTATTTTCTAGAATTTCTAAAATGAACTCAGACCTAAATAAATAAAGTAATATGTTTTGTTTGCAGAACTGGCCAGCACACCACCCTCCACTATATTCTTCCATCTGACATTGGATGTTGACTCTAAGTGACTCAGAAGTCATGTAGTGAAGATGCTGAAGTCTCCTGGATCTTGAATGTTTAGAAATACACTTTCTACCACCCACTAGAAACACGTATTTTACAATTAATGATAAAGAAAATTGTATGTATAAGTTACTAAAATTTTGAGACTTCTTGTAATAGCTAATTAATTAATACAGTATGTTAATTTCTTTATCACTATAGCATTTAACAAAATTTTAAAGAATCTAAGTATAAAGACTTCTCACTCAAATAAAAAAGTCAGTTTAAGAGATGTTTATCTTTTCTTTTTTTTTAAATTTACCTATCCTCAATAAAATACTGAGCTATTGAAGTATTTTAATTTGAAAAGTTATACTACTAATTGTGCATTTTACAAAATTTGCTATGGCCATGGTGTAAATTTGCTGTATGTAAGACTGCAGATGGAAGGATATTCTCATACTAACTTGAGTAAAATGATGAGTTTCTAAAAGAAGAGATATACAGTGGGAAGGAAAAGAAGTTTATAGATTAAAAAATAGAACATTCAAAAATAAATTTGGGATTAAATTATTGGAAAGAAACATACAATTTCAAGAGTGTTGACCAAATTTCTAGTCGGGTAAATGTGTAGAGGTGGAGTTACTCACAAAAAGGGATCATGGCAGAAGAGGCATATTTGAGGAGACAATTTATGCTCAGCTTTAGACATGTTGACTTTGAATTTCATGTCTGTGGCACATAAATGTATAATCATCCAGGTTATGGAACTTATTATGAAAATATAGATTTGAAAGACTCTGATGTTAATTCGGTACATAGGAATAAATAAAATAATAATGATATGAACGAGAAGAAAAACACATAAGATCATGCTTTTTTTTTTTCTTGAGATGGAGTCTCCACAGGCTGGAGTGCAGTGGCGTGATCTCAGTTCACTGCATGCTCCTCCTCCCGGGTTCTCACCATTCTCCTGCCTCAGCCTCCCGAGTAGCTGGGACCACAGGTGCCTGCCACCACGCCCGGCTAATTTTTATTTTTAGTGGAGACGGGGTTTCACCCTGTTAGCCAGGATGGTCTCAATTTCCTGACCTCGTGATCCACCTGCCTCGACCTCCCAAAGTGCTGGAATTACAGGTGTGAGCCACCGTGCCCGGCCAGATCATTCTTGAGGAAAACAAAAAACAGTCATCTAAGAGGAAGACAGTGAAGGATCAAGAAATAGAAAACAGAAAAGATAATTATAAGGAGTATAGAATGATCAATGATATCATCTGCTGTTTAGAGCATATGCTAAAACAGTCTACTAGTGATTTTAGCATGACAATCCTTCCAGTTTTTTGGGGTGATACTGGTCATGGTCAAGTTTCGATGTATTGAGGTAGAAGTGTTACATCAGAAAGAAGAGACAGTATAAGTTCTCTGTCAAGCCGCTACAGGAAGAATTCCTATAAAACATAGGATTCAAAATTTTTTAAAGGAGACATTGAAACATATTAATGCTAGATTAAAAGATCACAGAGAGGGAGTAGGAATACTGGCCAAAAAAGGGAGAAATTGTAAGATTTATGTTTCTAAGAAAGCTAGGGATGAGGAGGTCCAGAGTGGTGGAATTACATTGATCAACTGTATGAGAAAAAATTTCTGTGATGGTTGTCAAAACATGAGAATGATGACAGTGTATTTTGAAATTTAGGTAAAGTAGACCAAAAGACATTCTAAAACCAGGCACTGTGGTGTGCACCTATAGTCCCAGCACTCCGGAGGCTGAGGTGGGAGGATTGCTTGAGCTCAGGAGTTTGAGGCTGTAGTGTCCTATGATTGCGCTTGTGACTAGGTACCACATTCCCGCCTGAGCAACATAACGAGACGCTTTCTCTAAAAATAAGAATAGATTCTTAATTGTATAGGGAAACAGAAAACTGAAAAATGTTGAGGGCTAAACTGGGGTCAGATAACTTGATACCAAATAATGATGTAAAGCCTAAAGTTATAAGATATTTTCCATTTTTGTTTAGTAGTTCAAAATAGATACGGAAAAGAGAGGGAGATAGACTGATCTAGTGTTAGAATTTTGCCAGACTTTGAAACATAGGATAATGGGCCAAGGAAGTAGTGACTTCAGTAAGGAAAAAGTTCTGGTGATTTATTTTGAAGTCTACATTAGATATATAAAGAAAGTTGTATAATTGCAAATGACGAAGTTGGAAGCAAGTAAAATTTAGTGAGTTGTTATCTGAAAATTTTAAAGTATATAAGTTCTGGGCTATAAACAGTGTGATGCTGGAGCAGATTAAGTATATCTCCGTCCAACTTACATTCAATGCAAGAATGTATTACATGTAAATCTACAAATCAGAATTTTTTTGTTTGTTTTCTGAGAACTGGCTGTTAAATAGTTATGACACACAGCCAACTATAAATTCCAAGACATGTCTATGGAAATCGGATGGCTGGCCAACATGAGTAAATAAAGAGAGATGATGAGTTATTACTTAGCTCATCCACATTACAATTTTAAATTCTTCATCATAATAGGAGGACTTGGTGTGGAAGAGTTCAGTGTCAATATTTTCAATAAATTAGAATGAACAAATATTTGATAAATTAAATAAATTTATTTAAATTAATTTACAGCCTACCAGATTGTAACTAAAGGTCTGAAGCTGGGTAGGGAGCAATAATGACTAGATGACTATATATATACAGAGAGACTATATATATATATGGAGAGTATCATGATTATAAAGAGAGTATTATATATATAAAGAGAGAGTATTAGGATTATATGGAGTGGTATTGTAAAGTGAGTATGAGTGAACTCACATATTGATACTGAGGTACATGGAATGTGGGTTAGGAGCAGTCCTGAGAAGTCACAGAGTAAAGAATCTGCCGAAAGGAAGGGAGATTTAACTGGGAATAATAAATGGAGTAAGTATGCAGTAATGAGATCAACTACGTGTAACAATATTTATCTATCAGAGAATAAGCTTTACAGATTGTTAAGACAGGAATTTAGTCTGTATGCTCATTTTGTTAGATGTGAAGTGGGGGAATGTGGGCCAAAGAGAAGAAGCCAAATCTATGGTAATGAGTGTATTAGATTATGAATGGTCAAAGAACTCTTACATTTTAGTGGTAACAGAAACCTCATTAAAGAAACATAGATGTAAAGTTTTTCAGAGGAATTAATCTCAAAAGCCCCAGTAGATGGAGATCTTAAGTGTCTCTAGAACCTTATTTAATTGTGTTTCTATAGCAATATGCAAAGGGTTGTTTGCTTCCTGAACAATCTGCATGCATTGAAAAGACAACTGTCTCTGATGATTGCAAGAAACACCGAGTTTTAGAAGAAGCCATCTGTGTCTTTAATTGATTTTATTCCCAAGGAAGTTATGGTCTTTGTTATTTTTTTAAAAAAAGCCAGCAAAGAAACTAAGTCATTTTCCATGTCTGATTATTTGCTCTAAGAAATGTGGACAAGCTCTACTGGAAATGTAAGAAAAGTAATTCAAAGAGATCTATCTTGAGTAGTAACTACCTGCTAGAACAAATGTTTCATAATGTGTGCCCTCTGGTATTTTTTCTGCTCACAGCCTCACAGTAGCTGCTTTTATTAACATTGTATTGTTTTGCTCTGCAAGTACACAGCCTACCCCTCAACTAAGAATTGAGGGAAACCCCCATACTGCTTTCCTGTGTCTCATTCTTTGTTGTTTTCCAAGAGCCCTATCTCCCAAATTCCAAATGCTTCAGCAGCCGCAAATTCTGATCCATGCCTCCTTAGTTCAACAGAATGGCAAAGTTTTGCTTTGGGAAATTGTTCACAGGCCATTGACTGGGGTAATCATAGGATTCACCTTATGAATTTGCTTTCTTTTAACAATTGCCATCTTAAAATGTCTGTTTCTCATGACTAAACACTGTGCCTCATATGTTTTGCTATTTTTGTAGTTGTTGCTAGTAGGAAATTTAGCATAATAATTATTCTGTCATGTCTGAAAAAAGATGCTCTTTACATCTTATCTGCTCTTATACTATTCATTCCTAAAATGGAAAGATAAAATCTTGAATGATAATTATAAGTTTTATCTATTCAGTCCTGTACTTTGTCATTTTTTATTTTATGTTTGAAAGTTCTATTAGGCATATCTACTTACATGATTATTGTGTCTTTTAGAAAAATTGGCACTTTAATAAGAAAATGACTCTCTTTATCTCTAGTGATACCATTTGTCTTTAAATATACCTTTTCTAATATGAATATAGTCACATTTTCTTTTTTATAACTAGTGTTTCTATTACATACATTTTCCCTATCCTTTTACTTTTAAAGTATCAGTGTCTTTATATTTAAAATGGAGCTGTTGAAGATATCACAGAGTTGGGTCTTGCATATTTTAATCTACTCTGACAATCTTGCCATCTAATTTTGAATTGGCAGTAAATTTACATTTAATGTGACTATTAATATGATTAGATCTATTTATACTCCTGTAATTTATTTTTTACTTGTTTCCTGTATTCCTTGTTTTCTTGCATTTTCTATTACTTTTGGTTTGCATGATTTTAAAATTTTTGGTATTTTTTTCTCTTTATTGGCATATAGTTATGTGACTTTATTATACTGTTTAAATGACTGCTTTTTGAATTAAAATTAACAATCCGAAAGAAAAGGCAGCAATAAAAAGAAAGTAAAATAAGAGATTACCTAAATCAACTTTATTTCACATTTTATATACAAGTTTTATTTTCAGCAGAAATTTTACACTCAAATCATATCCATTCAGAACCTGTATTTTTCTTCAGTTATGATTGTAATTAAAATGTTTATTCAGTTTAAGGATCAAGCATAATTGGGGTAAGCCAGGTCTCTAAATCACAGAATTTACACTAAATAATTATTTAATCTTGGGCAAATATTTTAACTTCACTTGGTATCAGTATCCTCATCTGTAAAATGAGGATAATGGTATTTGGTACATACTTAACTTAATTTCAGTTCTCTTTTCCTGCTTATTTTGAATGATTAAGTTTTTAAAATCAATAATTCAACTAATTCAGTATTTTTTTTATCCTTTGTATGGACATACTACTATATTTATTTGCCTCCCACCATCAGTTGCTTTTCTAGGAATCACTATATAAATGAACTTTTCCCAATCTAATTTGAATTAATATTATACCACTTTACTTATCATATGCATATAATGTACTTATAAGAAACAACAAGTACCTCTGTTGATATCCATCAATCTCTATTCTATCACTGTCTTGTACGTCAATGTTTATTATAAATCTCAAAGCACATTTTTATTATATTTTATTAAATAACTCAATTTCTTGATTTTAAAGAAATCAAAAAAGAGAAAAATAGTTTTTACATATACACACATATTATTTTTGCCTTTCTTCTTATCTTCCTGTAAATCTGAATTTTCACTTGGAATAATTCTCTTCCAGTCCGAAGGATTTTTCTGGTATGTCTTATCGTGCAGGTCTGCTGACAACTGATTGTTTTTCTGAATCTGTAAATAATTTAACACATATAAGTGAACAAGATATATTCACAACAATGCCAGGATGCTTACATTTAGTATGAAATAAATAGTATAATTTTTAAACCTTCACAAATAGACCATAGGAAATTATCAGGAATAGACAATGTAGGATATTACTAACTAATTCAGAAGGAATTCATGCCAAGTTGATACATTGAACACATAAGTATTTATGAAATCAGTCATTTATTTGGTGCTATAGGATTTAGCTTTCTATTGATTATGCCTGGTTATCTGTTATGTGTGTGACAATATGAAAATGTGCACAAGCTGTTTCTATTGATTTACTGTCCAATAAATAATTACTGTTCATTACTTATTGATTATATATTATTTCATAATCATTTCACTTATCTCCTATTTGTGGTATCAGTGTCACTTTTAGAGCCTGAACAATTCACACATAAAAACTAAAAGTCAGTTTTACAGACAATATGCACTGTCACATCTCTGTCCTGGCTTGTCTATTGCATATGACAAAAGAATGTATTATTCTGGTTACCAGAATTAACTCTTCTGAGTATATTGAGCAAATCTCACTAAATAGGCAGCTGAGGCTATTTTAATTGGTCATGTGAGGTTTCAAATGGTCTCATGTCAGAAACACTTTATGACAAGAATCAAGATAAGGAACCTGGAGACAGAATACTCAGGATCCGGATTTCCAGGTGGAAAGGAGTCTAAGGAAGCCCTTTAGGCAGCTATTCATATTTTTTTTTTATTCCTGTTGGTGTCCCTAGTTGCTACTAGTGAAAATTACTGCTGGCACTTGTTTTAGCCAATGAGAAAACAAGACAATGAAAAATAGAGAAAAATAAAATAATAGATGTTTACTCAATTACTATTTCCTCAAGGAAAGAAGCTTCATCTTTCTCTCATGTTATCACAGCTATTAAAGTAGAAGGAATTATTGACAATATTCAATATGTCAGTTTCCCCTAATGTGTTTCTCAGAATGAAGAAGTTTAAAAAATATATCAATTTAGGTGTGGATAATGGCTTTCATGTGAAGCATGAAATAATTCTGTGTGTTCTCTCTACAGGGATTGCTGGAAATCACTGGAAGAGAAATGATCATCCCAACAAGGGTTTCAGATGTATTAGTCTTCGTTTTCTTTCAGAGTAACTAGCAAACATGAAAATAACTGGGAAATTTAAAAATGTCCCATGGGTGAAGTCAAAAGTAAAGATTTACTTTACCCGGATTTCTGTGAACACTGAGAACAACTGATTCTCTTCTGTTCTTAAAATGACAAAGAGATTAAAAAGTGCGTGCCACAGTACAAAGGCTTAACTGGTTTTATTTTTATTAGTATTTAAATAGTTTTAGGTGGTATTATAAGTAGTATAAATCTGAATAATTATACACAATTATTTATAGTATAAATATAAAGGATTATAAACTAAATAGTGTCTATTTTTAAGTATTAATAGATGAATAAAAGGGTGTAACATTTGACGTAATATCTTCAAGTTTGCTTGCTTTCAAATAATACATAAAAGTTACGATAAAAGTTACAGGTAAAATTAAAAAGCAGCAAACTAAAAAGTTTTATTGCACACTTGTTTGTTTGCTTTTGTGACTGTAAAGATTTTTCTTTATACTAACTGACCAAACAAGAAGTCCTAATTAAATCAAATCAAATTTGACCTCAATGTCACAAAAACACTCCTATTACCACACTGTTTTATATTAAGTGAGTCTCCTTAGGAACTAAGATGTCTCCTACCACTTGAGTTCACCATAAAAAATAACTTGTTCATTCTGTATGAAGTATATTTTGCCAATATTATTAATATATAAACATATTAATAGATAGATGTATAGATATAATCAATTTGCCAAAATTATCTCTTTAACCTGCTTGTGTCCTTGGAGCTTCTTAGATCTGTAGTTTGCTGTCTGTCATTAATTTTGAAAAAATTTTACCTAATATTATTTAAAATATTGCTTCATTTTTAATCTTTCTTTTTTTTTTAGTATTTCAGGTATGGGTCTGTAAAACCTTTTAAAGTTGTCTCATAGTTTATGGACATCCATTCATTCTGCTTTATTCTTTTCTCTCCTGTCAGATACAAGAAAAAGTTCCTCTTCAAAGGTTTAGCTTGTTTAGTTTTCTTGTTATTTATTCTCTACTTTCAAAGCAAAATGTTCTTGCTCTTTGTGCCTCCCTGTCTTGGTTTCAGTAAAAGACCCTTCCGTCGGTCCATATCTATGGAGTCCACATCTGCAATCCACGCTATAAATTACCCTTTCTATCACAATAGCCCTTCCCTCATGAAACTGTCCTTCACACCAATGTAACCACATTCCTGCAGTTTTCAAGTTAGCCAACCGAGTTTAGCTTAAATTGTGCAGTCCAACTCCAGCCAATGGATGCAGGACACAGGAGAAGGGACAAGCTGCATTAAAAATAAAAGCCCCTTCCCTCCTTTGTTTGGTGTGCTCTTGGGGTGACCAGATCTGCGAGAAGCACACTTCTGCAGAAGTAAATTTGTCTTGCTGAGAAATTCTTCATTTAAGTGCTTGTTTCCTTTGCGACTCTGAGCTTTATTTCCAACAACTTTGGGGGCCTGCCTGGGAGCCCATTATCCTCTGGGGTGGGATCTTTGATCATCTCTCATGAGGAGACACATCCCACTGCCTCATTGTGGTGGCTATAGGGGTAAGAGATCAAGACCCAACTGCATGACAAATAAACCCAGACTCTCAGCAACACAGGAAGAGAAGGCCTACAAATATAACATAGTGACCTGGTAACTCTGTGCACAGATGAAGGTAAGAAAAGCCACAGGAGTGGTGAAATATTTATTGGTGAGGACCAAGGTAAGAAAAGCCACAGAGGTTGTGCAGTATTCCTTGGTCAGGACGTTTCAAGGCAAGAAAAGCCATGGGGGCAATAAAGTATTCCTTGCTTGGGACAGCAAGATACCTCCAGTTGTGTGGGTTAAGCCTCTAAGACAAGGGAAGTCAGAAAATTCCTAATATGAGGGATTGAGCCTCAGACAGTCTCTAAAGAAGAGAGGACAAGAAATCACTAATATGAGGAACTGGGCCTCTGCAGCTTTCAAAATAGAAAATACTCGAGGTAAAGTAGGAGATAAAAAGGGTCAAGGGGATAATAAAATTCCCCCTGACAGTCCTCTAGGCCTCATGCTAAAATATTGGAGAGTTAATGAAAGGACTAAACAAGAATAAAAAAAAAAAAAAACAGTAAATGATAAAATATTATTGTTTCATATGGACCAAATGACCCATCCTCAAACCTTCAGTTTTCTCGCCAAAGTTTGGGTCAAATGAAGATTGGATTTGTCAACTTTTTTTATTATTATTATACTTTACATTCTAGGGTACATGTGCACAACATGCTGGTTTGTTACATATGTACACATGTGCCATGTTAGTTTGCTGCACTCATTAACTCATCATTTACATTAGGTATTTCTCCTAATGCTATCCTCCCCGAATACCCCACCCCATCACAGGTCCCCATGTGTGATATTCCCCACCCTATGTCCAAGTGTTCTCATTGTTCAGTTCCTACCTATGAGTGAGAACATGTGGTGTTGTGTTTTAGGTTCTTGAGATAGTTGGCTCAGAATGATGGTTTCCAGTTTCATCCATATTGCTACAAAGGACATGAACTCATCCTTTTTTATGGCTGCATAGTGTTCCATGGTGTATATGTGCCACATTTTCTAAATCCAGTCAATCATTGATGAACATTTGGGTTGGTTCCAAGTCTTTGCTATTGTGAATAGTGCTGTAATAAACATATGTGTGCATGTGTCTTTATAGTTGCATGATTTATAATCGTTTGGGTATATATACCCAGTAATGGGATTGCTGGGTCAAAAGTTATTTCTAGTTATAGATCCTTGAGGAACCACTACAACGGTCGAACTAGTTTATACTCCCACCAACAGGGTAAAAGCATTCCTATTTCTCCACATCCTCTCCAGCATCTGTTGTTTCCTGACTTTTTAATGATCACCATTCCAACTGTTGTGAGATGATATCTCATTGTGGCTTTGATTTGCATTTCTCTGATGACCAGTGATGATGAGCATTTTTTCATGTGTCCGTTGGCTGCATAAATGTCTTCTTTTGGAAAGTGTCTGTTCATATCATTTCCCACTTTTTGATGGGGTTACTTGATTTTTTCTTGTAAATTTGTTTAAGTTCTTTGTAGATTCTGGTTATTAGTCCTTTGTCGGATGGGTAGATTGCAAAAAGTTTCTCCCATTCTGTAGGTTGCCTGTTCACTCTGATGGTAGTTTCTTTTGCTGCGCAGAAGCTCTTTAGTTGAATTAGATCCCATTTGTCTATTTTGGCTTTTGTTGCCATTGCTTTTGGTGTTTTAGTCATGAAGTCCTTGTCCATGTTTATGTCCTGAATGGTATTACCCAGGTTTTCTTCTAGGATTTTTATGGTTTTTAGGTCTAACATTTAAGGCTTTAATCCATCTTGAATGAATATTTGTATAAAGTGTAAGGAAGGGAACCAGTTTTCTACACATGGCTAGCCAGTTTTCCCAGCACCATTTATTAAATAGGGAATTCTTTCATCATTGCTTGTTTTTGTCAGATTTGTCAAAGATCAGATGGTTGTAGATGTGTGGTGTTATTTCTGAGGCCTCTGTTCTGTTCCATTGGTCTATATCTCTGTTTTGGTTCCAGTACCATCTTGTTTTGGTTACTGTAGCTTTGCAGTATAGTTTGAAGTCAGGTAGCATGATGTCTCCAGCTTTGTTCTTTTGGCTTAGGATTGTCTTGGCAATGTGGCATCTTTTTTGGTTCCATATGAACTTTAAAGTAGTTTTCTCCAATTCTGTGAAGAAAGTCATTGGTAGCTTGATGGGGAAGGCATTGAATCTATAAATTACCTTGGGCAGTAAGGCCATTTTCATGATACTGATTCTTCCTATTCGTGAGCATGGAATGTTCTTCCATTTGTTTGTGTCCTCTTTTATTTCGTTGAGCAGTGGTTTGTAGTTTTCCTTGAAGAGGTCCTTCACATTCCTTGTAAATTGGATTCCTAGGTATTTTATTCTCTTTGTAGCAATTGTGAATGGGAGTTCACTCATGATTTGGCTCTCAGTTGGTCTGTTATTGGTGTATAAGAATGCTTGTGATTTTTTGCACATTGATTTTGTATCCTAAGACTTTGCTGAAGTTGCTTATCAGCTTAAGGAGATTTGGGGCTGAGACGATATGGTTTTCTAAATATACAATCATGTCATCTGCAAACAGAGACGATTTGACTTCCTCTTTTCCTAATTGAATACCCTTTATTTCTTTCTCTTGCCTGATTGCCCTGGTCAGAACTTCCAACACTATGTTGAATAGGAGTAGTGATAGAGGGCATCCTTGTCTTGTGCCAGTTTTCAAAGAGAATGCTTCCAGTTTTTGCCCATTCAGTATGATACTGGCTGTATCATACTGCTATATGTTTGTCATAAATAGCTCTTATTATTTGAGAGATGTTCCATCAATACCTAGTTTATTGAGAGTTTTCAGCAGGAAGGGCTATTGAATTTTGTCAAAGGCCTTTTCTGCATCTATTGAGATAATCATATGGTTTTTGTCTTTGGTTCTGTTTATGTGATGGATTACATTTATTGATTTGCATATGTTGAACCAGCCTTGCATCCCAGGCATGAGGCCAACTTGATGTTGGTGGATAAGCTTTTTGATGGGCTGCTGGATTCAGTTTGCCAGTATTTTATTTAGGATTTTTGCATTGATGTTCATCAGGGCTATTGGTCTAAAATTCTGTTTTTCGCGGTTGTGTCTCTGCCAGGCTTTGGTATCAGGACGATGCTGGCCTCATAACATGAACGAGGGAGGATTGCCTCTTTTTCTATTGATTGGAATAGTTTCAGAAGGAATGATACCAGCTCCTCTTTGTACCCTGGTAGAATTCAGCTCTGAATCCATCTGGTCCTGGACGTTTTTTGGTTGGTAGGCTATTAATTATTGCCTCAATTTCAGAACCTGTTATTGGTCTATTCAGCAATTCAGTTTCTTCCTGGTTTAGTCCTGGGAGGGTTTATGTGTCAAGTAACTTTGAAGCTTTAAAGCCAGACATTGACTTCCCCTCTATGGCCAGGAAAGTCCTATATGACACCTTCTTCCAATAGAAGGCACTTTTGTCTCCATTGAATAGTATAGACACATTCATCAATGATCTTAGTTAGATATTACAGGTTATTTTCTGTAGCTTCCATATCACTGCTTGCTGTTTCACCTAGCCCTTTAAAAAATGTTTATAGTTATATAGTAGGTGTATATATTTATAGAGTACAAGAGATATTTTGATACCAGCATATAATACATAATAATCACATCAGGATAAGTGGGTTATTCATCACCACAAGCATTTATACTTTCTTGGTGTTACAAACATTCCAATTATACTCTTTCAGTTATTTTAAATTGTACAATATGTTTTGCCTGTAATTACCCTGTGGTGCTATCAAATACTAGATATTATTCATTCTAACTATATTTTTGTACCCATTAACCAACCCCACTAACTCCTCCCAGGTCCACTACCCTTCCCAGATACTGGTAACCATCATTCTACTCTCTGTCCTCATGACTGTAATATTAAATATTAAAACAATATGCAACCCCCATAAAGGAGTGAGAACACATGAAGTTTGTCTTTTTCTGCCTGGCTTATTTCACTTAACATAATGACCTTTAATCCAATCCATAATGTTGCAAATGACAAGATCTCATTCTTCATTATAGCTAAATAGTATTCCATTGTGTATATACACCACAGTTTTTTATTGATTGATTTGTTGATGAACACTTAAGTTGCTCACAAATCTGGACTATTATGATTTTATATTATGGATATATCAGTAGGGCTGGATATTATGAGTAGGGCTTCAATACGATTATTATAAATAGGGAGTGCCGATATCTGTTCAATATATTGATTTCCTTTCCTTGGGGTATATACCTAGCAGTGGGATTGCTGGATCATATTGTAGTCCTATTTTCAGTTTTTTGAGGGAATGCCATACTGTTCTTCATAGTGACTGTACTAATTTACATTCTCATCAAGTATGTATGAGTGTTTTCTTTTCTTCACATCCTAACCAGAATTTGCTATTGCCTGTTTTTTGAATTAAAACCATTTTTACTAGGGTAAAATGATGTCTCATTGTATTTTGATTTGCATTTCTCTGATGATCAGTGATGTTGAGCCTATTTTCACACATGTGTTAGCCATTTGTATGTCTTCTTTCGATAAATGTCTATTCAGATCTTCTGCTTATTTTTTAATTGGATTACTGGAGTTTTTCCTATTGAGTTTTTTGAGCTGCTTATATATTCTGGTTATTAATCCCTTGTAGATAGATAGTTTGCAAATGTTTTCTCCCTTTCTGTGAGTTATCACTTCACCATGTGGATTATTTTCTTTGCCATGCAGAGGCTTTCTGACGTGATATGACCCCTTTTGTTCAATTTGGCTTTGGTTGCCTGGTGCTTGTGGAGTATAACTCAATAAATCTTAAATGACTTCTTCATGTTCAATTTGGATGTCTTTTATTTCTCTCTCCTCTGACTGCTCTTCCTAGGATTTCCACTACTGTGTTAAACTACAGTGGTGACTATGCACATCTTGGTATTGCTCCAGATCTTAGCAGAAAGGCTTTCAGGTTTTTTTCTTTTTGGTATAACACTAGCTGTGGGTTTGTCATACATGGCTTTATTGTGGTGAAGTATGTTTCTTCCATAACCATTTTTAAGTTTTTATAATAAAGAGATGTTTAATTTTATAAAATACTTTTTCAGTATCAATTAAAACAGTTATATGGTTTTTGTCCTTCATTCTATTGCTATTATGTATCATGCTGACTGACTTGTGCACGGTAAACCCCATTTGCATTCCTGGAATAAACCTCACTTGGTCATGATGAACTTCTTTTTATAGTATTGTTGAATTTCATTTGCTAGTATTTTGTTGAAGATTTTTGCAATGTTCACTAGGGACATTGGCTTGTAGTTTTCTTTTTCTGATGTGTCTTTGTCTGGTTTTGTTATCAGTATAAAACTGGTCTCATAGAATAAGTTTGAAACTACTTATTCTCCCCAGTTTAAAAAATATTTGGGTTGAACTGCATTATTTCTACTTCATATGTTTGATAAAGTTTGGCAGTGAAACAATCGGGTCCTAGGCTTTTCTTTTCTGGGGGATTAATTAATTAATTTATTTATTTTTATAACTTCTATCTAATTACTTACTGGTCTGTTCAGGTCTTCAATTTTTCATGTTTCAATCCTGGTAGATTGTATGTGGCTAGAGATATATCTATTTCTTCTAAGTTTTCCCATTCATTGGCATATAGGTGCTCAAAGTAGTCTCTAGTGATCTCTTGAATTTTGCAATATCAGCTGTAATTTCCTGTTTTTCATCCTGATTTTATTTATTTACCTTTTTTTGTTAATCTGGTTCAAGTACTGTCAGTTTTATCTTTTTAAAAAAATAACCTTTTCATTTCATTGATCTTTCGTATTGTTTTTGCTTCAATTTTATTTATTTCTGCTCTGATTTTTAATATTTTTAATATTTATTTTATTTTATTAATTTTGGGCTTGGCTTTCTCTTTCTTTTCTAGTTCCATAAGATGTATCCCTAGGTTGTTTATTTGAAATTTATCTAATTTTTTGATGTAGGTGTTTATTGCTATAAACTTTCCTATTAGTACCACTTTCTCTGTATCCCATAGGCTTTCATATGCTCTCTTTCCATTTTCATTTATTTCAAGAAGTTTTAATTTTTTTTTCTTAATTTAATTATTAACCCATTGGTCATTCAGGAGCATATTGTTTAATTTCCATGTGTTTGTATAATTTCAAAAATGTCTCTTCTTGTTTATTTCTAGTTTTTTCCCATTGTAGTCAGAGAAGATACTTTTTTTGAATTTTTTAAGTTTTTTTTTATTTTGTGGCTTAACATATAGTCTGCCCTTAAAAATGAATAATCTGCTGAGAATAATAATGTGTATTCTGTAACTGTTTGGGAAAATATTATTTAAATACCTTTTAGGTCTATTTGGTCCATACTGCAGATTAAATCTGGTGTCTTTGTTCTTGATCTTTTGCCTGGATGATGTATCCAACGTGAAAGTGGGGTTATTAAGTCTTTAGCTGTTATTATATTGGGTCTATCTCTCTCTTTAGGTCTAATAATATTTACTTTATATATCTGAGTACTCCAGCATTGGGTGCATATATGTGTATGGATGTTTGTGTGTATATATACACGCGCGCACACACACACACATATATATATATACACACACACACATATATATACAATTGCTACATTTTCTTGCTGATTTGGCCACTTCATCATTATGTAATGACCTCCCTTGTCTCTTTTTATAGTTTCTTTCTTGAAGCCTTTTTTACCTAATATAAATATAGCTACTCCTGCTCTTTTCTGGCTTCCATTTGCATAGAGTATCTTTTTTCATGTCTTTATTTTTAGTTTATATGAGTTTTTACAGGTGAAATGTCACCTTGCATTTTTATGTTATGGAGATTCAATGGTATGTTAACTCTTGAAACAACCTCTGCTATCATCAAACTTTTCTTCTGTATCTTTCTTATATCTCTCAGTCTTCACAGATTTAAAGTGAGTTAGGCCCTCGTCCTGAAGTGGGCTTTGGCTTAAAGAAGCGTTGTGTCTGGTTTGATCTTCTATCCAGACCACTCACTTTCTCCATATCCGCAACAAGATTGTTTTGCTTTCTTATAATTTATGTGTCCACTAGAGTCTCATTTTAACTTCCTTTGAAAACCTTTCTATTGCATGCACAGCTTGGGTAACTGTTTGGCACAAGGGGCCTAGCTTTTGGCCTATCTTATGTGTCTACATGCATTGCTCTCTAAGCCTAATGATTTTTTCAAGCTTTTGATTAAAGTGAGAGATGTGAAATTCTTTATTTTACTTGAAAACTTAGAGGCCATTAGATATTAATTTGGTTAATTTCAATAGTTTTGTGTCTCAGGGAATAGGGAGGACCAAGAAGAGGGAGAAATGGGAAATGACTGGTCAGTCCAACAGTCAAAGCACATATAGTCTCTATCAATTAAGTTTGTCATCTTTTATGGTAGAGTTTGTGATACCCAAAATAATTATAATAGTAACCTCAAAGATCAGTAATCACAGATCACCATAATAAATATAAAAACTTTTTAAAAGTTTGAAATATTGAAAAAATAATGAAAATGTGACACAGAAACACAAAGTGAGCATATATTGTTGGTAAAATAATGCCAGTAAAATTGAATGACACTGAGTTGTCACAAACCTTCAATTTTTTTTTTTTTTTTTTTTTTTTTTTTTGAGACAGAGTCTCACGCTGTTGCCCAGGCTGGAGTGCAGTGGCGCTGCCCAGGCTGGAGTGCAGTGACGCGATCTCGGCTCACTGCAAGCTCCGCCTCCTGGGTTCACGCCATTCTCCTGCCTCAGCCTCCTGAGTAGCTAGGACTACAGGCGCCCGCCACCGCGCCTGGCTAATTTTTTGTATTTTTAGTAGAGACGGGGTTTCACTGTGGTATCGATCTCCTGACCTTGTGATCCGCCCGCCTCGGCCTCCCAAAGTGCTGGGATTACAGGCTTGAGCCACCGCGCCCGGCCAAACCTTCAATTTGTTAAAAAAAAATTCAGTATCTGTGAAGTGCAATAAAATGAGGTGTGCTTGTAGTCACTTTAGTAAACAGTATTGGAAAAACTGGGTAGCCACAATAAAAATTAAAATAGGACTCTTATCTTACACTATGCACATAAATCAACTCAAATAGACTATAGACTTAAATATAAGTCATGATATTATCAATGTTCTAGAAGAAAATCTTCTTAACATTGGTCTTGGCAATAGTTTGTTTGTATATGACACCAGAAGCCCATGTAACAAAATAAAAAATAAACAAATGGAGCTAGATCTAACTAAAAAGTTTTTGCACAATAAAGTAAACAACAAAATAAAAAGACAACCTATCAAAGGTCAGAAAATATTTTCAAACCATCTATCTGATGAAGGACTAGTATGCAAAAGACATAAATAACTCATACAACTCAACAGCAAAAATGAAAACAAATAAACCCATTAAAAATTGCCAAATGACCTGAAAAGCCATTTCTCAAAAGAAGACATACAAAAGGGTAGCAGATATCTGAAGACATCTTCAGCATCACTATTCAGCAAGGAAATGCACATCAAATCCACATTGAGATGCCTCCTCAAACCTGTTAGGATGATTATTATCAAAAAAGTGAAAAAAAAAGTTGGTGAAAATTTAGAAAAAAGAAAACCCATGTACACTATTGGTAGTATTGTTATTTGGTAGAGCCATCACAGAAAACAATATAGGGGTTCCTCAAAAAACTAGAAGTATTTCTATCATAAGACACAGAAATCTCATGATGTAGTATACACCCAAAAGAAATGAAATCAGTATTTTGACAACATATCTGCACTCATATGTTCATTGCAATATTACTCACAATAGCCATAATATAGAAAATTCTAAGAATTGGCCAATTAATGAATACATAAAGAATATGGGGTACATGTACACAATGGAATACTACTCAGTCTTAAAAAAAGAAACTCTGCCATTTGTGACATATATAAACCTGGAGGACATTAGTTTAAGTGAAATAAGCCCGACATAGAGAGAAAAATATTGTGTGATCTCACCTATATGTGCAATATAAAAAATTTGGATTCATAGAAACAGACAGTAAATGGTGGTCATAGAGGGTAGGGAGTGAGGCATGTGGTTCATAGGATAAAAACTTTTATTTATAAGTGACTAAGTTTTGGAGACCTAATGTACAACATCATCACTGTAGTTCATAATAATGTATTGTACATTTGAAAGTTGCTAGGGAGTAGATGTTAAATGTTCTTTCCTTCTCTCCCTTGCACCCCCAAAAAAGAGAAATAAGAGATAGTTTACTTAGTTTGATTGGGAGTCCTTTTACAATGTACACATATATCAAAATATTGCACTGTATATCTGAAATATATGCAATATTCATTTATCACTCATACATAAATAAAACTGAAAAAGATTATATAATGTGGATAATTATAGTAGCTTATATTTGTGTTATATTTTTGAATTTGAAAGAGAAGTAAAAAGGGACTTGTTTTGAAATTAAGATAGCTTTTAATTCTTTGATGCTTATATTACTTTCTCAGACACAATATACACATTAACTTATTTTGCTTTTACCAAAAACAAGTATACAGTATATGCAGCTTTTGTATATATCATGGTAGTAGTGAGTGTACTTGAATTTTAAAATATATTTTTATAAAAGTTCATTGTGAATTTGATTAAAAACAACAGGGAAAGAATAAAAAGTATATACAAAAGTTGGTTTTCTTATAGGAAATAAGAAATTAAAATAAGTAATGTCAGGGATTATAATTAATGCAGTGACAGATAAAAGGATATTAGTTGATGAAAGAATGTTTTAAAAGTTTTCACACCCATATTTAATGATGTTTGCAAATTGGCCTTGAAGAAAAGCATTCAACTGGGGAAACAAGTAGCTTTTGCTGTTAATAAAGCTAATTCTAGAACAGTATCCATTAGGTATTTACACAGTGAATATTTGTCTACTATTTCCCTTAATGAAAATAAAGTTTCAATTAGAAAGTCACTAAGGATTTGTTTCAGAAAATCTAATTGGCTATATTTTTAAGTAAGTATTTAAACTGTGTGAAATAAAAGAAAGCTAGAAGAATGAGAAACATTAAAAGGAGAGAGAAATTAGGAAGCCAGAACTTGGAATAGGTAATGGACAAGATAATTTTTACAAAGACGTATTGTGAAAGGACTGCCTTGCTCTCTTCAAAGGCAGCTCAAAAATGGCAATTTATTATCGCCATTATTATTTCTGCAATCACTGTAACCACAGGCATGCACAGCTTTACAGAGGCACGAGTAACAAGGAAGATAATTAGCCACTCTTCTTTAGGACAATATTAAGAATTGGAAAGCAATATGTTTTCTCCTGTGTGAATAATAAATGTTCATAGATGATATTAGATTTATTTTAAAGCATCACAGATAATTCCAATGACAAATGCATTTCATTGCATCTTTTACACTACTTTCTCAATTAAGCAATTTAGAGAGCTATCTACTGTATATTTACTGCAGGATTAGGCAAGACCTCCAATTAACCTAGTGAAGCCGCTGGATGGATGTTAGCATTACCTTGGACAGTCAAATGGATACTTTTCTTATCCAGAAGGCTATAGTTATTTATGGTAAACCCCAAATATTTGTCATGATGGGATGACAACAGACCAAAATGAAAATACCTAGTATTCCAACATATATATAGACTACAAAACAATGTTTTATAAAATACCCAGCACGATATGTCAGCTAAGGTGTGGGGAAAGTCCTTTACAGAAGATACCCCTAAATTATCTCTTCTTTTCACATAAAAAAATCTTAAAAATAAATATGAGAGTTGTTTTAGAGGTTATTTATTTGTTTGTAGTGAAGTGTACCTCAAAAATATGTTCACTGAAACAAAGATTAAATAACAATAATAATAGTAAAACAGTTATCAGCAATGTATTACAATCAACTAAAAAAACACAACAATGTATCTTAGGCTCTAAGTTTAACTCCATAGAATGATAAAATTTTTAACTTTAGGTTTGTAAGTCATTTATTAAATGTTCATTTTTGTAAAGAAGAAAAGCTACTTACATTAGTTACAGAGGCGGTTAATTAAGAGGTAGACATGATGCTGTAGCTCTAATTTAGGACCTGCATGGGATAGGTGGGGACACTGAATGGCAAAGAGAGAAAATGAAAGTAGAAATGAGATTGAATCCATGTTGTGTCTATTATAAGTACTTTAATGGAATCTAAATATTTATTTTATTTACTTTCATAAGCCAATAAACACCTTTATTACTAATTTTACAATGTTTACTAACATTCAAGATTATTTTGGAATTTTGTGGAAATATTTTACTATTGGTTAGAGGATAAAGATTACTATGAATGCAATTTAGATTTTTCTATTCATGACTTTAAACAAATTAAGGACCCAAAATTAACTCTGAATTTTCTCTATGTATATAAAGTTTAATAAACATATTTCTGTAACAATATATAATTTAACACATAAAGTATAATTATGTTCTTATTTCATATGGCAGATTTTTTCTATAAAAATTAATTTCACTCTTTTAAAATTACCAATAAAGAGAAGCAGTAAATCTTTACCCTGATTACATAAGCAAACAGTTAAGATTAAATTTATAATTTTTAACTAAAAGTTGAAAAAATGGGAAATCAGTTTGGATTTTTTCTCCAAAATAAAAGTACTATATTATACCCAAGTCAAAACTTTTACAGCTCAGTGTATGTCAGCCAATAAGTCAAGGGACTAGTTGATGGAGCAAAGAAGTTGACTTTATTTAGAAAGCCAGCAAAATGAGAAGATGGTGGACTTGCATCCTAAAGAAGCATCTTAAGTTAATATGAATTTTAAATACCTTTTATGTTAGGGAAAGAGAAAAGAGGGAGGAGGTTGAGGTAAAGATAGGATTGATGACCACAAACATCTATGCAGCAGTGAGGGTCTGAAGATATTGTGAAACTTCTTTGTTCTTGATCCGGTCACAGTGCTCCTATAAAACGTTAGCGTAACATTTTTGTTTGTGTGTACGCCCTCCTTATATCCTCAAGGTTTAGTTTGGGGAAAGGACTATTATCATTCTTGCCTTAAAGTTAAACTAAAATCTAAATTACTCCCATTGTTAGTTTTTCCTACAAGCAGAGATAAGTAAAAGGAGTTATCCTAAAAGTTATCACCACAGGGAGAGGAAGAGTTAGAACAAAATGGAGATAGTCATACTGGGCCCCCTTTTCACTGGTACATATATGGCTTTCTATGAGAGAGTGGGTGTTCTAAAAGTTGACTTGTTATTCAAATTTGTGTATTTCTTAGATTCTATAATACGTATTATTAGTTACATAAATTAAGACTTAACAACTTCAAAGTCAAGCTATGATTTTAATAGAATTCCCTGATGGAGCAAATTGCAACACAATCATATGCAACAGATCCAATATCTAAATATGGGAACCTGTTATATAAAATATTTCTATCCCTGTGCACTAAGTTGAATACAATTTTGGTTTGAAATAAAGACATACGACTTCTAAGATGATATTTTTTAATATGACTTGTACACATATTTATGATATTTTATTTATAATACTTATTGCTTCTGATTTGTACATTATGTATGTTCCATTTCACATTCACTTGAGGAATAAAAAGAGTATCAGTAAGAAAGGAACAGAAAGTATCTCCCATGCATATAAAGGTAGGTTATTGTAAATGTACACAGAACGCCAGGCATCCAATTTGAAGCAGTACAGTTGGAACTCCCCCAAAACTGGAAAGTGTTTAGACAGTGATCTTCTCTCCATGTCTGGGACTGCATGGCCTTTGTTTTCTATTCCTTTGTGTACACATACATCAATCTTTCCTAAGTATAACAATTTTTCTGCTCAGTGTTTGGTTTGAGTTTACTCAAATTTAACTTGCTCAGTGTTGGCATATAATGGTGCCAACGTCAGCTGGTTCTACTTGCTTTGCTTCCCACAATGTCCAATTTGAGTCGAGTCACTCATTTCTCTATTTCTTATTTCAAATTACTGAATGACAGAGTTTGAATGTTTGTCACCCATATCTCATGTTGAACTATGATCCTCAGTGTTGGAACTGAGGCCTGGTTGGAGGTGTTTTTGGGTCATGAGGGTGGATCCCTTAGGGATTGGTGTTGCTTGAAAATAGTGAATGAGTTCTCATGAGATCCAGTTGTTTTAAAATTATGTGACTTCTCCTCACTGTCAGTCTTGCTCCCACTCTTGCCATGTAAGACACCGGTTCCCTCTTTATCTTCAATCATTATTGTAAGCTTCCTGAAGTCCTCAACAGAAGCTGATAGCAGTGCTATGCTTTCTATACAGCCTGCAGAACTATAAGTCAATTACACATCTTTTCTTATAAATTGCACTTCCTCAAGTATTTCTTTATAGCAATTCAAGAACGACCTAACACACCAAGAAAGAATGGAATAGGCTCAAACTTGGACAATTGTCAACCCTTTTTGATGGTTCTTTATTTTTGGTGAACATTTATTTTAGTTCCTCTTTACATAAGGTGGCAAAAGTCTATTTATATGTTTACAAGAATTGAAAACTGCAGAAGGAAGATATATCTCATTTTCTTAAAAATAGTCATAGATCAAACAGATTTTTCTATTTTTAAGTGAGAGAATGAGAATGAGAATAATTCATTTGGATTTATATCAAAATAACAACATATAGAGTTACATTATTAGATATTTTTTGAATAATTTGTTCTCAATTTTTTTATAATCAAATTTTCTAAAATATTCACAAATTGTTTCTTAACATCTCAAACTTGCAAAATAGATGCTTTTTGTAATTATAACACATTCTTTGTAGTTTTTTCACATTTGAAAAAACCCAGACATAGTTGACAACTATTTTATTTAGTGATGAACAAAATGGAACTGCTTGCTAGTTAATGAAATGCATAAGCTATTCATCACACAAATTACTACCATACAGGAGGAAAAACATTAAATTTCATGAGAAAAACTAATGACAGGAAGCCTACACTGATAGCTGATTTTTGCTTCTTTATTAGAGTAAGCTACTATGATATTAGAAACAGAATGACATTGTTATTAGTAATGTATATAGACTCAGAGAAAAGAAAAGAGTTATGAATATCAGAATGAGTTTTGTTATTGGTAACTATGTTTGCTGTTATTTGATACCTCTCTCCTGGGCAGATACAAAAGCACACACCAATCAAATGTCTATCTAGGGTCTCTATTCCAATGTCTGTAGTTCTGTTTTGAGCGTATTTATGCTATTCTATTACGAATACACAGATTGTTAGATATTCTGGCAACCTCACACTACTAAACCTATATTCTTTGAATGCCAGTTTCAAAGAGACTCCTTAGAAAGGCTTCCTGGGTTAAATTTTTCCACTGATACTTGCTAATGGAAGAAGTCACTTTGAAGGTTGCCTCAGTTTATTCATTTTTAAAAAATGAGGACAATAGTTGTACTTATCTCAAAATTGTTGTGAAGATTGTATCTGACATTAAGTACTCTGTTTGTGTGAGCAATAAAGATGATGTTATGACAAAAATGAAAGGGAGAAAGATTTCAATACTAAATAATGTGGAGGGTAGAAGAAATCAGAGATATGCCATGAACTTAAGGAGCTAAAATATCATCACTAAAAAAGAGATAATGAAATAATTTTGAAACCTACTAAATTAAAATGTTGCTATTTCTATATTTGAGATTTACTGTGTGCAGTATTTATACATGGGATAAAAATAATAAAAATCAATATTTAAAGAAAAAATGTGTCCCATATGAAAAGTCACCTGCAAGAAACAAAATAACTTTCAGAATAGGGCTTAATCTCACATTAACCTATCTATATTTTCTTGAGGATAGTATTCTAAAATACTTTTGGAATTCAATAAAAGTACAGAATAATCATCTATTCATTCTTTTTATTTGAAATATACTATGTATAAGTTGTCATAAGTATCAATTTAGTTCTTACAAAGAGTATGCACTGGAGATTAATGTAAAATAAGACTTTACCTGTCTTTGAGATTAGCTGCACTAAAGAAGTAATTCTTAAAGTATGCACAAAAGGATGAATAGGATTTAGCTAGAAAACCAAGTAAGAATAGAAGTATTTCACTAAAAAAGACAGTATGTTCAAAGGCCAAGGGCAGGAAAGTTAAAGGAACTTTTGAAAAACTGTGAAAAGCGTATCATTAATAGCTGAAGAGAGAGTGATGGAACATAAGCCTGGAAAAATTTTAAAAAATGACTGAAGTATTCAAGGCCTATTAGACCATGACAATGATTGCTGATTTTATTCTATGAATAATGGGAAGTAGTATATTTAAAAGCAGCAAGTGAAATAAAGTTTGAAATGATTAATACATACCAATGTTTATCAATATATCATTATGATCAATATATTACTATTTAAAATCAAGGAAATTCATGTACTTGTTTATGGAAGGAATGCATAATAAATAACAAAGTAGACCTTGTCTAAGAAGAAGAATGAGAGTAAATATTTGTAGTGCTCATCTAAGCAATGTCCCAGGAAAAAAGATTCCAGGCCACCTAATACTAGGACTTTCCAGACTTATATACAGGACCTTTGTTTTGTGTTTGTCTGCTCGAAATTATAAAAGAGTGATTATTTTTCTTCCCATTGGCCAAATGAAATTTTCTAATTGTATCTTTAAAATGCTCTAGAATGTAATATTTTCAGTGTCTATTACATATTCTCAGTATTTTGAAGATTTGTGGAAGCATTTTTGTTGCTTGTATGACAAAAATTCGATGTGTCACATGTATATCTATATATCTATTTGTCTGTAGACCTATATATCTACATCTATCTACACATGTACACACTTATATTTAATATACATTCAATCCCTTCCAACAAAGTTTTCAATATGTACCTGAAGAGTACTATGCTTCTATGTTTGAGACACAACCAGTGATATTGTTGCTATGGGGCAGTATTAGCTTGAAGTTATTCGATATTTAAATTACTAAACTTTCCTTGATCTTATTCCATACTGAACAAATCATTTTGATTGTGATTTTGTTGCCCACGTACTTTAAGTATCAGTAGCAAAATCAATTTACTAACTACACATATGAGTGTTTAGGACTGTGTTGCAGTTATCAGCAGCTTTCCTAGATTCTATACCTGGTAAGCTGCAAATGAGGGTCTCTAATACTTATCTCTATGTAACTCTGGAGTCCATGTACTTAGAATCATACAGAACTGAGGCAAATGCCAGTTTACTATGGTGTTACTCATTCTACAGCCTCAACAAGTTACTTAAACTCATCACTAAAACAGGTAAAACATTATTAATCTCATAGAGTTGTGGAAAGGATTAAGCTGGATATATTTAGTGTTCTGCCTTGTACATAGTATGCATTTGATAAACTGAAATTTTGAGTGTTTTTGCTTTAGTTACCTGTGCATTTTCTATTCTTCCTTGGGCCCTGATAAGGATATGACTGGGCTTATACAACAAGCACTGTAGCATGAGGCTTGTCATCTTATCTGCTTTCTCTCAATGAGCTTTTCATAACCTTTGTTCATCTAATTTTTCAGGGAACACCTTCCTCCCATGACTTATGTTCACAGATATGTTCAGTAAGAAGAAGACAAGCGTATGTAGTCAAAGGCCCTATATATATAAGAAAAGCTAAATATCTAATGAATATTTACTATGTGCAATTATAAGGTATAATGTAGAATATGACATATATATATAATTACGGTGAACAAACAGTTCAGATTAGCCTTAATAACAATACTTTTTGAGGTTCAAGAGTAATAATTCACTAACATTATAATTGAAAGTGATTGGATTTCAAGGATTCCATTGATAAAACTTCACAAGTTAATTTAAAAAGTGTGAATGTTTATATATTGTTGATATTTCTTTTGGGAAAGGTTAGGAAAATACTGTCCACACAGCTACATATACTGTCAAAAAATATCAAATCAATTTAAACCAGTGTTCTTCAGCTGTGTTAGGAAGCAGTCATATTAGATACCCTATGAGCTTTTTCACAATATATGATGCTATCTACTGGTTTTCCAGCTTTAATCCACAAACCTCCTAAATGCAGGAGAGTCTCCAGAAGTTCAGAGTGAAACAAAGGACAGAGAGCGTGTGCAATTTGGGTAACATTCCCTATCACATTCAGAGAGGCATTTTTTTCCAGCCATTTCCAGGCAACCTTATGATCTCATCAATTTAATTGTCAAAGCATAAGTATCCAATCACTTATTTTCTATACAATGTATAGAAAATGTATATAATCTCAAAAGTCAGTAAATCTGAAATAAAATTTTGTCTCTTTTGTTCACCTATGTTTGGTAGTAGGTTAGGAATAAATTTCTGACTTTCCAAGAATGACCTTATGGCCATTTCTATTCTAGCTATCATGTTTTACACAGAAGGCTTCAGAAACTTTCTCCAAGACATACAATTAATTTGTGAAATACTCATGTCTGCTGACTTTATTAGTGTTATTTTCCAATACTTTGCATTTGAATGAAGCCATACATTTTGATCTTATCAGTATGTTATATATATAAGAGGAAAATCAGAATAACTCTCAGACTTCTTCCACCACAGGAAATATTGATAATTTTGAATAGTTTAAAAAGGGAAATTTAGTGACATATATGCTTATTTGGGTATGTTAAATATTGTTTTCTTCTAAAGTAAGTAACTCATTTTATTTGGATATAATATTTCTTTTTAAGCTTCACAAGTTCTAATTTTTTTGTTCCTCCAATATGATCCTGGTTAATGATATTCTTAATTAATTAAGGTGCCTTTTAGGCAGGCATACAAAGTTCATCATGTCAATTCTTTAGATAGAGCAGTCTAGAAGTCAAATAGAAGGATTTTTTAGTCTGGCTTCTGACAGTTTTTCTTCTTTCTACATTTGACTATGCTATTTAAATGAACATTTTTAGTAATATATTTACATGATTGCTCATAAAAATGTAATTATGTTCTTTGTCTTCTAACTCTACAGTTTCCTGTCCCATTAGAATAAGTCATGGGATTCATGCTTTCTTCTCTGAAACCACCGTATTGCCATAAGCCAAATATGATAAGTAGGAAATTTCTCTGACAAATGCATGGTGAAATTTCTGCCCACCAAACGGTTTTCAAATCACAGAATAAAAAGGAGCCTTGGGAGATGAATCTACAGATTTTGAAAGAAGCTCTTTTAAAATTGCCAGAATAATCTCCTTCATGGCCCAAAGCAACATGTAAATTAAGAAGCAATACACTATGAGTGTAATGGAGCATGTACTTATAAATTCACGGTTCCATTCATCTCATGTAAACAGCTCACACATCGTACCTCCCAGGAATAATTACACAACACTAAAGAGTTTGAAATTATAAATATTAAGACAGAAAATTTTCTGTGCACTTCTTTGTGGCATAAGCTTGAAAATATTAAGAAGGACTATAATGTTTAATTGTTATAGTAGTTTCTAATTGCATACTTGATAGGGTGAATGTCAAATGAATCAAAAAAGCTTTGGGCAAAATCAGCAGGAGAGATGTGCCTGCTGTCAGTTCAAAATAAACGTTTGCCAGCCTATTGGCATGGCAGCAGTGTGTCTCATGACAAGGAGGGACTTTTAGCATTCAGGAAAGAACATGAGGCTTTTAGTGTTCAAAGTGCTAGAAACTGGATTCATTAAGTAGGTAAAAATTGACCTCTTCAGGAAAATAAACTATTAGCAGGAGACTGACTGAACAAAAGGTGTCTTGTACAAGAACAAAAGGTATCTTCAGAAATGCTACCAAATGCAAGCTTTATAAAGCCATCCAGAGTAGGTTGCTGAGGTTGTATGTGCATTTAGTGTAATTTGGGAAAGGATAACCACAAAAAACTCTGCAGAAAATACTGTGTAGAGGCCCAGAGGTACTTTGAACCTGAGAAATAGAATTATGTCTTCAAAGATTAGTTTTAAAAATTTTAGAAATATCTACGACATAAATCCCAAGAGACTAATATTAAATATATTGGAAGTGTAAACAATATATTTGAAAAAGTACTTACTAATTTTATATCATAACAAAATATTTTATGACAATAGCTAATTAAATAGACCCAAAGCTGATATTCTGATGTGATCACCAAGACTCTGAAATATTTGAGATTACAAGGGTCAGAGATAAATGTCAGAAAATTAAACATGGCATATAGCCTTCATTTTAATGGAATAAATATACATTTGGAAAGTGGACTGCTAAGCCTAGTAGTGAGCATGAGAAAGGGAACACTCTAGAATAGCATGTTAAATTACTGTTTCGGATAATCATAAAAAAGGAATAAAAAGAGATAAAATCATATTTAATGTTGTAGCTTCAAGTCATATCAAAACCTCAGTAGTAGGTATGAAACAGAGAAAAAGCAAAGAAAGGAATATAGCAACTAATCTGTCTGCTGTCCTGCATGATGCTAAAATATTAGAAAAGAGCAGCCAATCTCAAATTTAAAAAGTTGATGTAATTCCTCCCCACCTCCCACCCCTTGCAAAGATGGTGAACTGGAGATAATGTTAGTAAGCCTCTGTCACTTGGAAGGAGAAAATAGTGTGTAGAAATCTACTTTGTGAACTGTTTTCCAAGAAGCAACTCAGAAACTTAACAGAATAACTTAAAGAAACCACTGACCCTTCAAAAGAAGCACAAAGCAGTAGCCTACATGATGAACCAGACGGAACACTGTATCTCCAGAGGGTGAGTGGGAGAGAGACTGCCTTCATTATGCACACTCCCACAGGGGAGCCAGGAAAACCTGGCCCCAGGGAAGACCTTAACCCTACCCAGTGCTGGAGGTGATTTAGTGAGCAGTGAAGAATATATGAGAAGGAAGGGCATCAGGGCATGCTTTGCATTCACTCCCAGACTAAAGCAGGCACAGAGGGAAGCCACTGCAGATCATACCTCACAGGGGACCTCACAGAACTCTGCCAACTAACTCAGGTGGTGGGCACAGGTTGACAGAAGCTCCCAACTGAGAATTGCAATCCAATATTGAATGGGAAGGAACCTCGATGAGCAGAATCAAGGGACAAGTAAGAAGTGTGCTATAAACATGGGTGTAGTAGTTGGTCACCTCTGCTTCATAGGCAAGTAGGGAGGGGTGTGGCCTGAAAGCCACGGTTTCTGTCTCCATTGGGAAAGCTTATGGCCTGAGGCAGTTTTGAGTTCTGAGCACAGGCTGCCTGGAACCCAGCTAGCTGCCACTAGCAGAACACTGGGTCTAAGACATGCCTTGTCAAGTGTGTAGAAGCTGAGTGGGGCTTACTGCGTTCTGCTACCACTCCCACTGTCTGTATGGATTCTTTTGTGCAGCAGGGGCAGCTGGGTTCCTCCCTGGAACATTACTCCAAAGGCTAGGGAACTGCTTTCTGATCTCCGTTGGAGCCGCAGCTTGTGCCTGCATGCAGGGAGCCAGAGCACAGACTTACCTGGCCCAAACCCTACCTGGCCTCTCCACCCACCCTGGTAGGATAGCACAACAGGAACATTTAGGAGCTCCATGACCCTCCCTCTTGCCTGAGGCACCAGAGTACATCCCCTGGGTAACACAAGGAAAACACAAATTCCACTTCTTCCACCTCTACCACCACAGCTGGTGCTTTTTGCAATCACCAGCTCCTAGATGGAGGTCAACTGGCATAGCCCATTACAAAATTTGCAGGCACAATAACACAACACTAAAGAAAGAGAAAACTTTTGCACAATCTCAGCTATTTCCTTTGCCTAGATTACCCTGGCTAATCAGGAGGTCTTGAGTCCATGTGCCAGGTACATTATTACTACATTTGGCATCTGAGAAAGCCAATATACAAAGGCTATTTATAACCAAGGAAACCTCAGAGTCTATGTCATTCTCCTCCCTCTCCTGCTAGTGCTGATGCTGGTACCCACCGCTAGGAGATTAGAGGGGAAGTCACATCACTGGATCTCTTACAGACATTCCCCAGCACCATCCTGGATTGTGGCAGTCCCAGTCGGCAGCTAGACCCAGAAGAGCCCAGAAGAGCACAAGGATTCTCAGTAGTCTGTGTCCCTCAGGGACTGTTACTCCAAGGGAAAAGAGAAGTGCATCACATTAAGGGAGCCCCCTATAGGACAAAGAAAACCAGACTGCAGGCCTGAGTCGCTGAACTCTTGACTTGTGAGAAGTTTATTTCAGCACAGGTACAGGTGCAGTGCTGGGCTCAGGGGGAAGTCCGCAGCTCTACCCCAACAATCAGGCAGACACAGTACTAGTGAAGGATTTTGGAGAAGGGGATTAGAAGTCCCCTTCTCCCACTACTGAAGACACAGCTAGGGCTGCTTCCATGGGAACATGAGATGAGTGCAATAGACAACCTTCTATTGTAGAAGGTTATAGACAACCTTCCTGGAACACTTCAGGGTGACTGCCTCACCTCAAGAGGAGTGCCCTCCATGCTCAGGCTCAGATAAGAGGTAGAGTCAAACTCGCTCTCTACATGGAACGTCAGCATTCCTACATATAAAAAGGGGTGTTAGTGTGATCTGAAATAGCTGGGACACTGGGTCAGGAGTGTGACTAGGAGGCTGATTGCTTTTCTACTGGCTTAGAAGGAGAGCTGGGGTAGCTCCCTTCCTTTCTTGTGAAAAGACTTCAGTGCATTTCAATGAGAGCTTACCCAGGCACCTCTATCAAGGCTGGGACCTCTTCCTAACATGGAGGTATTGGATTTACCCACCTGCTTTAGCTGCAGCCAGCTTTTACCCATGGGCACCTCCTACTCACCTGAAGCCTGAACTGCTCAACCCAGTGAATAAAATATTGGGGTAAAATTGAAAAGAAATAAAGTCTTCAAAAAATATGGAATTATGTAAAACAGTCAAACCCAAGTATTATAGTTGTTCTTGAGAGAGAAAAATATATAGTTTGGAAAACCTATTTGAGAAAATTATTGAGGAAAAGTACCCTGGTCTTGTTAGATGTTTAGACATCCAAAGGCATGAAGTTCAAACAACTCCTGTGAGACTCATAGCAAAAAAGACATCAACAATGTATATAGTCATCAAGGTATCTAAAGTCAGTGTGAAGGAAATAATTCTAATGGAAGTGAGACTAAAGCATTAGGTAACCTGTACAGGAAAATTCATCAGCCCAACAACAGACTTCTCAGCAGAAACCTTATAAGGGTTTGGGATCCTAACTTTATTCTCCTTAAACAGAATAACTATCAGTCAATAATTTTATATTCAGCAAAACTAAGTTCCCTAAATGAAGTAGAAATAAAGTCTTTCTCAAACAAGTAATGCTGAGAGAGTTTGTCAATACTAGACCAGCCATACAAGAAATGCTAAAGCGAGTTTTACATCTTGAAACAAAAGCATAAAATTCACAAGACTTATAAAAAAACATGATGAAGAAAACAAAGTCACTAGTTAACAATCAATACTGTGACTGGAATAGCACCTCACTCTCAATGTTAATGTTGAATGTAAATAGTCTAAATACTTCACTTAAAATACATAGACTGGATTAAAAATAATTACAAACCAAATATATGCAATATATGCTGTCTTCAGTAGACACACTTAACATATAAGGATTCTTATAGACTCAAGAAAAAGAGATAGAAAAAACATATTCCACACATATAGAAACCAAAATTGAGCAGGAGCAACTATTCTTGGATCAGATAAGACTGAAATTAAATAAACAACAGTAAAAAAAAAAAAAAAAAAAAAAAAGGAAAAAGAAAAAAAAAGAAAAAGAAGAAAATAAGATAATTATAAAATGATAAAAGAATCAGTTCAACAAAATATATAATTGTAAATATATATGCACTCTGCTCCAGAGCGCCCAGATTCATAAAGCAATTACTACTGAACCTAAGAATAGGGATGCACAGAAGCAAAGTATTAGTGGGGGACTTCAACACTTCAACACTCCACTGAAGCACTAGACAGATCATTGAGGCCAAAGGTCAACAAGGAAACACTGGACTAAAACCGTACTCCAGGATAAATGGATCTAACAAATATTTACAGAGCATTCTACCCAAGAACTGCAGAATGTACATTCTTTTCATCCTCATGAAACATTTTCCAAGGTAGACCATACGATAGGCCACAAATCTCAATGAATTTTTAAAAATTACAGTAATATCAGATATCTTCTCAGACCACAGCAGAACAACACCTGCAATGAGCACCTCTATGCACAGAAACTAGAAATAAATTCCAAAAGGAACCTTCAAAATCGTACAAATACAAGGAAATTTAAAAATTTGCTCCTAAATGACTTTGGGGTAAACAATAAAATAAAGATATAAATTTAATAACCTTTTCAAAATACAACAGCAGGAGTGACACAAGTTACCAAAGCCTCTGGGATAGAAGAAAAGCAGTGCTAACAGGAAAGTTTGTAGCACTAAATGTCTACACCAAAATGTCTCAAAGATCACAAATTGACAACCTAATAAATTGTCAATGTAGAAACTTATTTCTCTAGTTTTTAGTCACACCTCAAGAAACTAAAGAAAAAGGAACCAACCAAATAGAAAGCTGACAGAATAAAATAAATGACAAAGATCAGAGCAGAACTAAACTAAATATAAAGGAAAAATTTACAAAAGATAAATGAAACAAAAAATCTGATTATTTTAGAAGATAAACAAAACTGATAGACAGCTAAATTAACCAAGAAAAAAGTAGAGAAGATTCAAACAAGTTCAATTAAAAATGACAATTGAGACATTACAACTGACGCCACAAAAGCACAAAAGATAACTCAAGATTACAATGAACACCTCTATGCAAAAAAAATGGAAAATCAAAAAGAAATAATAAATTCCTGGAAACATGCAATCCCTCTAGCTTGAAGCAGGAGAAATGGATATCCTGAGCATTCAATAACAAGCAGTGATTTTGAATCAGTAATTTACAAAACTACCACCACCACCACCAACAACAACAACAACAATCACCCAGAGCTGGATGGATTCATAGCTGAATTCTACCAGACATTCAAAGAAAAATTGGTATCAATTCCACTGAAACCATCCAAAAAGATCCAGAAGGAGACAATCCTCCCTAACTCATTCTATGATGGCAGTATCACTCTGAGACCAAAGCTAGAAAAGGACATAACAGAAATGGGAAACTACAGACCAATATCTTTGATGAATATAGATGCGAAAATTCTTAACCAAATATTGGCAAACTGAATCCAACAGCACAACAACAAAATAATTCACCAGGGTCAAGTGGGTTTCATTCCAGGGATGCAAGGATAGTTCCACAAATACAGGTCGACAAATGTGATTCCTCACATAAAAGAAATTAAAAACAAAAGTTATATGATAATCTCAATAGATGCAGAGAAAGCACTTGATAATATCTACCATCCTTTTATATTAAAACCCTCAATAAACTAGGTATGTAAAGAATACATATTAAAATAATAAATGCTGTATACAATAAATGCATAGCCAACATCATACTGAATGGGGAGAAGTTGAAAGAATTTTCCCCAAGAGCTGGAGTAAGATAAGAATGCCCACCTTCACCACTTCTATTCAACATAGTACTGGAAGTTCAAGGCAGAGCAATCAGAAAAGAGAAAGAAATAAAGGGCATCCAAACTAAAAAAGAAGAAGTAAAACTCTCTCTGTTTGCCAATGATACAATCTTATACCTAGAAAACCCTAAGGACTCCTCCAAAAGCCTTCTAGAGCAAATTAATTCAGTGAAGTCTTAGCTTACAAAATTAATGTAAACAAATCAGTAGCACTGCTATACACCAATGACCAAGCTTAGAATCAAATGAAGAACTCAATCTCTTTTACAAAAGCTACAAAAAACTTCACACGCAAAGATTATGAAAAAACCTGGGAATATACTTAACCAAGAAGGTAAATTGTGGTTGTCTACAATGAGAATGACAAACAGCAGAAGGAAATCCCAGATGACACAAATGGAAATACACACCATGCTTATGGATCAGAAGAATCAATAGTGTTAAAATAACCATACTGCCAAAGCAATCTACAGACTAAATTCAATTTTTATCAAAAGACCAAAATTCTTTTTCACAGAATTAGAAAAACCAATCCTAAAATTCACATGGAATGAAAAGATAACCGACATAGCCACAGCAAATCTAAGCAAAAAGAACAAATTGGGAGGCATCACATTATCTGACTTCAAATTATACTACAAAGCAATAGTAACTAAAACAGGATAGTACTGGTATGTTATAAAGGTAGACACATAAACAGAAATAGGACAGAATTGAACAGAATAGAGAATCCAGGAGTAAAGCCAAATACTTACAATCAACTGATCCTCAAAAAAGCATGCAAAATCATAAATTGTGGAAAGGACACTCTATTCAATAAGTGGTGCTGGGTAAATCAAATAGCCACATGTAGAAGAATTAATGGGAATTTTTATTTCTCACCATATATAAGAATTAACTCAAGATGGATTAAAGGCTTAAATCTGAGACCTGAAAACGATACAAGTTCTAGAAGAAAACCTAGGAAAAACTCTTCTGGACATTGGCCTAGACTAAGAGTTTATAACTAGGAACTCCAAAGTAAATGCAACAAAAAGAAAATAAATAAATGGGACCTAATTAAACTAAAAAGGCTTCTGAAAAGCAAAAGAAATAATTATCAGAGTAAACAGGCAACTTACAGAATGGGAGAAATATTTGCAAATTACATATCCAACGAAGGAGTAATATCCAGAATCTATAAGGGACTCAAACAAATCAGAGAGAAAAAAAATAAATTATTGCATTAAAAAGTAGACAAAGGACATGAATAGGCATTTCTCAAAAGAAGATATACAAATATCAAACAAGCATATGAAAAAAAATGCTCAACATTATTAATCATTAGGGAAACGCAAATTACAACCACAACGAGATACCACCTTTACCCCAGCCAGGAAAAAAAAAAAAAAAAAATTAAAAAGTCAAAGAGTAATGAATGGTGACATTGAAATAATGAAAAAGGAATGCTTATATACTGCTGGTGGGAATATAAATTATTACAACCTTAATTAAAACAATATAGAGATTTCTCAAAGAACTAAATGTATATCTACCCCTCAATCCAGCAATTCCACTACTGGGTATCTAGCTAAATGAAAGAAAGTCACTATATCAAAAAGATGCCTGCACCTGTATATTTATTGTAGCACAATTCACAATTGCAAAGATACAGAATCAAACTAAAAGCCCACCAATTGATGAGTGGATAAATAAAATATAATGTACACACACACACACGCACACACACACACACACACCATGGAATACTTAGCCATAAAAAAATAATGTCTTTTGCAGCCACTTGGATAGAACTAGAACTCATTATTCTAAGTAAAGTAACTCAGGAATTAAAAAGAAAATACCGCATATTCTCACTTATAAGAAGGACTAAGCTATGTGTATGCAAAGAAATACAGACTGGTATAATGGAAATTGGAAACTCAGAAGGAGATACAGTAGGAGAGGGGTAAGGGATGAAAAACTGCCTATTGGTTACAATGCACACTACTTTCAGTTGATGGGTACACTAAAATCCTAGACTTCACCACTATAAAATTCATTCATGTAACCAAAAACCGCTTGTACTCTTAAAGTTACTGAAATAAAAAATAAAAATAAAAAATACAATAAAGTATTCCTTTGAATTAAAAACAAAAATAAAAAATAAATAAAAGTTGAATTTAAGTTCTTTGCTAATGATTTTCAAAGGTGTCAAAAACATGGTGATTTGGTGGTGGTAGTCTTACAACTAAGTTGTCTGTCCAGTTTGTAGGAGAACTTCTGTTGGAAACAAAACTTTCAGGACATGGATCTCAGCCCTGGGTGAAGTTTTCTGGCAATATGGTAGTATGAGGTCAGAATCATAGCCAAACTGGTTTCAGGGAAGATTAACATGTTCATGGAGTAAGTAAAATATTCTAAGAAACCTTCGAGAAAAGAAAAAGGATTGTAAAATATTGAAATAACAATATTAAAAATGATTTTGTACCTCGTTGAATTAACTTTGCTAATATTTTCTTCAGGAATTTTGCTCATGAGAAATATTGGTCTATATTTTTCCTTTCTTGCAATAACTTTATCTAGTTTTGGTGTTAGGGTAATAATGGCTTAATATAATGTGTTGGGAAGTGTTCCCTATATTTCTATTTTCTACAAGAGATTTTAATTAATGATTCACTATCTTTAACAGATCTAGATTTACTCAATTTATCTATTTATCCTTTCATGAGTTGTAATAATTTGTGTCTTCAAAAGGATTGCTTCATTACACATGATATAAAATTTATGATCGTAGAATTGTTCATAGTTTCCTTTATTGCCATATTAATGGCCATGAGATTGACCTCTCTTTTATTTCTAGTAATTAGTTCATTTTCTTTTTCATTGGTTAGCCTAATGAGAGGTTAATTAACTTTACTGATTTTTCAAGGAGTTAGTTTATGGCTTAGTTAATTTTCTCCATTGGTTTCCTGTTTTCAATTTCACTAATATTTGCTTTAATTTTTATTCTTTATTTACTTTATCTTGCTGTAAGCTTACATTTCTATTTTTTTAAGTAGTTACCTAAGATGGAAGCTTACATTATTGACTTCAGATAAATTTTAGATCTTTCATTTTTTCCTATGTGTGCATTTATACTAAAAATTTCACTAAAAGCACAATTTTACTATATTCTACACATTTTGATAAATTGTGTTTTAATTTTGTTCAAAGTATTTAAATTTCTTTTGAAACTTATTCTTTGACCCATGTCAAAGTGTGTTGTTTAATCACCAACTATTAGGGGAATTTCTAGCTATCTTTCTGTAACTTACATGGTTAAACGTATATATTTGATATACTTAAAAAATTAACACATTAAATATAACAGTAAATAAAAATAAATATAGACCATGACAAGTGGAATTTATTAAAGGTCTAAAAAGCCAGTATAATATTAAAAAATCAACCAATGTAATAATATAACACATCGGGCATGCAGAAAAACTGGATCACTAATTGCTAGTGGGAAATCAGCGTGCTACAATTTTGGAGGACATTTTAGCAGTTTCTTACAAAACTATAAATATGCACCAGCAATCACACTCATGAGTAATTGCAAAATTGATTTAAAAATTTTAGGACCAAACAAAAACCTGTACGACAATCTTTACAGCAGCTTTGTTTATAATCCCTAAAAATGAGAAGCAGCCAGTATGTCTTTCTTTACATTGATATGTAATAGTTGTACATATTTTGGGAGTATATGTGATATTTTGATACCTGTGTACAATGTATGATAATCAAAGCAGAGTAATTTGGTATCCATCACCTTAAACATTTATCTTTTCTTTGTGTAGAGATTATACAATGCTTCTTCTCTAGAAATTTTGAAATATACAATAAATTATTGTTACCTATAATTTTCATACTGTACTATCAAATACTAGGACTTATTTCTTTTATCTAACTGTATTTTTATACCACTTAACTAACTTCTGTTTATGCCCTCCTTCCTGCTTCCCTTCGCACCCTTTGGTAACCACCATTCTACTCTCTACCTCCATGAGATTCACTTTCTCAGCTCCCACATAGGAGTGAGAATATGTGCTATTTGTTTTTCTGTGCCTAGTTTAATACACTTAAAATAATGACCTCTATTTCAATCCATGTTGCTGCAAATGAAAGGATTTCATTATTTTTTGTGGCTCAGTAATATTCTTTTATGTGTATGCCACATTTTCTTTACTCATTCATCAACTGATGGACATTTAGATTGATACCATATTTTGGCTATTGTAAATAGCACTGCAATAAACATGGGAGTGCAGATACCTCTTCAATATACTGATTTCCTTTATTTTCATATATATACAGCAGTGAGATTACTGGATCATATGGTATTTGTAATTTTTGCTTTTTGAGGAACTTCCATAGTGTTTTCCATAATGAGTGTATTAATTTACATTTCCACTAACAGTTTTTACATAACTGTTGACTATTGGTATGTCTTTCTTTGAGAAATATCTATTCAGGTTCTTTGCACATTTTATAATCTTATTTTTTTCTTTTTTCTTTTTGCTATTGAGACTTTTGAGTTTTTTATATGTCCTGGTTATTAATCCCTTGTAGGAAGAAGAGTTTGCAAATATTTTCTCCCATTGTGTAGGTTATTTCTTCACCTGGCTCATTGTTTCTTTTACTGTGCAGAAAGTTTTAGCTTGATGCAATCTCATTTGTCTGTTTTTGCTTTTGTTGTCTGTGCTTTTGAGGGCTCATCAATTTTTTTTTTTTTCCAAACCAGTTTTCTGCAGCATTTTCCCAATGTTTTATTTTAGCACTTTCATACTTTCACAATTTTAGGTCTTACATTTAGGTCTTTAATCCTTTTTGAGTTGCTTTTTTTGTATGTGATGAAAGATGGCGATCTAGTTTTGTTTTTCTACATATGGATGTCTAGTTTTTCCAGTACCATTTACTAAAGAGACTGTCATCTTCTCACTGGATGTTCTTTGCAACTTTGTCTAAAATGAGTTGACTGTGAGCATATGGATTTATTTTTGTGTTCTCTACTCTATTCTGTTGGTCTATGTGTCTATTTTTAGGCCAGATTCATACTGTTTTGGTTACTATTGCTTTGTTGTATAACTTGAAATTGGGCAGTTTTATGCCTCCAGCTTTGTTCTTTTTGATCAGCCTTGCTTTATCTTTTCAGGATCTTTTGTGGTTCCATACACATTTTAAGGTTGTTTTTTCAATCTCCATGAAGAATTTCATTGGTATTTTGATAGGAATTGCATTGAATCTGTAGTTGCTTTGAGTAACACAGATATTTTAATAATATTAATTCTTTCAATCCATGAACATGATGTATGTTTTCAATTTTTGTATCCTCTTCAGTTTTTTTAATGTGTTTTACAGTTTTCTTTGTAGATATCCTCCACTGCTTTGGTTAAATTTATTCCTAGGTGTCTTATATTTTGTAGCTGTTATAAACGGAATTGCTTCTTTGATTTATTTTTCAGATTGATCATTGCTAGCATATAGAAATGCAATTGATTTTTGCATGTTGACTTTGTAGTCTGCAACTTTACTGAATCCACTTATTAGTTCTGAGAGTTTTTGGTGTATTATTTAGGATTTTCTAAATATAAGATCAGATTATCTGCAAACAAAGATAATTTGATTTCTTCCCTTTTGATTTAGATGTCCTCCTTTTTTTTTTTTTTTTTTTTTTTTCTTTGCCTATTTGCTCTGGCTAAGACTTCCAGAGCTATGTTATGTTCATATGAGGAATACAATACAGTGATAAAAGTAAATGAGATATTCATCCATGAAAAGACATTAATGAATCTTAAGGGCATATTTCTCAGTGAAGGAAACCAATTCTAAAAGTCTGCAACTGTGTAATTTCAATTATGCAATGCCCTGCACATGCAAAATTATACACACTATAAACATATCAGTAGTTATCAAGGACCCAGGGTTTGAGAGAGGAAGCTTGAGAAGGTCATGTATCTAGGATCTTTCTAGGGCAGTGAAAGTATTCTGTATGATACTACGAAGGTGGACACGTTACTATGTATTTGTTTAAACCCATATAACTGTACATTGCAAAAAATAAACTTAATGCATGCAAAATTTAGAAAATTAGGAGATCCAGGTATTTCAGTATAGAATGAAAAAAAGCTAAGTATCTTAAAGTGTATAAAACAGCTTTACTGACGTTATTTGAGAAAAAGTGATCACTTAGGTCATTTTGAAAATGAATGGAATCTATGTGATTAAATGACATATTAGTACTGTACTGTTGTTGCTAATTTTTTCTGTGAAGATATGGGTTAACATTCTGACACTACTCTCTCTCTCTCTATATATATATATACACACACACACGCCTACTGGAGTTAAATAATTACATAGATGGCAGGTTGTGAGAGCTAGGTTTTTACTATTGGAGTGACTGATTACAGATCAGAAAGGGGAGGAGTGTAGAATCATCCAAGTGCTAAGGGAGTAGAGTGGAAGACATCAGTATGAACTCACGTTTAGCTTAATATAGGTGGTTACACATAGAAATATATGCATATATATACACATATATATGTCAGTATGCACAGTATATGTCCTTGTTCTGCCATCTGAGAAGCCCTAGGTTTAATGACACTCCAGCAGCAATAATCATACCTGGAGCCTAGATCTTAGTTCCTAATACAACCTTTCAATTTAAGAAACCCAAGTTTCTTAAAGAAATGGTTGATTCCAAGACTAGGTCAGAGGATATGCAAATTAGCCTAGAGTATCTCCTAGTTCTATATAAAACTGTTCAAAAATAAAGTTCATACAATAAATATAAATTATATAAACTAAGGAAAAACTTTGACAAACAAGATACCTTTAAAATTTTAAAAAATATAAAAGTGATGGGCTTTTAAGAGATTACTAACCATATTTTCTTTAAAAAAGATGTTTGTCCTTAAATTTGTTCTATATTTTTCCATACAAGTAGAACATATTACCTTTTTCTAAAATTATTATAACACATTTGAGATATAAACCAGCTTTACAAAAACTTGAATGATTAGAAATAAGAGTGAAGTCACCCTAAATTATATAAACTACTCCCATAACACCTCTGAAGTTAAGTAGGAAAAACTAATATGATTTTGGCATACTTAAAATCTTTCTCTTTGGCCTCCTCTTACACCACAATAGATCATTTAGACAGAAATGATTATTTTGTAGTTTAATCCACTGACGTCTTTCTTTTTAATAAGCATTCTATTTCTGAAATATAAAGAAAAATGTTATTATAGATGTTTTTAAAAACAGAATAAATGAAATTATGAATTTTTAAATATCTGACAATTCCAGCACCAAAAATATTCCTGTATTCCATGTTATAGCTCCACTTTAAAAATATGTATGATTACTCTTGTTTCAAAGAGAAAGTTTTAAATTACCTAGCCATAAAAATACAAAGATTTTTAGGACTAAAAGCTTTATTTTTTACAATTATATATACATCTGTATTTGTATATTTATATGTATATACCTGTGTTTATGTGTATATATGTATGTATATTTGTGTATGCTACGAATGCATACAGGCAGGTTAATTATTCTTTGAGTATGCAAACTGCTAAATAAGATGGGACAGACTATTACATCCACTTTGACTGCTGCACTGAATTTGTATCACAATTTACATACAAATTTTATTTTCATCTATTGGCATATGACACAACCTTGTCATGAAACACCATCACTGCTTTTTGCATTAATGAATTTTTCTCAAAAGTCCTCTAACTCTGAGTAATACAATGTAGCATATTTTCGAGCAATGGGTTCACTTTTCTTACCCCAGGGGTTCCTACTCAGCCAACCTCCTAGATCATATTTCTCATTATAATAAAAGCATCACTACACTAAATAGCAAGAAAAGACAGATGCGCTATTCCTATTTAGCAGATCCAACTTTAAAAGGATGCACTTATCAATCTTTTAAGAATGGTTGCTACTGCTTTCCTCAAACTAGTGTTAGCATAGAGGTTCAGCAACTGGTAATATCAATGAACAATCAGGGAAATTTTCCTTCAAGAAGGACCTCTTCTTCTAGCTTCAGACTGTAGATTCCACTTACAGAAAAAAATCAAGGCAACTTCTCATCCTAGGAATAATTTTCCTTATTTATATATTCAAACCACAGAAAAAATTTTAAGATTAAAATTTTTTGAACAAGAAAAAAAAATCTCTTGTTATTTTTAACATGGGTATGTATGTATTTAGAGCGGCCTTTAAAAATTTTTATATTTATAAATTATATGTTATCAAGTAGAAGCTGTGGAAACAAAATTTTAAAAATTATCTAGAGATAATAATAGTTGAATAGAATTAGAGAACAACAGTTGTTCAGGAAAATTAAATATTAATTTTTAAGTAATATATTTTATTGTGTACTATATACATGCATTTATGTTAGTATATATTAGTATTATACTGTATGCATGCATTTTTTTTTTATAATTTCACTTAATATCTGTTACACGCCCTTTAAGATGTAATTCTTAATATTTTTATATTAGTCTATACTGTAAAATAGCTACAGACTTTATCTTAATTAACAAATTATTTGACATTAGAAATCAATATTATTTTCATTTTTCTCTACCATGACTAAAACTTCACAGAACAACCTTGAAAATATATCATTATATGGGCGTCTTATTAGTTTATGAAGACAAAGCAGTTAAAGAAAATTGGCTGGGACTAAATAACTTAGAATATTTAAGGGTTTTTCATGACATAATCTGTATTTAAACTTATAAATATTTACTTACACAGTCATCCTGGGGTACCTCTGGGGCACTGGTTCCAGGACCACCCCTTGTACCAAAGTCCGTGGATGCTCCAGTTCCACAGTAGGCCCTGCAAAACCCAGGATTATTAAAGTCAGTCTCTCGGTATCAGTGGTTTCCACATATCACAAACACTCTCTTTTATATACGGGGCTAGGTCAATATGGGGAGTTAGAACTCATGAATATCGAAAGGTGACTGTGTGTTATGCACACACACGCACACGCACACACACACACACAGAAATGCACATGCCTATATACATATATTTGGTACTAATGTGAACTAAAACTGTATACATTTATATGAGTTTATGTATATGTCCATGTATTCATATAGCTTATACATACATGCACATATACATATAGCTTTAGGTACACATACCTATACCTATATGTATATGGATATATAACTATATGTATATGTGTATTATGTCTGTGTTTATACATTGATACAATTTAAATTAACTTTGTGGTATATAACAATGTCAATTTCTTCATACTATCAAAACCTATCCTATAACGTTTTATTTTTAATAAACAGATCATATTATCAATGGTGTTTTATTTTCATTTTTTGGGAGGAGGGTTATTTGGAATACTGAACATTTTCTGAACTTATCTTGATTACTCATATTTTAAAGGGTAATTTCTATTCGTGTTAGATTTTGCTTTCTGTTTTGAGATGTTTTCTTTTTTTTTTTTTTTTTTATCAGTACTTCATTTCTTTTTATTGCTGAATAATATTCCAGTATGTGGCTCTAACATATTTTCTTTTTTTTTTTAAAGTGATTAATAAAGTGAACATTTATTTTAAAGAAAAACCTTTATGCAATGGATGATAGATGGATGCAGATCTAGGCTTTTTAAGATAAATGGACATGACCGAGTTAAGAACACAGGTGACCTTTTTGATTTTCCATTTTTCTAATGTGTCTTTTTTTTTTTTAATTTATTTATTATTATTATACTTTAAGTTGTAGTGTACATGTGCATAACGTGCAGGTTTGTTACATATGTATACTTGTGCCATGTTGGTGTGCTGCACCCATCAACTCATCATTTACATCAGGTATAACTCCCAATGCAATCCCTCCCCCCTCCCCCCTCCCCATGATAGGCCCCTGTGTGTGATGTTCCCCTTCCTGAGTCCAAGTGATCTCATTGTTCAGTTCCCACCTATGAGTGAGAACATGCGGTGTTTGGTTTTCTGTTCTTGTGATAGTTTGCTAAGAATGATGGTTTCCAGCTGCATCCATGTCCCTACAATTAAAACTCAGTTTTATAAAATACAAAAAAGTGTTTACTTACTATGATTAGATGATAACTCAATTCTAGTAATTATATTTTAAAATGTTGTTCCATTTTGAAGGTCAGGATTTGAAAGAAACAAAAACAATGCAAGTTTAACCAACACAATTTTAAATTTTTCACTGTTTAAGAGAGATCATTCAAACTATTAACTTAGAAAATATTCAACAGAAAACAAATAATAGATCCAAGAAACAATTGCTTGTTATTATGAAAACTTTAACAATTGGAGTAAACTCTAAAGGGCATAAATAGCTTTGTCAATTACACCCAAAACGAAGCTGCAAAGCAAGAAAAAACAATAGTGTTTTGAAAGGTTTGCAATAGTTGGTTCAACTAATGCATAATGAAATCAATACAGTGAAGAAATTGATATACCAGAGGTCTTTAAAAGTCATTTTGAAAGAATGTTAGCAGGATAATTTGCCAAATCCAAATAAGAAAAATATAATGCATTTGAAAAGTGTTCAATGAAGAGTAACTGAGAAGTAAACACAATGAGGCTAAGTCAGTCAAGTTAATTACCTGATACGTAGAGAAAACATTGGCAATGATTAGAGAAAAAATTTGTAAATAAGAGCATACAATGTTATTTCAAAGATAGAAGTATTTTTATAGTCCCTTTTCTGAGTATTTCAGTTTATTTGCAACAAATTTGTTTAAAATGTTGTGTTTAACACATTAAATCATTATTGTTTCAAGCTAAACTGAATTGGTGATTTTAAACCTTCATATGAATCAGGCTTTGAGCTATATATTTTCAGGTATAGTTTTTAAATCCTTGATTGCAGAATGAAACATGCCACTACATCTTCTCTAACATATGACAAAACCATGTTTAGCTAGCTATAGATGGTGGCACAAAGTCAAACTCACAAAATGATTTACTTCATAGTAATGAAAACTATTTTTTTCAGTGATAGTAAGACACAAGAGGTATTGTAGTTTTGAAAAGATAGATGTTTATTCACAGATGAGTGGATGAAGAGAATATGGTGTACACATACAATGGAATCTTATTCAGCCTTAAAAAAGAAGGATGTACTGCAATTTGTGACAATGTGGATGAACCTGGAGAATATCATGTTAAGTGAAATAAGCCAGACCTAAAAGAACAAATAAAGCATAATATTTGTATGTTGAATCTGAAACAATTAAACTCCTAGAAGCAAAGTATAAAATTGACTAATATCAGGAGCTAGGTGGAGAGGGAAATGAGGAAATATTTGTCAAAGAACACAAAATTTTGGTTATACAAGATAAATTAAGTCCTAGAGATCTACTGTACAGCTTGGTGCTTATAGCTGACAATGCTATATTGAATAGTTTAAAATTTGCTAGGTCTGGTGTTGAATGTTCTTATCACACACATACACACACAAAAAAATAAGAGATATTGTAGTTTAATAGGAAACTTATTTTAGTGGTAATACCCACAAGAGATTAAAGACAAAAGACACAAGGTGGGGGATGAGAGGCCAGGGAGCATTAAAAACAAGAAAGTGTTTTTGCAGGTATTTTTATTCTCTAGTGATCACACTGTTGGAATTATGAAGCCAATATCACAAAAACCTGCTGAGGTAAAGAGTTTTATGGAGAGGAAGATCCATTTCGAGAACTTCCTTTGTGAAGCCTGTAAGTTATGAAATATGTGAGGAAACCATGAAATGGGGTTCTAGAGTATGCATTCTTCTGAATTCCCTGCCTTTGATTAATTAGCAGTAATGATATTTAATGAAACACCGTATTACATCTTCTATCTATTACTAAAGACTTGGTAAACAGTTTACGCCTCCTAATGAAGGTATTTGTATCCCCATTTAGAGATCAGTAAAAATTCTCAAATATGATAAATAATTGGTTCAAGTTACAAAGCTGGGACTGAAATGTAGGTGTGCTATTATGCCCATAATCTAATGTTTGGGTTCCCAAAGATAACATTAGCTTCCTAGTGAATGGAATTGGAGGTGAAGAATTATTTTTCCAAATATTTTAGTAGATAGTACAGTCAATAGTTAATACTTAACTATTAGATAAAATCTGTAATAATTTTATGATGGTGATTTTAAAGCAATATAAATGTACATAAACTACAAAAATCAAAATGGTAGTGTTTTTAGGAAGAGTTATTTATGTGCTTTATTTTTTAAAGTTGCTGAGTTGCTTTATTTTTTCTGTTTTGAAAATCGAAGAGCATACTTATCTGGAGATATCTTATTTTAGAGACAAGAATCTCACTTCACATTGTAATTGCAGGTAAAAAATATCAAAACATCAGCTCTTCAGGTCTCTTCTATTACCTGTGTAGAACATCTCCTTTTCTTATGTTTTTTCTTGCTTTTTTATTTTTATTTTTTAGTGCTTCAACTTTGTTTATCATGGAGCTTAAGGGTTATTAATGTCATTGAATCATTTATCTGTTAAAAAATGTATTATTTTATTCAACAGATATTTATGGAGTGTCTACTGTTTGCAAATTCTGTCCAAGGCATTGCTACTTGGCTATTTGTTCTTGTTTAGCATAAAAATCCAGCTTGATGAACTGATATCTAATATTAATTTCAGATACTAACTGTGTTCCTAGAGGTTTAATGAAGAAGATGGATATGACTAGATCTGGTAGGGAGACATAGCTATTTCTATGTTGCCTGTTGAAATTCTCTCTTAGGCTGGAAAAATATTTTTATTCAACAGCATGATGTTTAATTATTACATCTAAAACATAATGTATTTTTTGCTGATAGTTTCCAATTACATGTAAGTACATACACTTAGGGTTTTTTTTTTTTTTTTCTTTTTTTTCTATGGATTGAAATGTTTACCTTTAGTTTAAGTACTGATGAATATATAGCTTCCGTGAGTTAATTACAGAGGGAAATCTGGCTAATGATTTTTACAGATATAATTAGTCATTCCTAGTTGCCCACAAATGAGTTAAATGGGTCACACCACAGATGAAACTGTTTCAATTAAGGGTCACATTGATTCTAAGTTCTACTTTCCTTATGGCCTAAGAGGATGTCCACCATGGCATTTGGGACTGAGAGTTTTATATTCCATATAATAGCTTAAAGCCTTTTGACTTAGGCAAATAGAATACAACTGAACTCTTTTTCAGTCCCCTTCAAGTGGATGTGAGTCCTTTGGGGAAGATTTTGAGCAAGTGGGAAGAATTACTGTGAAAACAGAATATGCAAATTGGTTTAGGAACTTTTCTTCATATTAAAGAAAATTACTGAGTCCATTTGACATATGACATTACTTCTCCTAGAGTCACCACACAATGGTTTCAGGTTTGTGTTGATAATCAAAGTCACAAGATATAACATACTATATTAACTTAGACACAGGGAGAAAATACAAGATACATTGCATCTATATTTACATTTTAAAATCATCTTTATGGAATTTCAAATGGACATGCAATACAATTTTACCAATTTCAAATGTGTGATTTATGAGTTTTGACAAGAGCATAAAGTCATGCCACTACTGCCACCATAATTTTGATATAGAACATTTCTGTTACTTCCAAAACATCCTTTTGTGCCCCTTTTTTGATGCCCTTTCTACACCGTGACCCTTCGCAATCACTGCTCCACCACTACATTTTTTCTACTCTCTAAATGAAATTAAACTGCATATACATTTTCATGTCTGTATTATTTTACTTAGCATCACACTTTTGAGATTCATTCATGCATCGCATGTGCCAACAGATCACTCTTCTTAGATGTTGAGTAACAATCCATTGTTCAGGTATACCACAATTTATGATCACTACAGCAGTTGATAGAGATTTTCATTGTTTTCTATTTGTGATTATTACAAACGAAGTTGCCATGTTTTATTATGTTGTTGTATGAAATGATATGTCTTTATTTATCTTGTCTAGATACCTAGAAGTGGATACTTTGGGTTATAGGTAAAATGGAGTAAGCCACTGCAGCTTGTCTCTCCCACTGATTACAACTAAAAACATTGAGCAAAATACATAAAAGAACTACCTAAGGACTCTGAGAAGTAAATAATAGCAGACAGATTGGGGAAGGAAGCTAAAATTTGAAGAACAACAAAATGCTGGCAATAAGTTTCCTGGGTGGTTTCTTTTACTATCCCTTTATTCTCCGAGAAGAGAGCAGGCTAAATTAAGAAAATGCATGGCAGGTGTTAGGAAAACTTTGAAAAGGATTCTTTCCGGCCAGAGAGCTTGTGGAGAAAAGTTTCTGCCAGCCCTAGAGTGTAGGAAGAATGGCCATTTTTTTACTCTCTTTCTCACTCTCTCTCTCTCTGTGTGTATGTGTGTGTGTGTTTTCTTTTTTCTTTTCTGTCTTTGCCCTGAAGTAAGCACCAGTTATGGAATTAAAGTGCAGCTGTGCAGTTTGAAAAATGTGGGCACCTAAAACTCTAAGAAAAACTACTTCTCTCTCCGAATACAGAAAATGGGAGGCCTATTGTACTAAGAGTGTGAGAGGAATTCTTTCAAAGAAATTTTTTCTTTTAATGTATTTTTTTCCTAGATGCTTAATAGTTAACGTGTCCCATTTGTGTGGAAGCATGCAATGGTATGGGAAACTGAAACTCTGAAAGAAATCTGCATATATGGCCCATAATAACTGAGGTGGGGCCCTAGGAACTACATACTGGAGGTGGGGGAAGGGGGAGAGAAATACAAGAGGAAATATCCAAGGGAAATATCTGCCAGGGGATTACTAAATCTGTATGCAGACTGGACTTTTTCTAAGGAGTGCATGGGGGGAACACGCCCAAAGAAGTCCACAAAGACTTTGAGAATTAACTAGGATCTAAGCCATCATTCAAGTCCCAGATCAAACTAAGTGGCACATGTGAAGGAAAAACAAACAGTATAGCAAAGACTTGGAACTAAACTGATATTAAAACTGATGTGAACAGAAGATGAGAGACAATTTGCAGACCAAATTTAATTTAATACTGGCTTACTACACTATAATAAAAACAGAACTGAAATGAACATTCTGAGGAGGATTTTAAGAAATTTTATGATAATTTAGAGTCTCATACCATAATACTGAAAATATTCAGGGCATGGCTGGGCACGGTGGCTCACGCCTGTAATCCCAGCACTTTGGGAGGCCGAGGCAGGCGAAAAACGAGGAGATCCAGACCATCTTAGCTAACACGGTGAAGCTCCATCTCTACTAAAAATACACGAACATTAGCCAGGCGCCTGTAGCCAGGCGCCTCAGCTACTCGGGAGGCTGAAGCAGGAGAATGGCGTGAACCCGAGAGGCGGAGCTTACAGTGAGCCAAGGTGGCGCCACTGCACTCCAGTCAAGCAAGACTGCATCTCATTAAAAAATAAGAAGAAGAAGAAGAAGAAAATATTCAGGGTCATAATGCAAATATTCTTGACATACCAAAAACCAAGGGAAAAAAAAAAAAAAAAGGATCAATCTCCTTCTTCTTTTTTGTTTGTTTTTTGAAAGGGGATCTCTCTAAATCACCCAGGCTAGTCTCAAACTCCTGGGCTCAAGAGATCCTTTTGCCTCAGCCTCCGGAGTAGCTGAGACTACAGGTGCCAGCCGCTGCATCCAGCTTTACCAGTTCTTAAGGAGAAAGATGACCAATGCTAACCATGAGGTAACCTAGTTATTGTTATTAAGCAAAACTTTTAAAGCAACCACCATAACAATGCTTGATAAAATAATTGTTAATATACTTGAATTGTAAAAGAAATTCACAGTAGGTAAAAATAAACTACATAAAAGAAGCAAATATAATTTTTGAAACTAAAAACTACAATATGAAAAATTAAAAAAAAAAAAGATGGTTTAGTGGCTGGTTGGTGATAAAAATAGTAAGTCTGTGAAGTTGGAAACAGATCAACTAAAATGATCCTACCTAAAGAAGATAAAAACTAAATAAAATTAGCCAACTCTCAGGGCCTATGGGACAATATCCAAAGGTCTAACCTCCATGTCATTGTAGTCTCTGAATGATTGGTTCAGCAAAGATTTTTCAAAGAAATTATTATGGAAAACTTCTCAAATTTGGTAAAATTAATTGTACAGATTTAAGAGACTCAATGAATTTCAAACAAGATAAACTCAAAATAAACCATAAATAGACACACCATTAAAATATTGTCCAAAACCGAGAAATTGGAACGCTTTTACACTGTTGGTGGGAATGTAAATTAGTCAAACCATTGAGGAAGACAGTGTGGTGATTCCTTAAGGAGATAGAACCAGAAATACCATTTGACTCACCAATCCTATTACTGGGTATATATCCAACGGATTATAAATCGTTCTACTGTAAAGACACATGCACACATATGTTTATTGCAGCACTGTTCACAATAGCAAAGAATTGGAACAAAACCAAAGATAGAGAAATTCTTAAGGCTTTCAGACAACAGTAATACATATTGGGGAACAACAATTCAACTGACTTGGAGAATTGTACATTAGTAACCCCGAAGCCAGAGGAGAGTAGAATAATATTTAAAATTCTGAAAGAAATAGACTGTCAACTAGCAGTTCTATATCCAGCAAAAATATATTTCACACATAAGAGTGAAATAAAGATTTTATCTCATGGAGAATAATTGAGAGGATTCATCACAATAGGATCTGTTCTGAAAGAAATGCTACAGCAGGTTTTTTAGGCTGAAAGACATTTATAACAGAGAAACAAACAAACAAAAACAAAAACATGAAACTTTAGAAATTAATGAATTCTACTGCGTGTAAATTATAAAATATATTTACAACAATTTCTTAAAGCTCTAAGAGAGTATTGGGTTGTGCTGTAAGTGAATGTTTATGGAAGAAACTACTAAACTGCTTTCTGAAACTTGTGTACCATTTTACATTTTCTTCAGGACTCTGAGTTCCAGTTGCTCTGGATCCTCGTCCAACAATGGTTTTGTTAGTTTGTTTTAGCCAATCAAATAGGTATGCAGTGCGTGTACAACCTGTCAATCTTATGAACATCTTCAAAAGTTACCACATAATGCTGATGTTTGTCTCTTCAGTCACACAGGGCTCATATAACTGCCAAAGGACAAGGCTCCTACAGGTCACTTGGACATAGGTAACAAGGAACTTCACTTCTTATCAGTTTTTTCTATCATTGTAGTCAACTAGGTCCAATGCTAACATACTATTTCTCCCATCATGATGTGATTTTGCCAGGCATGGCATGCCATGCCTTTAATCCCAGGGCTTTGAGAGGCCAAAGTGGGAGGATCGCCTGAGCCCAGGAGCTCAAGACCAGCCTGAGCAATATACAAAGATCCCATCTCTACCAAAACAAAAAACAAAAATAATTAAAATTAGCCAGGCATGGTGATACATACCTGTGGTCCCAGCTATTTGAAAGGCTGAAGTGAGAGGATTTCCTGAGCCCAGGAGTTCGAGGCTACAGTGAGCCATGATTGTGCCACTACATTCCAGCCTGGGCTACAAAGTGAGGCCCTATTTTTAAAAAAAAAAATTTGGTTTCACTTATCAGAAGTTTTTAAATTACAAAGCAAGTAGTACACAATTTCTCACAGTCATCTTATTTCAATAGTTCCTAAAGGATAAGACATGCAAACAACATTATTCTAGGTTCTGTTGTTAACTGTTATTTATTCTATCGACTCTGTTTATCTGTTTAACTTCATCTGCACTTAACTTTTTATGTAGATATTCTTGGGCTTTTATGTAAGATACAATGAAGATATCTCAAAATCTTTGATTATTCACATCTTTAGGACTAATTTTTCTTGCTCTACTGCTAACGAAATACCTTTTAGAGTATGCTACCAAATAACCTGTGAATTGTGAAGTTTTCAATTCTTGCTAGTAGAAACATGAACAGTACCTGACTATTTTAGAGCCTTCGGTATTCTTTCCTTGCTCTTTTTGTCATAGGTGGTGATGGTAGTTATTCCCATGGCTTCACACAGTCTCTTGACACATATGTGGTCATCAGTACTCAGCTAAAGATTTGAGCAGAAACCTCTGATGACTGGCTATCCAAGGTTTCTTCTCTGTGTGGCAGCTTCCTCTCTTACACTCTTCCCTGTAAACTCAAGACACTTCAGTCTGTCTTGGCTCTGAACTCTCTCTCTTCAAAATGTGGAGTCTATCAGCCTCTGACTGGGTTCACTCTTCCTTCTCTCTGCCCTGGAAACTCCCTCTCGGTGATGTGAGGCAATCTGGGGACTCTCTTTCTTATCTCTTCTTGAGAAACATCTTGCCTGATGACCTACTGCCTGAAACCATTGTTATATACACTGTGTTCATCTTTTTTGTTTTGGTTTCAAAAGTAAGTGTAAATTTAATACTTGTCATTCTACCTTGTCTGGGAACCTTGATCATTTATTTCTATGTGTGTTTATTAAAAGCCTGACAGTAAAGAAGATTAATAAGGACACTTAGGCATAAATATTTAAGTAAAGGAGAATTTCCTGTTTGGGAAGACACCCACTGACACACATTCAGAAAAAGGGAGAGTGATATATTTAGATAAATGGGCAAGAGATATATTTAGAAAACTATGACATCAGTTTCAGCTGAGGCTTGAAAACAATTGATGCTGCATTCCAATTAAGGCCACTTTGCTGGATTGCAAACTAAATGACAGAAAACCTGTCAACCAACATCTACACTTCAAAGGAGCTTGAAAAGGTTAAGAAAAGAAGCATACGTGGAGTCCATAATTTTTCTGTTGACCTGTAAGCTTTACTACTTTAAGAGAGGTAATGGTTTGTTGTTCCTGCTCTTCATCATACACTCAGTAGAAGGTACTTGACCAGAATCACTTAGACAGCTTGAAATTCGTCACCTGATGTAAACCTGTGTGTGTGTTCACCTTACAAATCTTAGAATAAGAGATTTGCAAAGCTAGCTGCTGAGGGATGAGCCAAATTTGAGATGACTGGATTCACCATCTTGTACTTTCAGATTTTGTTAAACAAACATTTTGTCTGTTTCCTCTGCATTTATATGAGTTACAGCTGATAGTCAGGATAAGATTCTCTAAAATTCCTTCTAAGAGCTAAAGTGAGTGTACTTCACCATAGAAAAGCTAGAGTTATGTTCAGATGCAGAAGTGCAAGTAAATTAGAAAGCAATGAGTCAGGATGACAACCATAGGAAATTGAAGGTAAAAGGTTTACAAGTGTCAGCTGATTTTCTGAAGAACACATAATAGCAGTCATAGAAGAGCATAAAAATTATACTGATTACAAGTCCGTAGAGTATGATGTCTGCCTATAACACTACCTGTTAACTCAGCACTTGACTGCCTATTTGCCTCCTCATGTTCACTATGCTCCAACTTTGAAGTGTTCAGAATCAAAGTTGGTGGAAGAAAAATAGAAAGACAAAAAACTAAAAGAGAATAAATATACAACACCCCTTTCTTAAATGTCGACTGGCTTCCTAGTCTTCTGTCATGTGAGCTTGAAGGTGGGCAGGTTCAAGCAGGATGGAGAGGAAGCCACGACACTAAACCATTCAAAGTTTTCACTAGTACATTGGGTTGGATATTTTAATCCTCATTAGAGGAATCTTAATTATTTTAAAATTACTAAAAATACATGGAACTTACCAATGTTATATTTTTAGTAGAAGAAAATAATAATAAATTAAGCTGATTTTTTTAAAAATAGAAAACAATCCTTGAGGATTATGTCTTATAGGTTATCCTGGTTCACTAAAATACTTTTCCATACACATACAAACACATAAACAAAGACAGGGAGACAGAGCTTGGTTTTATAAATTTGGGTCTATGTTATAAATGACCTTGTCTGACTGACTTACTGAATATGGCACTATTTATTAACAGTAACTCCATTGATGAATCATGATTTTGACCTTTTTTTTCTATTGTTTTATATCTAGGCTTTTTTCCCCTGAAATATTTTTTTTTTCTTATTTATCTGGATTCCCATGTTCTGTGGTAGGAGCCGTGCTTTCTCTATTGGGAAAACTGTGGAAAAAACAGTGGCAAATGGCGAATGTGGCACGAGTGATTGTCAAGGGAATGTCAGTGTCTTAGGACTGTGTTTAATAGGAAGCCACACTTGCCACCAAGTACCCTGTGAAATATAGCAATAAGCAGCAGGTTCAAGAGGAGTTAATTATTCAACAATGTCAGTAGAGGCCACTTCACAACAAGGTTTAATGTGAATGATTAATGACGCTTAGCATCCCAAAGCTGCAGGACTAAATATGTAGATCAAGGGAAGAGTACACAAATGTTTTAGACACTTCATCAATTTTCTAATTTTTGTCTTGAATTGTCCAGTGACTACATCTATTAATAAGTTATAGATGCTACAAACCCATCTCTAGCTTCTAAATCGATGATCACAGGCAAGACAGCATCTCAGAAAAGCTTGTGTAACCTGCCACGAGCACCCACATCTTAGTTAACATGTCCCAGTAACGCTGACCCTGCCGTCTTTATATATTGGTTCCTCCAAGTTAGATCTTAGAAAATCCACCCAGAGAAAAGTTTGCATCTGAAGGTTTAACCATTTGTAAGGAGGAATGGCTCTGCAATGGCTCTTGGGCTCTCAGTAGTGTGTAGCAGAAAGAATTTGCCTGAAGACTCATCTCTAGTATGCAAAACTCAGCACACACCACTGGTTGGTTTACTATATGGAGGACAAGAGCACTCAATGACTATGTAAACCACACAGCAGTACAACTAGAAAGAAAATAGGTATATCCACATGCTTATGCCATTCTTGTCATCCTCACTATTCATTCTTAGGAATACATGAATAATAGAGCTAAGAGAAGGATAGAACTATACTTTCCAATATTTCTGAATATGTTAAAGTGATGGATGTTCTAATTTCATAGAAGGATAACAATAAGAAAGAATGGGACTGATGATCTCTACTGTCAGTTTTCTCAGATTCTACCAAATATTATCCTTGTTTTTCTCACAATTCCAAACTGCTGAAGTTTGTATGTTCATGAGGCAATGAACGACGTTTGTCCATTAACTGTAGATATGATTGAGCATTCGGAATGCTTTTGCCTCTTGGGATAGAGATCCTTAATCCTCAGTGGGTTTCTCTTCTCTTTGCTTGCATTTCTGTGGTAAAAATTCCAGAAGGTAAAACAAAATTTCTTTTTATTCCCATAGCCTTTTTATAATGTTGGAACACTTTAGACTTCAGATAATAGATAGATATTAGATAGATAGATAGATAGATAGATAGATAGATAGATAGATAGACTTGAAGGATAAATCTGCAGTGCTATGGTCTTCATGTTTGTGTCCCCTTAAATTCTTATGTTGAAACCTAATCACTATTGTAATGGTATTAGAGGGTGGGGCCTTTTTGGAGGTGATGAAGTTATAAAAGGCAGATACCTCATAAGTGGGATTAGTGCCCTTATAAAAGAGGCCCAAGGGATCTGAGCTAATTTGCTCCTGCCACCATGTGAGGGTACAGCTAGGAGACTCCCTCTACAAACAAGAATGTGAATCCTCACTAGATAGTAAATCTGCTGGTGCTTTGATCTTGGACCTCCCAGTATCCAGAACTGTGAGAAATAACTATATTTTATTAATAAGCTAACAAGTTTATCATATTTTGTTATAGCAGTTGAAAGGAACTGAGACATGAAGTCAGGCTATTACTGTCTTATTTGAACCCAAGCAATCTTCAAGAATTTAAGGATATTTATATATGTTGACTAATTTGTAATTCACCCACCAGTAAACCAAGGTCATATCATAGAAGGATGCAATAGTTAATACCGATGGGGATTGAAATTTCCACATATCATTTACCTTTGTTACACAAATTTATATAATATGATATTAAACTGAACACCGTGTAAAATCATGCATTGTTGTGATATTATATACATATTGGTTTCCATCTAAGTTTCTGGATCATAACTCCCATAGCCTTTTTATAACGTTGGAACACTTTAGACCTCAGAAGCATGCCTCAGAAAAGTATCTCTTTCTCTCTCTCTTTTTTTTTTCTCTCTCTCTCTGACCTTTTCTCGCATTCCTGCTCACTTTTGTTTTTGCTTTTGTTTTTGCTTTACTTCTCAAGGCAGGAGTCTCCCCCCACATTTTTGTCTTGCACCTGGCCGTAAAGAAATTCCCCGACCTACCTTATCTGATTGAAGGTCATAAAACCTCAATTTCATAAGGCATCCTGCTCCATACCTGAGAGGAAGAAATGCTGCATAAAGAGACCAAGAATAATATCAATAGACATGCCTTACTGGGTTCCCCCATCAGTCTGTCAGTACTAAATCAGACATACCCCTTTGTCCAACCACATTTTGACATGGTTTTCCATGCATTGATCATGGCTATCCAGTGAATTCTTCATAAAACACCCAAGAGGACAGGACTCAGGGAGCTTCTGGTATAGCTGAACATGTTCAGGTTCCTGGAGGAAGGCATGCCTGGGGAGGGCATGGAAGCTCCACAGCATTTCCTGCATACCTCATACTATGCATCTCTTCATCTGTATCCTTTTTCATATTTTGTAAATAAACTGCTAAGTGTAACTAAATGTTTCTCTGGGTTCTGTGAACTGCTCTATCAAATTAATTAAACACACAGAGGGAGTCATGGGATTTCCGGTGAGTCAATTGGTCAGAAGTAGAGATAAAACAACCTAGGCCTTGTGATTGGCATCAGAAGTTGGTGGGGGGAGAGACAGTCTTGTGCAACTGACTTCCTCAAACTTCCAGGTCTGATGCTGTCTCCCAGTAGGTAACACCAGAATTGAGTTGGAGTGGAGGACACACAACTGGTGTTGGCTATAGAATTCATTGCTCATTTATTGGTGGGAAAAAAGTCTTCACACATTTGGTCACAGAAGTCTTCTGTGTTGATTGTTGTGGTGTTAGAGCAGAGGAAAAACAGCTTGTGTTTTTATTTTCACTCAATTGCATTAGGTAGTAATTGATTTTTAGTCTATATCTCCTAAACATGTTACAACTGCACATCAAAATGATCCCCAAATTGTTATTTTAATAATAGTGACTTCTAAAAAACAGCATTATTGAAATATAATTAAATTAACATACCATAATACATGCCCTTTTGAAGTGTATATGCCCTTTTGAAGTGTATCACCACTATTTAATTTTAATGTATTTTCATCACCTTCAAGAGAAAACCAATAAGCATTAGCGGTCACTACTCATTCTCATCTCCCCAGAGCACTACGAATCACTAATCTATTTTCCGTCTCTGTGAATCGCCTAGTCTGGGTAATTCATATACATGGAATCATAAAATATGTGGATTTTGGTGACTAGCTTCTTTCATTTATAATGATTTTAAGGTTTCTCCATATTGTGATGCGTATCAGTACTTCATTCCATTTTCATTGCCAAATAATATTCCATTGTATGGATATGTATGGACACATACATTCCATATGTATGACCATTGTATGGACACATTTGCTTATTATTGCTGATTTAATGTATTTATTTAGTAAGTCCAACAACTGAGCTTCTCAGGGACAGTTTATATGACTTATTTTACTGTCTATGGATTATGCCTTTCTATTTTTTTATGCCTTGAATGCTTTTGTTAAAAACTAGGTATTTTATATAATGCAATTTGTCAATTCTTGAAATTCTTTCCCAAGATGACATTGTTGCTATTTGTTGTTGTTTTTCTTGCTGTTGTTACTTATGAATTTAACACAAATATTTATTGAATGATTCAATAATTATGTGACTTTCCTAAATTCTGTAAAGTCTATATTCTTTGTGACATGTGGTCACTGAAATCTGCTCAGTTAGCATAGTTGTCAACTCATAATTGGACAGAGATTTCCTTAAGATTCTTAAAACAACATATTTTAGTTTAGTTTTGTGTTTTTTTCTTAGGGACTTCGTGTGTATTTTGTAGCATATTTTCAACATTCTGGCAGGCAATTTTTAATTTTTCTTTAGTGTTCATTTTCTGCTTGTGAAAGACTCTAAGTCAGGTAGAGGCAAAAGATTAGTGTTTTGTAGGTCATTTAGTCTGTCATTCCTGAGCATGTGCCTAGCCCTGCACATGCACGTGAACTTCCACATTTCTAGGAATAGATCTCAATTGTTCAAATCTCATACAGGAATCTCAATTTTCGCTTTAGGTTTTTGTTTGGCCTTTTGTTTTGTTATCACACCCTAATAAGCTGTGATATTAAATAATTGTCACAGATTGTTATCAGGAAATGCCCTAGAAAAAAGGCTGTCTACACTGAACAAAATCTGAATTAGATCAATTAACACTAACCCCAAAAATCAGGTTTCCATAGTTAAATGCTCCTCAGATTGTTTTAAGCCCATTGTTAATATTCAGAGTTCTGAAAGTTGATTTTGATAATTTTTGTTAGCATTCTCATTGTTTTTAAGGAAGATGTAGAATCTTGGGGTTCATTAAAATGCCATTATGGAAGTACTTTGCAGTAGCTAATAAGATTCTTTGTTTGACCAAACTTTAGTCATTCTCCTAAACCCTATCCTCGTCCCATGTGTGCACTTCCTTGTAAAGACCAATTTTAGCAAGAATCCTCATTAAGTCTGTTTAGCAAGAACACCCCACCCTTTATATCTGATTATCCTCAATATCTGATCAGGTCCTTTATCCTTCACAATCTCCCTGATGATATCGAATTACTCCAGCCTGTCTTCAGCAAGAGTTCAGTTAGGTTATTTTGGTTAGAATATCCTTTATTATTGAGGCTTCCTCTGCAGTTTTCCATCTGCTGACCACCTCTCTGTTCCTTGGCTGTGAATTTCTACTGCCCTGTGCTGTATTTAGAGCTGAGGTCAATCTCTGTATCCCACAGCAAAATTCCATTGCAATGGTCCCAACACCGGTATCAATAGCCTTCATCACCCACCTTGAGTAAGTCTTCTATATGGTGCTTTAGCAAGTTTCACTGAATTTTTTTTTTTCTTTAATACTAACTTAAACATCTAATAGATGAAATATAATACCTGAAGGACAAGACGTTTTTTCTTTTTTCTACTGATTTTCCTCAGCGATTATTGCCCGGTACATAAGACAGAATTCAATGAATATTTCTTAAAATGATTCAATATATTATGTTGTGTTGTTAAGTTGAAGGTCTTCACATATTTTAACTTTCAAGAAAAATAAATTGGGTATATGTACCATACTTAAAAGAATAACTCCATTATTTTTAGGTTGTGACTTTGTGCTAGCAATATGCCTATTGGCTATTCTCTCTGTGAGCTGTCACTGTCAACACTCTTCTCTGTCCTTCCTTTCCCTATGTTTTATGAATTATTTCTCTAATGTCTTTTGATATGACATAATATGACAAAATACAATGTGACATGGTATTATATAAGATAATCTTTGTTCAATTAAAATGTTCAATTAGGTCTGATTCTTATTTGAAATATTCCGATGACTTCCCATTACCTGAATTATAAATTCCAAACCATCTGTTCCATCATAGAAGATACAAATATACCCTCTTAGTCAGAATTGTTTATTCTTTTTTGCTACTATCAGCAAAAAAGATCAAGTGTAGTTTGATCTTTTTAGATCAACTGTAATTTGAGGCTACATGTTATTAAAGTTGAAAGTTAGGGCTTTGAAAGTTCATATTTTACCTCCAAACCCTATTGCTATTCCTTTTTAGGTGTGTAAACATTTCCTGGTAATGTCACTTTTATGAGTCAAATTTTCTTCATCTATAAAATGGAATAAATCATACCACTTTGACAAGATTATTAGAAAGGTTTAATGAGATAATGCATTTATTTAGCAAAGAATGAGTGACATAAGATGCTAATATCTGGTAGGAGTGCATTTATAATTGGTAAGTACTAATATTAGTAACTCAATATTGTCATTCTTATCATACAATGCTGATGATGAAATTTCAAGTAGCATTCCATACTTTGTGATATATGCATGTCTCCCTTTCTGTACTGTAAGTTGAGAGAAAATATACCATTCCCAGGAAATGCTTATTTATATCAATTAGCATAGTACCTGGGGCAGATGACGTACTCATCAAATAAAAGTTGAATAAATGGATAAGATTAATATCTACTTATTTCAGTGTATACACATGTATTTTATGAAAATATTTGTTATTTAAATAAATGTAAATAACTCATATCAATAACAGAACCTCTTGAATATATTTGAGCTTATAAATTATCCAGATTTCATTTTGATAAATTCTCCTTTCTAAAATATTAAGACTAAATCCATAAAATGCAAACATAATTATTTAAATTATTCACTCAGGTTTAAAACCAATCCTGTTTTTTTTTTTTTTTTAATAAAGTGACTGGGAATTCTATTAGTCTGTTTTCACACTGCTATAAAGTACTACCTGAGACTAGATAATTTATAAAGACAAGAGGTTTAGTTGACTCAGAGTTCTGCATGGTTGGGGAGGCCTCAGGAAACTTACAATCATGGCAGAAGGTGAAGAAGAAGCAAACACCTTCTTCACAAGGCATCAGGAGAGAGAGCAAGGGGGAAAACACTATACTTCTTAAACCATCATATCTTGTGAGAATTCATTCACTGACTATCATGAGAACAGCATGGGGAGAATCCACTCCCATGATTCAATTACCTCCCACCAGATCCCTCCCCTGACATGTAGGGATTACAATTTGACATGAGATTTGGACTCAAAGCCAAACCATATGAGGAATTTAGTCAAAGCAATAAACCTGTTTCAATAAGTTGTCTGAAAAACGTTAAACAAATAAGCTGATTAAAGTAGATATATTAGAACTTTCTTGACATTTGATCAAAGTCAAATGAAGTAATATTATGTTTTGGATGAAAAATTAATACTTTTATTCTTCCATAAGAAATATACTCTGACAGTCTAAAATTTCTTTTTTGAGCCATAATCAGTTCTATTTAATAAATTACAGTTAATTGTTATCACTGAGAATATACATAATAAATTTACATCATAATTTTGTTTCATTACAGCCTCTTAAAAATAAAGAATCTGCTTAAGAATGAGGAGAGTGGGCATCTGTAACAGAGACACTACCACAAATGTCTCTGTTGACCCTAATAACACAACAATAGGATTAAAAGTACTTGCAAGTTATAGGATTTGCCAATTATGAAAATATTTTAGATTCACATTCAATGATTTATAAAATCAAAATGGAATATTATATTAGTTCCCTTTTGCTGTGGTATTTTATTTCAAAATTACCACAAATTCAGAGGCTTGAAGCAATGTGAGTTTAGGTCAGAAGTCTATCTATTGTATGGCATGGTGTATATAATTAATAATAATATATTTTATTCTTGAAAATGATAAGACAGTTGGTATTTTCACCACAAAAATGATAACCGTGTGAGGTAATGTACATATTAATTATATTTGACATTTTACATTATATATACACTTGAATCACGTTGTACGTAATAGATATAATTTTATGTCAATTAAAACTGAAATTGAAAAATAAAAATTCCTCCACATTTTATTTTTTTCTGTTTTATTATTTTAATTTTTATTTTTTGTGGGTACAAAGTAGGTGTATGTATTTATGGGGTACAAGAGACACTTTGATACAGGCATGTAATGCATAATAACACATCATATCAAAACTCATCTCAAAGTTCTGTGATTTGCCTAGAAAACCCAATCCAGAAGAGAATTGGATATGATTTTAAGAATATGTACAGAATCAGAGAAAATACAAATATATTTGCAGTAGTGGAAGAACTTTAGAGGGGACATAAATGCTGGTTGAGATGTATTAAGAAATCTGAAAATATACAAGGCATAGATAATATCACATTATGTAAACGTGAAACACTGCTAATTTCTGTATGTTTGACAATAATACAGTGGTGTGTGTGTGTGAGTCTTTCTGTCTGTGTGCACACACACGCTACAGAAGTTTTGTGGGAAATTGGGTGAGATGACTACATACACAGGAATACAAAGGGACACTTAACCATGTATCTTCACTATCCTCATTGATCTCCCTCAACCATATTTCTTGCTAGCTGCTCTCTCCCATATATTCCTCTTTCTCATCCTTATAAGTCTTTTCTCCGTCTCATTAATCTAGATTTTTATTCTACCTGGGAATGTCAAATTGTTGATATTCTTTTAAAATACCTCTAATTTGAAAATACATTTGATGGTATCAAATTAAGGGTCTGGAAATAGTTCAGTTCATGAAATAACTCTGAAAAAGAATTACAATTAAAGGGAAAAAGGTTTAGCTACCATTTAAGAATTGTTTCAAGAGTATTTAGAAATAACACCATAATGTGGGAATAAATTTTTCTGGATTATAAAATACTTGATATTCCTAGAAATTGAAGGAATTGAGCAAAATTAAAACTGAAAAATTGTACATTATACCAAAATGTGCCAGTTTCTAAAGACAAATGAAAGTGATAGAGTATTACCTTTGATTTCTAAAAGTAGAAGTCTGGTTAGTTTCAAATAGGAAAACATATATTAACGCATCTAAAATAAATATTTAATTTTTTTATGTAACATTAGACTTGTTAGAATAACCCGTATTCAGAATATTTATGTGCTTTCATAAGGCACCACACCTAATGCATTTGCTATGAAATGTACAATAAAAATATTAACATTATCAAAAAGTATGTTTGAAAATTATGTGACAGTATATTCTTGTTTCCAGTCAAAATTTCACTTTATTTAGATTGAATATTATCTATTAGAACATAAAAAGACATAAAAATTTGAGAAAAAGGACCCCAAATAGATTAAATACAATGGCTCATTGTAAAATTAACTTCTATATGAAAATAATCCAATATTGAATTTTCTATGACACTTAAAACAGATAGTACTGTATAAATTTTCTTTTTCCTTTAAATTTGTGTAGAACTATAGTATTCAAGTATACATTGCCTATACTACTATCCACAGAAAGATCAGAGTCATCTACAAGGTTAGGAAAAGCAAGGAAAGTTTGAGAATGACATCGATTACTAGCTAGAAAATGAGACTAAAGTTGTCTCTTGAAGGTAGATGTTATTATGAAAAATTAGAACAATATAATTATTTTACAGTACTAAACATAAAGATATAATATTATTCGTTTAAGATAAAATGTAAGAAGATTAAAGAACCCTTAACATAAAATCATGATTTAAGTTTAAAAGGTGAAACAATTACTTTATATAATTTTAAAAATATTTCCTTGCAGGATACTTACTGGGTTTTTTGTTTTGTTTTGTTTTATTTTGTTTCTCTTCAACTTTGATTTTAAGTTCAGGGGTACATACACAGGATGTGCAGGTTTGTTACATTGGTAAACATCTACCATGGTGGTTTGCTAGACAGATCATCCCATCACCTAGGTATTAAGCCCAGCATTTATTAGCTTTTCTTCTTGATAATCTCCCTTTCCCCACCCACAGGCCATACTCTGTGTTTCTCCCATGTTCTCATCATTCAGCTCCTACTCATAAGTGAGAAAATGTGGTGTTTAGTTTTCTGTTCCTGCGCTAGTTTGCTGAGGATGATGACTTCAAACTCTATCCATGTCCCTGCAAAGGACATGATCTCATCCCTTTTTATGGCTGCATATTATTTCATGGTGTATATGTGTCACTTTTTTTTTTTTTTTAATCTGGTCTATTAATGATGGACATCTAGGTTGATTCCACATCTTTGCTATTGTGAACAGTACTTCCTTGCAAGACATTTCTAAGCCTCCCATATAATACTCCTTTCTACCATTGTGGGAGACATAATATTGTCCAAAGAGGAGATTAATTCTGCTGTCTCACCACTTATGTTCTTAGGATTTAATTTAAACCTTATTGATGGCAAAAGCAGGTCTAAGTACCACTAATGAAAGTCTAATGAATATTAAGAGTTAGAGAAGTTGAGAAGAAATTCATAAGGTTTAGAATCAGTTCATAGAAATAAGGGGGCAAATTATATTTTACAAGATGTTTTAGATTACAAATACTCATGCACTGCAAAAATACAAATTGAACTAGCTAGCCTATGATGAGACTGAAAGATGTAAGTAGTTAAATGTGATATTCAGAAGGTCAACATACAATTTTTTACTTCAAAATTATCTGTGTGACTCTCATTCTTTAATTTCACGTTTTCTATGTTGATATACTCTTATTTTAAGATACACGTCATATCAGGTAACAAAAACAATGGAGTGGGAGATTTGCCTTCAGAAATAGAATTCAAACACATTTGTGTGAAACTTGGTGTCTCTAAATGTGCAATATATGGGACAATATATGTCCAAAAATCTGGACAGAATCAAAGCAACATTTTAGAACTTAAGTCATGTAAAAGCATCCAGCAGGAGTAGAGGTAATCTATTAAATCATGAACACTGAAAATTTCTCCTAAAAAAAATCTAGCATATACACTCAGAGAGAAATGAGGACATTATATATAGGGGAATAACTCTTGGAGAAACAAGAAATTGATTTTCATTTAATATTTAATCTTTTTGTAAAATGGAAGAAACAATCTTTGGTGATTTGATTATATTTGATGTTTGTCTCTACATTGTGGTAGTTTGGAGAGTACAGTAATTCATTCAATGTACCCTGTATGTGTTTTAGTAGAGTTGTTCCTACAGAGTTTGTAGTACTGCATACTATACAAACAACATGAAAATCGAGCATTGCAAATAACTCTTTTGATTAATATGCAGAAAATCCATAGGCAATTCTGACATAAAAAATATTTATTCTCGCTCCTTACTCTCCATCAGCTACCAGAAACATAATGTCTCACAATAATCCTAAGTGTTCTTGAAGATAGGATAGTTCTTACAGAGACAGATGGTGTCATTTAAAATATTCACAACCACCTCAGTCGTGAGGGGTTGTCAAGTACTGTATAATAAGAAACTGGAGCAAAACAGAAAATTTAGGCTAATAGGAGATAATGGAAAAACAATGTTAATACAAATACTTTTAAAATGTCTTAATATTTAAATGTATCAATATTTACCCTTTACTTCCTCCAGCCCTCTGTCCTTCCCCGACACCTTCTTTTCTTCTTTTCTCTCTTCCTTTCATATTATGGTCTTCTAATTTAAAAAAAATTTATCTGTGATTATTTCTTAGAAAATATGTCCCATTCGATTTTAAAAGAAACCTTAATATTTGTATTTTTTTCTGAGAAGGAAATGTGTTAGCAACATAGTATCCTGTGATGCAAAAGGACTGTTGATCAATGTATCACCAGTGCTTCTAAATGTGTTTAAGAAAAAATATCTATTTTAGTTAATCTATATATTTTTCATCATTTTTATTCTAATACTGCAAGCCATTTTATATGTGGACATGGCTAAAGCAATGCAATTCAAAATTTCCAATACTGCTGTACCGATATTTGCACATTGCCTATAATACAGAATATTGTCTGAGGGTTATTTGCCTCATTCTTCCTCAACAAAAGTAATTGAGTAAAAGCAATGGCTTCAGAATAATGTCAGACATGCACATATCTGATCTCAGTGTATAACCATTGTAATGTTTTCATGGATGTACTTTTACACCAAAACTGGACATTTGGTGAAACTCTTACTCCTCAGCTTTGATTCTCACCTCTGTATGACCATGTAAATTTTCCCCATCATCCTCCAAAGGCCCTTCATTGTTCTAGGGTAAAGTCTAATCATCCTTAGCATGGCTTATAAGGAGCTTTATGATCAAGCCTCTGTTGATCTACACCACACACACACGCGCGCGCGCACACACACACACACACACACACAGAGTCAACTCCTTAGTGCAATCTTCTCCAACCTCCTTATAGATGTTTAAGTCAAACAGTTAACACTGTAATTTTCTTGTATGATACTTACTAGAGTTTGTAAATGCAAAACTGTAACCTCTATGGAGCAGGGTCTATATTTGTTTTGCTCACCAATATATCTCTAGGACACTGCAGAAGAGAGCTGCTGTCAAAATAAGTATTTCAAAATTAAGGACTGGTTTGTTATATATTTTCATTTTTTTTCAAAAGCTCATATTTTTATGCTTTACTTTTTAATTATTTAATCTTTCCAGTATAATTTTGTATTCATACTTATATATAAACTTCTACTTATGTACATTTAAGTTATTAACTTTAATCCTGGCATTGTCAGAATTGGTCCTTTTCTTCAGAATTCTACAACCATTTTACTGCTCAGACTCTTGCAATTAAATCTAATTATTGTATCTTCATGTTTTCACTTGGAATAGTAGTTGGCTATTACCTGAGATTGATTTCAGGCCAGAATTTTCAAGATTTGGCTTTACTTGATTCCTGTTTCTCCTGCTGCTCATTCCATTTCTTGGTCTGCAATGACTTTGCCCGTTTGCTTCGACGGCCTGAGAGCTGAACTTTACTTTTTTTTTTTTTTTTTTTAGTGTCAGATTGTGTTAAACAGATTGGTGGTAGAGAGTGTTGGTTGAACAAGCTTTGATTAATAATGCAGTGACAGCCCCCAGCCATGAGTAGGAAGGAACTGCCTGAACAACATTCCTCAGGTTTGCATGACACCTGTGGTTCTTACATCTGAGCCTGTAATGCCAGAAGAGAAGCACCTGTCTAGAAATTATTTTATTTTATTTTATTTTATTATACTTTAAGTTCTAGAATACATGTGCAGAACTTCCATTTCAATACAATAAATCAGTTTTCTCATTGTACCCTTTGGAACCTGTGGGTGGTTTTGAATCTCAAATATTGACAATCAATGATTGTCTTTTCATATATTTGATTGCTCTGTTGCTTTCCCAGTAATATGGGTCCTCTTTGACTTGAGTTTTAATATTCATAGCATTATTGACTTCAGCTTATCTAATTTTGCTTCAAACTCAACTCTGTTTTTGAGTGTGTGTTTCTTCAAAGTATATCATACACCAGCTTCCTAATATAGTTTAGATTTTATGGTAAAGTGAAATTTCCAGTGCCCTTAAATATGTTGCCTTTAACATATGGTGCCTCAATTTATTTTCCAATGTCAATATGTAATTAATAAACAAAAAATAAAAATAAGGGCATGGTGCAGTGACTCACACCTGTAATCCCAGCACTTTTGGAGGCCAAGGTGGGTGGATCACTTGAGGTCGGGAGTTCAATACCAGCCTGGCCAACATGGTGACACCTCATCTCTACTAAAAATACAAAAATCAGCCTGGGTGTGGTGGTGGGTGCCTGTAATCCCAGCTATTTGGGAGGCTGAGGCAGGAGAATTGCTTGAACCAAGGAGGTGGAGGTTGCAGAGAACCGATATCAAGCCATTGCACTCCAGCCTGGGCAACAGGAGTGAAACTCTGTCTCAAAAAAAAAAAAAAAAAAATATATGCTTAAATATTTTGTAAAGCATAACTCCTACATAGAAGTGTTGGATTTAGCAGATAAAACTAAAGTACACTTAATTAAGTATGTCTTAAATTACATATTCCTATATTTACTCATATAAAGTAGTATTTGTTATTTATCTGAAATTCACTTTAACCTGAGAGCCCTGTATTTTACCTAGCAACCTATTATCACACATTATCTAATATTTGTAATTTATACATTTATTTTTATTAATAGTTAAACCAGAATTGGCAGATATCAGAAACTTTAGATTTCAGACCTAGAAGGAAGTCTTTAGAATAATTATTAACTATTAAATGTTTTGCATATAAAGTATTCATTTTATAGAGCTATTTTTTAAATTTCAGGATTTTTTGACTTTAAACCACGTCTTTAAATGGGTGCTTATGTAATTACTTTTTTGAGTAATTTTTGTGATCATAATTTTTGTTCTTTCCTTTTATGCTTGTCACTATAACCTCTGCCATTTGTACTACATTTATTTTTTGTTATGTGTTTCTCTATTTCCTAAGTGGATTTTTCTTAATTCATTTTGAATTTTCAATTGCTTTCTTCTTGTTATCTATTCTTCCTGAAGAAATCCCATAAATCAGCTAAACACCTGAGTCAGATTAAAAACTTTATTAATTGATGTGCCAAGAAATATTTTAATGATATTTAATATTTAACAACATTAATGATTTAATAACTTTTATTACTGACCACAAAAAATAGGTAAAAATCCCCTGAAAGGTATATGAGAGACATTCAGCTTCTTAAATCAAATTATTAATATATGTAACGAACACAGCTGTACTTGTATTTTTTTGGAAAGAAGAGATTACTCAAGAAAATGCTTTTGTACTTAAATTATCATACAGAAGAATACATAACTGAAACATTTCCAAAAATTGAAGTATAATAAAAATACATTGCTGTGAAACATTTGCAAAGACATGCAGATTCGTTCAGGAGTAGGCCCATTTTAAGAATGTAAACATTTCAGGCACAACGGAAACAATTCCAGCAATAAGTCATTGGTTTGTCAAAGCCAGTCTAATAATACCCTTATTAACTATTTTGTGAGTGCTTACTGTGTACGAGCCAGGATTGCACTTAGCTAACATTTTACCTTCATTTCCATGTCCTATCTTTACTTTAACACTGTGAGATAGCAATATTCTTCTTGCTTTTTAGAAGAGAAAATGTATGGCTTTTTAGAACAGATTTTTTAAATTTCAAAAAATAAAATGTATATTAAGCAATTATATTTAAATGTGCTTTAACATTTAAAGGTAGGTAAAATAAAAATAGGTAACTTTTTTTTATTTTTATACCATTATCACTACTTAGGTTTTACTGGGGCAGAAACTCTCATTGCTCCTCACAAGGAAATAGACTATTGCATCTGAGACAATTGCATACTAACACAGTTACACCTCAATTTCCACCCCAGTATGCTAAATGCTAGCAGTGATTTGGGGCAAAATACCCTCGGGCTTCATTTTCTTGTCTGTAAATTTAGATTAACAGTCACTGTATCACAGGGCTGCTGTGGCAATTAAATGAGACAATACATAAGATAGATTTAGTATCTGGCTCATAGTCAGCATTCAATAACTTCTGGTAATCATTAATTTAACTTATGGTAGACTAAATTTTTCCAGGTCAGGTTTTGTCTCTCTTGTTATCACGTTTTTCTTTAGTTTATATTGAGTCAAAATTGTCTTTTGGCAGTTTTCCTCAGTGTTTATCTCACCTCAGTTATCAGAGGTCCATTTTGCCTTCCTAAATTCTTAGTTTATCTATTTTTCCTGCTTCTAATCAGCCAAACAAATAGACCATTCTATTACCAGGGGATTTTTCTCATCCAACACTCATTTTTCTATGTCACATTGCAGAAGCAAGAAAAAAAAAATGATCTGCTATAAAGCATGCATTTAACAATTTTTTTTTTTGAAACCCTGACACTGAAAAAAAAAAAAACAAATCTCATTGCTTATCCCTTTAGAATTAGGTTGGGGGTAAAAGGTGGGCAAGAAGGAACTCTCTGTCTTTTCCATATAAGCAACTGCCTTGAATAATTGACACACTATATGAAATTATCTAAAAACTTTAAAACATGATAAAACTTTATTAGGTTTTTAATTAAAAAGTTAAGAAATGGTCATCATGCTAAGTCAAGCAAACTGGTATTATGACTATGTCCCTTCTTCTTAAGATAATCATACAATAGGACATCAATTGAGTTGTTTTCATTTTTCTTTTTATGGAACCTTTAATTCATACAAAATTTCTCAACAAATTACATAATTACATCTTCAGAATTTATATGAAAAATTATGAATGGATGTAATGAAATATTAGGCATAGATGCAAAACACATATATAAATGTCTATGTATATATAAATGAATGTATTTATTTTATATATTTATATATTTATACATAAACATATATCTCATATATATGTTACTGTCTGTGTTTATAAAACTGCACACAGATAAGTATGAGAATTTAATGGAAGTGCATTAAAATATTAATCATTTTGCAGTCGAAGGCCATAACCCTAAAAGAACACAGGAACAGAAAACCAAAGACTACATGTTCTTATTTATAAGTGGAAGCTAAACGCTGAGCGCACGTGGACATAAACACAGGAACAGTAGACGCTGTAGACTGCTAGAGCAGGGAGGAGAGATGAAGTCCTGGGTTGAAAAACCACCTGTTGAGAGGTATGCTTAGCACCTGGGCACGGGATCTGTACCCTAAACTTCAACATCATGAAATATTCCCGTGCAACAAACCTGCACATGTATGCTCTGTATCTAAACTGAGAGCTAAAATTAAAAAGCAATTAATCATTTTATCTTGTGATTTTATTTCTTTTTATATGTGTAACCTGGTAGTTTCTGAATTTTCAAACATGAACATCTAATTATATTAAAATCAGATATAAGCAGCATCAAGAGAGAAAAGGAAATATAGACAAAGAGGGGAAGAAAAATAAAATCAGATAAAAAAATTCTAAAAAGCATTTTTAAAAAGATTAAAATGGTTTGAAAAAAGAAACTAACACAGAAAAGAGACAGTGAGCACAAAGACAATTTCGTATTAAGCCTGCAGTACATGTAGCAGACGTCATCAGGATTTTGTATACATTTTTGCTTTTTCAAAGACAAGGCTAGACATAGACAACAGGAGATCCAGCATATTGAGAGTGGCGAATAGTTTTTAAGGGTTAATTATTTTCCTGTTTACTCCCCTTCTACTGCTTTCAACTTAGAGTCTGTGTTTCCAGTAGCAGAGAAAACTTGCAAGAACCTATTATATTATTTTTATTCCTAATGTTTTAAAGTAGTGTGGATTCCTCAAAAATAAAAAAAAATAGAATTACCATATGACCCAGCAATTCCACTACTAGATATATATCAAAATGAATTGAAGTGAGTATGTTGAAGAGTTGTCTAGACTCCCATGTTCATTTCATCATTCTTCAAAATAGTCAAGAGATGGAATTAGTCTAACTGTTCATCAACATATAAACAGATGAACCAAATGTGGTATATATACACAATAGAAAACTATTCAGCCATAAAAATGAAGAAAATCTTGTCATTTACATAATGAATGAACCTAGAGGACATTCCATTAAGTGAAATAAGCCAAGTACAGAAAGACAAATAAATACTGTCTGATCTCAGTGATATGTGGGATGTAATAATATTGAACTCACAGAAACACAGAATTGTGGTTACCAGGAACTGGACACAAGATATAGGAAATGTTGGGGAAAAATGCTGGGGGGCGGGGGTGGTTAATAGTAAAAAGGACAGGCATTAAAGAGTGTGATTAAGTAAGCACAAATCAAATAAATATTTGGAGGGTTAAAGTCACAACCTAGTCACAGAAGCCACTTGTTGGCCTCTGATGGTGACATCTGCAATTGGTGAATACATTCTTTATTTGGCTCAGGCCAAATTCTAGGATGCCATGATCAGCTTTTAATTGCAAATATTTTCCCCCTCCGAGTTTACTGGCTTTAGGTCCTGGGTCCTGCCATGTACTCCCTTCAGCTTCCTGGCCCAGTGGTCCACCACTAATGTCAACTTTGTAACTAGTAAGTCTTATAACGGTAGGCTCCATAGCAAACTTGCTGGCTCTCAGTTTAGTGTGTCCATGCAGCCCTGAAAGAAGGAGAGGCTTCTGAATGCTTGCTAGTCTGTCTTTCTCTCTCTCTCTAACCAGCAAGTTTCTATTTTTGATTAGGCGTAGACGTCCCCATTTTGACACAGAACAGTGTATATATAGAACTCCTAATCAGAGTAGTATGCATTCTGCAATACCTTCATCTTTCTACCACCTGCACCTCAAACTAAAATCCACAGAAAAGAAATGAGTAGACATGTAAACACCTGATTCTGGTTCACTTATATGTTTCTCCTTTTTTTCACTATAAATTTCAGGAGGGAAGGGAATTTCCATTGTCTTCTTCCTATCTGAATAATTTTATTACATACAACTTTGTTGTCCAACCCACAAAACTAAAGTAGGAAGCACAGTTTAGAGAGTGTGTCTCCCATCCAAGTACTAACCAGGCCTGACCCAGTTTAGCTTCAAAGATCAAATGAGATCAAGCATATTTAGGGTGATATGCCTGTAGACTTAGACTATGTCTCAAGAAAATAGCCTTGTGATTTTTACACCAAAATTTTGAATGTCATCAGCTAAATATACTTTATCTTCAAGTTTTTATACCTAATCCTAATCTCTTGCAAGGTAAAGAGACAAACTGGTTGAGACAGAATAAAAGTCATGTATTTAAAAAGGGAAAAAGGAAGTTTTAAATTACTACCCATTATGCATGTGTAGTAGTCCATTCTTATGCTGCTAATAAAGACATATCTGAGACTGGATACTTTATAAAGAAAGAGGTTTAGTTGACTCACAGTTCAGCATGGCTGGGGAGGCCTCAGGAACCTTACAATCATGGCAGAAGTGGAAGCAAACATGTCCTTCTCCAAATGACAGCAGGAAGTGGAAGAATGAGAGAAGTGCAATTCTAAGGGGGGAAAACCCCGTCACAAAACTATCAGATCTCATTAGATCTCACTCACTATCACAAGCATGAGGGAATTGCCCCCATTTTTCAATCACCTCCTGTGGGGTTCCTCTCCCAACATGTGGGGATTACAATTTGGATTATAATTCAAGATGAGATTTTGGTGGCTACACAGAGCCAGACCATATAATCCCACCCCTGGTCCCTCCCAAATCTCATATCCCTTTCACATTTCAAAACACAAGAATGCCTTTTCAACATTCTCCCAAAGTCTTATTTCATTCCAGCAAAAGTTCAAGTTCAAAGTCTCATTTGAGACAAGGTAAGTCTCTTCCACCTGTGAGCTTGTAAAATCAAAGCAAGTTAATTACTTCCTAGATGCAATTGAGGTACAGGCATTCGTACCTCAATTAAATACACTCCTTAAATACACTCATTCCAAATGGGAGAGATTGGTCAAGACAAAGGGGCTACAGGCCCCATGTGAGTCCAAAATCCAACACGAAAGTAATTAAATTTTAAAGTTCCAAAACATCTCCTTCGACTCCATGTCTCATATGCAGGTCATGCTGACACAAAAAGTGGGCTCCCACAGCCGTGGACAGCTTGCCCCTGTGGCTTTGCAGGATAAAGCCCCCTCCCAGCTGCTTTCACAGGCTGGTGTTGAGTGTCTGCAGCTTTTCCAAGCACACGGTGCAAGCTGTTGGTGGGTCTATTATTCTGGAGTCTGGAGGATGGTGGCCCTCTTCCCACAGCTCCACTGAGCAGTGCCCTAGTGGGGACTTGTGGGGGCTCTGACCCCACATTTCCCTTCTGCACTGCCCTGGCAGAAGTTTCCCATGAGGACCCTGCCCATGCAGCAAATCTCTGCCTGGACATCTGGGTGTTTCTATACATCCTCTGAAATCTAGGCGGAAGTTCCTAAACTTAATTCTTGAGTTCTGTGCATCCACAAGACCTACAGCACACGGAAGCTGCCAAGCTTGGGGCTCATGTCTTCTCAATCAATGGCCTGAGCTGTACCTTGGCGCCTTTTAGCCATGGATGGAGTGGCTAGGATGCAGGGCACCAAATCTTTAGGCTGCACACGGCAGGGGGGCTCTGGGCCTGGCCCTGGCATGAGAGGGGCTGCTGTGAAGATCTCTGAAATGCCCTGGAGACATTTTCCCCATTGTCTTGGTGATTAATATTGTGCTCCTTTTTTACTTATGCAAATTTCTGCAGCAGGCTTGAATTTCTCTTCAGAAAACGGGGTTTTCTTTTCTACTGCATTGTCAGGTTGCAAATTTTCCACACTTATGCTCTGCTTCCTCTTGAACACTTTGCCGCTTAGAAACTTCTTCCACCAGACACCCTAAATCGTTTCTCTCAAGATCAAAGTTCCACAGATCTCAAGGGCTGGGGTAAAATGCCACCAGACTCACCAGCGAGAGTGACCTTTACTCCAGTTTCTGACAAGATACTCATCTCCATTTGAAGCCACTTCGGCCTGGACCTTATTGTCCATATCACTATCATCATTTTGTTCCAAATCATTCAACAAGTCTCCGGGATGTTACAAACTTTTTCACATTTTTCTTGACTTCTGAGTGCTCCAAACTGTTCCAATCTCTGCCTATTATCCAGTTACAAGTTTATTTCCATATCTTTGAATATTCTTATTGCAGCACCCCACTCTACTAGTACCAATTTACTGTATTAGTTCATTCTCACACTGCTAATAAAGATATAACCAAAACTGGGTGATTTATAAGGGAAAGAGGTTTAATTGACTCACAGGTCAGCATAGCTGGGAAGCCCTCAGAAAACTTACAATCATGGCAGAAGGGGAAGCAAACACATCCTTTCTTACGTGGCAGCAGGAAGAAGAATGAGAGAGTTGCAGAGCAAAGAGGGGAAAAGTCCCTCACAAAACCATCGTTTCTGTTAAGAACTCAATTACGTTCCTGAGAACAGCATAAAGGAAGTGCCCCCATGATTCAATCACCTCCCATGAGGTCCCTCGCGCTCATGTGGGAATTACCATTCAGATTATAATTCCAGATGACATTTGAGTGAGGACACAGAGCCATACCATGTCAGCATATTATTATAGACGCCTTGAAAAAATCTCTTCAATAACTATATGCTATCCTGCAAGGGGGTTGTAACATAACCTATTTAAATGTCTCTATAGTATTCCAAATTTCAGTAAATTTTGTATTTTATATCTGCGTGTGTTATCTTTTTCCAGAAATTAATATACTAATATCATTGTTAGACAAACATTTATTCTAAAGGTGTTTTTATTATTATTCATAGTTCTTAGATTTGGGGCTTCTATATTTGGAAATATCAGCATTCAGAACAGTGAGATTACTTGTCAGAAAAATGCTAGAGGACATGTGAATTTCATTGTGCCTTTTAATTTACAGATTTTCTTTTTCCATGAACAACTGCCTTTTTTATTTGTAACTTTTTGTCTTTATGTATACTAGAAAATATCTTCAGTATCATTAATGGCTTTTCTTATTCATGCCACATAATTATATTTAATTCATAAGACAATTTGGTATAATCTTTCATTTTTAGAAAAGCAATGTGTGGGCTTTTTATATAAAAAATTAATATTTCATCGAGTATGAATAATTACCTAGTACTTAATACTTTTTATATAAATTCACTATGAAATTTTACTGCATAAACACACTCATTCCAAATGGGGGAAATTGGTCAATCCTTTTTCAGGGTTCTTCATAGCTGCTAAGTATTTTAAAGCTTTTAATTTATGAAGTAAAAATCTGAATTAGTCCAATTATTTTTGCTTAGTTATAATATCATTTTAAAACGTGTTTTGGGGACCAGTTCTTTCTATAGTTACTAGGAATTCAAGTGTGATTATAACTTACTAAAGTGGGATCCATTTGATCTCATCCTCTGGAAGAGATTTAGCAAAAAGCTATCTAAATAGCATTAAAGCAATCCATTTTATTCAAGTAAACTCTAAGGAAAACACATTATTTATTTGTACTGTTTCGGTTAATTCCAATATAACATATAGTTTCGTTACAGGAACAGAACTTAGTAGTTCTTAAGTGATAAAGGAAAGTACACTAAAACAATATATTCAGAGTTTAGGGTGGAGGCTTGGAGCTCATATTTATCATTGCCTCAGCCTCCTTTAGTGTTTCAAACTCTTGCAGCTGTACACAAAAGCACTGATAACAGAATCACGAGCCTAGTACAATTTTAACAGCTGAACATACACACAATCTACTCAAATGCACAGTGTTCTAAATATTTAGAGAACAAATCTTAGATGATAAACTTAAGTAAGGCTTTCTCTTCTCTTACCATTATAGATAGCTGATCACCCTAAAAAAACTCTGCATCTCCTTACCTTTGAGATTCAGGGTTGCTGCATAAGTAATATGTTTTCAAGAAGGAGAGATGCCATACAGATTCTACTCTGGGAAGCAGAGGGGTGTAAAGAAATCCACTTATGTGTCCTAACTTCAACAGGAGAATGTCCAGGGTTTTAAGTACCCTACATACTGAGCAGTAGAAATAGCAACATTTTCTCTTAAAACAAAAAGGTAAATATGAAGTAGACAGAGAAAAAGGGGTAAGGGAACAATGTTGGAAGTTCCCTCTCCATTGTGAATTTTTTGAGCTAGAACAGTAAGTCTCTATTGTCTTCCAAATCAAGGAACACCCTCAGACTCAGACTCTTTATGAGAACTAAATTGATTTATCACATCTATTAAGTGCTTATTGATCATTCCAGTTCCCTATAATAAAACTGTTTCTTCAAACAGCATGTTTTTAACTTTAGCAATTATATTGTAACATTGAATAAAACATAGATTTGGGAAAACTACTGTTTGCTAGCTCATTTTCTTCTTTCACATGAAAATAAGTGTACATTTAGTTTATTAACTATTGAATTAAACATAGCAATGTTACCGTCTTAGAAGGATTTTATAAAAATTAGATAATATTTATGAAAAGGTTTTATAAAACTCCAAAAGGAATAGAAATTTTAACTGACATTATAATTATTGGTAGTGTGATAAAATATTTAAACATGTTTTGGACACAGACAAATAGGAACCAAATGTATTGTATATTTACTTCATAAATAAATATAGCAGTTATGAATATCAATCACAATATTCAGATTCAGTTATGTAAGAACTTTATTTTCAATAGCTCATATTCTCATATTTTCTTCCATGGAATTGGCAGATAATCTTATTTCCACACATGCAACTCATTCCTAGAGATTATGCCACAATTCTGTTTGTTACAGAATGTAAACATTTGAAGAGAGCAGGGCAGATACCCAGCTCACATATGTTACTGCAAACCCATCTCTCATGACTGCCTTGAAGGTATCCATCAAGTTCAATGAGTCTGCATAGTTTCCTGAGATATTTAAAATATTTAACTATTTTTCAAAAGTTGCTTATCATCTCATCTGCCTAAATATTTTATGCGGCCCAAACCCTCTCAACTTACTGCCTCCTTCTCATACTGCCAGAAGCTTAACCCTGTTCACCAGCACGTGATGAACACTTTGTTCCAGTTTTCCAGGGAAATACTTTTCTTGTTTTAGAGGAAAAGTGGCACACATATAGATTCTTCCCCAAGATAGTATTTGTATGACTTCAAATATCTTCCTCCACTTCTATCCTTTTCATTGTCTGGCTTCCCAATATATTAAGCATTTAGGATACAAAAAGTAGAATGGCTTAATTCTATTTCTCATTTCTTCCCTGCATTGTACTTTCTATACAGCAGGAAAAGATATAATTTTCCCACTGCTTGAGTGCAGGTAAGGGAAAGTTAAATATATTGAGAGAAACAGGATATGTTATTCATTAAAAATATCATCCAGTCATATAGTTTAACTACATAAGTGTTTTTAGCAATCTTGCTTTGTGTTTGTGTTTGTATCAATCAAAATAAGTCAGGTTACACTGACATAGCAAATACTCTCCAAACTTTGTGGTTTCAAACAATGAACACTTTTGTTTTGTTTTTTTCTTATTCATTTCATCGAAGATCATTTAGGGAGCCTTTTAAACATTACTGCTGGCCTTGCTCCAGGACCTGGGATACTATATGGAATGTAGTGGTTGTAACAAAGGAAAAATAAAGGTCTTGAATTGCCAATTAACTATATTGGTCTAGAAATAAAACACTACTTAAAAAGTATTTGACCAGTACAGTTACACTCAATCCAAGATGTTGCTGAGGAGAATACATATTTGCAAATACCCCCAAAGGCTGCAACAGTTTTGTTCTTTAGTATTAAATACATTTTTAATTTGTTCTTGTTAAAAAGCATAATCATTCAATAAGAGTATTAAAAAAGTGCAAAGTGAATGATTTTGACATCCTCTATTTCTCCAAAAAATACAGACCAAGTTAAAATAGGCAACTTAAGTAAATCAAACTGTTTCAAAATGTAGAGCTGATCTTCCTTCTTGACATCACTCAATAAATTTTTCCAAAATCTTTATTAAGTGTTCATTTGGAAAGTACTATGCAATTTGCTGTGTACAACACCATGATAAAAAACATTGACCTTGCCATCAAGATATTTAAAATTTAATGAGGTAGAAAATGTACACAAATAAATTTTACCCTACAATTCCAATAAAACCACTCTTGTAAAAGTCACAGAGCCTACCTGGTGCCATCTCCAGGGGTTAATTCCCAACATATCCGTGACAGAGTTCTCTCCACTTTGTAACACAATATTGCTCTTTTCCTCTTTTAAAAGCACTAACCACTCCCTCACTTTTCTCTTGCCTTTTAATATTATTTTTCTTGTGGGAGATATAAATTAGCTTTTTTCAGCTACATTCATTTTCTTATCTCCAGACTTCTATATTTGACCATCTTTACATCACCACTTGTATATCTAATAAAAAGTTCAAAAATAACATGCCCCAATTTAAATTCTAGGTTTTCCCTTAACCAAATACATCTTATACATTTGCTGCCCATTTCATTAAGAAACAGTACGATTCAGGTAGTACTAACAAAAATTTTTTTTAAGTCATCTTTGCTCTAGAGTTTTCACACTCCCCAAATTTCTCATCTGAGGGCTCAACAAACTTTTCAGCCAAACATTTAACTGAATTCAACTACTTCTCAATAATTTCACCCTTAAAACACACTACCAACTTTTAGGACAATTTATACAATAGCTATTGAGCTTATACTTTGCAATTTTGTCCCAGCTTCACAATGAATGTCATCATCTACATGAAAATAATTACTGAGTAGTCATTGTATATATCCAGGCTAGAGTCAATCATTTAGCTTTTTATTAGTTATTTGTTGAATGCCTAATATATGCAAGAAATTGTAGTAGGAACACAGGTGACACATTTTATGCCCTTAAAGACTAAATAGGTGAGCACAATTATTTTTAACGTAAGAATCTTTCTTTTATGTTGTTTTTAAACATGTTTCTGTTCTGTTTAAGAGATTCTCATGGTTATTTTGATTATTGCATAATAACTAAGATTAAATTTCCAAGAATCTTTTAATAAA